>NC_067152.1:41101177-41436177 GCF_903995435.1 Acomys russatus | reverse complement strand
ATCACTGTGAGTTCGAGGCCAGCCTGATCTACAAAATGAGTCCAAAACAGCCAAGGCTATACAGAGAAACCCTGTCTTGAAAAGCCAAATAAATAAATAAATAAATAAATAGGCCATGGAGCCTATTGAGTGCATTTTAAAACCTAGCTGTGGTTTAGAAGGAGAGAAAGAAAAGCAGGAGACAAAAGAAAGGGAATCTGGCCTCAGTGTCCAAGGGCTACAGTTTCCATTTGAGATGAGGAAAACGCTCTGAACATGGCCTGAGCACTCCCCTGTGGTCCCAGTTACCCTGGGGAGGAAGGTCACTAGAATTGAGTGCTTCACAGCCTGGGGGTGCGGCTAGGTACAATAAAATCTTTTTAAAAAAAACACCATAGAGTGGTGAGTTCGAGGCCAGCCTTGTCTATAAAATGAGTCCAGGACAGCCAAACTACACAGAGAAACCCTGTCTCGAAACAAAAACAAAAAAATCATAAAGCAGCCGGGGGGCCTAGCTCCATGCATAAGAGCACTTTTATTTATTTATTATTTTTTTGAGACAGAGTTCTCTGGGTCACCATGGCTGTCCTGGACTCACTTTGTAGACCAGGCTGGCCTCAAACTCACAGAGATCTGCCTGCCTCTGCCTCCTGAGTGCTGGGATTAAAGGCGTGCACCACCAAGCCCCACTGTGGTAAGAGCGCTTTCTATGAAATCTCCAGCAGCTATGTGAAAACTGGACATGTGTGTCTGTAACCCCAACTTTCAGGAGTAGAGTCAGACAGATCCCACAAACTCGCTGGCTATCCAGCCTAGCCAAACTGAAATCTTCAGGGTCAGTAAGCGACTGTGCCTCTAAAGGAAGGTGGCGAAGCACAGGGGAGGATGAGGAGGGGTGAGTGAGCAGCCTTACGATGGCTGAGCGTTCAAGGCCAACTGGGAAAATGTGAGTAGAATTTTGAACGAACCCCTAAACAGAAGCAAGAAGATGTGGATGTCTCAGAAGATGCCCTCTTCTGAGGAACTAACTGGTCAGTAACAGACCGGCAGCAAAATAGTAAATTCCAGGGCAATGCCCTAGTCTACCTGCAGGTGGCAGTATGATAACAAAAGTCACAGGCCGAACCCACTCCTGTCCTGTAAAAGTAACCCCGCCCCCTCTACAAAATAACCACAAGGGGAGTGGGGCACAACACAGGAGCTGGGGACATGAGGGACACATTAGACGCTTTTGGTGATTAATTTTCGTTCAGAAGTGGTTGATTTGGTTAGCAATTCCTGCTAAAGTTTTCATGCCAAAGTGTCACATCTCCCTACCCACAATTGCAGCGGCTGGCCACAATGACCGTTACTTTTAAATAATATGTTCCACCGGTTGCTGCGGTGCCCGCCTTTAATCTCAGCGCTCATGAGGCAGAGGCAGGCGGATCACTGTGAGTTCGAGGCAAGTCTGGTCTACAAAGCGAGTCTAGGACAGCCAAGGCTACACAGAGAAACCCTTTCTTTGGGGGGTAGGGGGAAGAAAAGAAAAGAAATTTCATATCTGGTGCATTTTCATGTATTTTTACACAGACACACTCAGAGTTGATTTTTTTTTTTGAAACAGAGTTTCTCTGTGTAGCCTTGGCTGTCATGGACTCCCTTTGTAGACCAGGCTGGCCTCGAACTCACAGAGATCCGCCTGCCTCTGCCTCCTGAGTGCTGGGATTACAGGCCTGTGCCACTGTACCTGGCTACAGCCACATTTTTATCTCTGTTTACCTGCTTATTCACTTTATAATTGGTACCAAGAATACAAACATGGGGGGCTCAGATGTTAAGAGCTGACTGCTCTTCCAGAGGTCCTGAGTTCAACTCCCAGCAACCACATGGTGGCTCACAACCATCTATAATGTGATCTGATGCGCTCTTCTGTCCTGTAGTTGTACATGCAGGCAGAATACCGTATGCATAATAAAAAAAAATAAAAAATAAATAAAATAAAAAGAGAATACAAACATGAAAATGTGGAATTGTGTCTGACCCAAAGCTCCAGACTTGTGTGGAGTTAATGAGATCAGAGGTATAATGGTGATTTCTTTTTTCCTTTTTAATTTTGCAAACATTTATTTTATTTTTAATTATGCGTATGTGTTGGTAGGGTTTATGCATGTAAATGTGGGTACCCACAGAAGTCACAGGCTTTACATCCCCACGGAGGTACAGGAGACGGTGAGCTGTCCTGTATCGATGCTGGAAGGCAAACTCAGGTTCTTTATGAGAGCAGTAAGCAGTCTTAATCCACAGCCATATCTGCAGCTCTGAGAAAGGGTCTGTGATAGCTCAGGCAGGCCTTAACCATGCTATGTGCTGGAGGCTGCCTTAACTCCCTGACCTGCCTCTATGTGCTAGAAGTGTAGATGTGCACAGCCACACCTGAGCTTAACAGGAGTGTTGAAGAAAACACTGCCATGGGCATCTAAACATAGGGGGGAAAGGCTAACTGAATAGAGGAAATTGCATTTGCAAAGATATGGACGTTCAAAAGATATGGCACCTTCCGGAAACCACAGTAGTTCAGTGTTAAGGGAGTTGGTACTGGCTGTGAACTGAGAGGAGAGGGCGCCCAGGCAGCAATCTTTAAGAGTCTTGCAACAGACTTGAAATGTTCTTTTGTAGATGATAAGTATCTTAGTTCTAATTGATTTTTTTCCACTCTGCATACACAGTGATAGAGAGGTCTGAAGATGAAAATCAGGCTGCGGCCCAGCCCTGAATCAGCATGCCATAGAATGGAGTCCGTGGGCCTCTCTCACTGTCGGACCCCATCCTGCGTGCTTCTGTATCCTGGTTCCCCCACTTCCTCTTACGCTAACCAGAGTTAAACCTCAGTTCCTCTGCCTTCCTTGGTTCTGGAAGAAGTTAAGTTCTCTGTTGTTTGTCCCCAAAGCCACCAACCCTATCTGTGCCATAGTTTTAGAACTATGCCTTCTCCGTTCAGGATCAAACTCTAGGCAGAAAAGTCCTGTTCACTGCAGAAAGATGCATAGTTCCCAGTGGTAGAGGACAAATGCAGGCAGGCACACTTTGCAGAGTTCTACCTATCTTAGTCTTAGACTGTTGCATTCTCCCTTCAAAAACCCAGCTCACCAGGCAGGCGTGGTGGCGCACGCCTTTAATGCCAGCACTCGGGAGGCAGAGGCAGGCGGACCGCTGTGAGTTCGAGGCCAGCCTGGTCTACAAAGCGAGTCTAGGATGGCTAAGGCTACACAGAGAAACCCTGTCTCAAAAAACCAAACCAAACCAAGCCAAACCGAAAAATAAATAAATAAAGGCATGTGCCACCACACCGGGCCACAAATGTAAATTTTAGGACAAGGCAGGACTGGTTTAATTTTGGGCATATTATATTTTGTATTTCTTATTAATATCTTTTTCCTTAGACTCAAAACCCCTTTAAAACTACTTTTTTATTTTATGTATGAGCATTTGCCTACAAGAATGTTTGTGTAGCGCGGCGTGGTGGCGCACGCCTTTGACCCCAGCACTCGGGAGGCAGAGGCAGGCGGACCGCTGTGAGTTCGAGGCCAGCCTGGTCTACAAAGTGAGTCCAGGACAGTTAAGGCTACATAGAGAGACTCTGTCTCAAAAACAAACAAACAAACAAACAAACAAACAAGAATGTTTGTGTAGTATATGTACACTTGGTGTCAGAAACTGGCCTTGGGTTCCCTGTAACTGGAGTTAGAGATGCTTGTTAGTGTCCTGTAGATTGCGGGGACAAAGCCTTCATCTTCTGCAAGTGTCCTTAACCACTGAGCCATTTCTCTAGCTCTGTCGACTCAAAAGTCTTGCTCCTCTTGCCTCTGACCTCCCAGCAAGGGGCTAACAGGTGGCGGGGTGCCACATTTGCCCTCTCCTGCTCTGTGTCTGTGCATGAAATGAAGAAGCTGCCCTGTAGAGTCACAAGGACGCTGCCATGCACCCTACGATCCTCTTCTTATTGTCACTTGCCACTGCTATCTACTTCAAAACCTTGAGGTCGCACATGCCCTGACCCCCCCCCCCCCCAAACCTAAGATTTACACCCTGACTTCACCTCTCATTACTCCTCCCCCAGACCCTGGCCTCTACACAATGTCAGTGAAATACCATTGGATTCTGCCTCTCTCTCCCTTCAGCTTTCGCGTTGCAGGTCCAACTTCATCTCTCGGATTACTTCACCACCGAATAATGGCTCCTCTTCTGTAGCTGGTCACTCTGATAAGAAGGTCAGCGGTACTTAGGGCTGAGTTCTTCCCTTTCAAACCAAGTAACTCTGCCTACCTGCTGGAAGCAGCGGCAGCGTTTCCATCTGTATCTTCTTTTACCCTGAAAGACACTTTCAATGCAAATGACGCTCTGTCAACACTTGGTGAAAGAACAGTTCACTTCCCTGGTTTCCTCTACTGTATCAGAAGCTTGGGCCTCCAGAGAACACATTAACATTAGCTGCCTTTGCGCTCCCCTGGAATTGGAAAGGGCTTCTGGAACTGAGAGTTATTTCTCCAAGCATCATCTCTACCACTCCCCACCGCCAGCAGCCCCACACAGCACAGGAATCTATGTACTTTGCACTGCACAGAACATGACTTTCGTACGCCTCCATTTCTCTTGTTCTTCTGAGCCATGGTTTTTGTGGGCTACGTTCTTACCCTGGCTCCTGTGCTGTGGAACTCCTACTCACCCTGCAGTAGCCAGCTTCGCGTCACCTTCTTTGTTAAGTCTTTTATGCAGTGGGCAGAGGAACAGAGCCAGACTTTCCTCATCTTTTTTTTTTTTCTTCCTCAGCACTTCCCTCAAAGAGCTATAACACTACCGGGGCATTGTTTATTTATTTAAATGTTTAGGAAATATTTGTTTTTGCTTTTTTTTTTTTTTTTTTTTTTTTGGTTTTTCGAGACAAGGTTTCTCTGTGATAGTTTTGGCTGTCCTAGACTCACTTTGTAGACCAGGCTGGCCTCGAACTCACAGTGATCCACCTGCCTCTGCTGGGATAAAGGCATGCGCCACCACGCGGGGCTGTTTTTGCTGTCTTTAACTATGCGTGTCATGGCATATGTGTGTCTGCATGAGGGTGTTTGCAGGTGAGTGCCGGTCCCATGAGAGGCCAGACACACTAAACCCTCTGGTCTGGAGTTCAGACAGTTGTGAGCCATCTGATGTGGGTTCTGGGAACCAAACTCAGGTCCTCTTAAAAGAGCAGCACATGCTTTTAACCTCTGATAAGTCTCTCTCCAGTCCAAGACATTAGTCGTTTACTCTTCTCTGGATTGAACTGCTTGAAGGCCAGGATCTCTATTGGTTGTTTTATTTTCTTTACCTACTACAGTGCTTACCTACACTAGATTTGTGGTTCAGTCAATGAACAGACTAATCAAACAATTCAACGAACACTGCAGGTCGTACAAATCATATTCCCAAACATTTCTAGAACTGGTTCTCTATTCGGATCGAGCCCACCTGAGATCTCTCCTCCCTCTTCGAGGCCTCTTTTGCCTTTGTTTGCTAGAAAGGCAAGGAACACGAGTGTGGAAAGTGTTATTCCTCTAGGGCAGAGATAGGATTCATTTGCTCCGGCATCCAGAGGGTTACAGCGACCCAGGGGCGGAGCCGAGTCCGTGCCACCTGCTGGGGGCGAGCTGACGCATGCGCGAAGCCACCCGCTAGGCTACCTGCCGGGCGGAGCGGAGGAGGAGCGCTTGCGCTCTGGGTCTTTTCCGCCGGGGGAAGTCTCGCGGGGGCGGGGCGCTGTGGGGCGGGGCCGCGTGGGGAAGTTCTCGCGGGACCCTGGCGAGGAGCGGAAGCTAGGCTGCTCTGCTGCTTCAGCGATCGGGCGGCGGCGGCGGCGGCAGTGCGAGCAAGGCTGAGGCGGGGACGGCGGCCGGGGCAGCGGGTGCCGCAATCGAGGAACAGCAGCGGGGTTGGCGGCCGCGGGCGGCAGCGTAGGGCGGGCCGGGCTGGGAGACTGAGCGGACGGCTGCGCCACGGTGAGTGTAAGAGAGCGGGCGGGAGGAGAGCGGGAGCTCCGTCGTCCCCGCGCCGCGGCGGGCATCCCGGGCCCGGTCTGCTCGGGGTTGCCGGAGCGGGCCGCTCGCGGGCCGGAGAAGGCACGGAGCCGAGCGCAGTTGCTGTGCCGCCGTCTCCGCGTTTCCCCTTTCGGGGCGCTTCCTTCCTGGTGCCAGTCTTCCTCCTTCTTGGGGGCAGAGACCCGGCTCGGCGGTGAGGTCTCGTGCCGCGGCCGTCCGGCTTGGCGCAGAGGGAGCCCGGGGCAGCCGGGAGGCACAGTGTGCTGCTCTGAGTCAGGCTGAGTGAGCCCGGGAGGCGGGGGATTCGGTGCCGGCTGCTAACGTGGTGATTGATGCTCCTTTGACCTGCAAGGCAACCACGTCACCGTCTCTTGGCATCTTGCGGTCGAATTGTGTGCGGGAATCCACCGTGAGGTAGAATGGTTGTTATCCGGACCGGTCGACGGGTCTTTTTGTCAGAGTTGGGCGCTTGCTTCTGTTTTAGAAGTTCTTGAAAAATACTTGGGGGGAAAAAGTAGCAGCAGCTGATGAGAATGCTGGCAGGAAGGATTTCAGCGACAGAGCCCCGCTGGTTCATGCCCGTTTGCAACGCCCCTAATTCGTATGGGTTTTGTAAGCCCTATGAGCTAGAGTTTGTTTAGAAAGTGATTTGAGACTGTCTTCAAAAAGCTATAGCACTGCAGTTTGCAGGGGAGCCGAAGCGCGCTCAACGTCCAACCTTGGATGCTGTTGACACTCAAAAAGAATTTAGAGAAATTGTCTTTACTTTGACTTCCTCACCCCCTCTTTCACTTTGTTCTCTAGTTTTTGCCTTCTCAGTCTCCTTCGCACTCCACTAGGGACACGAAATGCATTTGTAACGCTAGTCATTGGCCCCTCCACCCCCCCCCCTTTAAAAAAAAATAATCTACTTCCCCTTCTTGTGGTCCTCCGCTATAATTTTCAAAGTTTCTGCCCTTTGTGGCACTGTTAATTTTCTCCGTCGTTCTAAGATACCCTTTTCTTTTTCCGGAAGATATGTTCTTCCCTGTTTGCATTCCTTTACTTTTAAATGTCCTCTGTATACCTCAGCCAGCCAGAAGGGCAGCTAGGGAGGCACGGGATGGGGATGGGGTAATGCTTAAATTCTCCCCCTGGGAACTAGGAGACTCAAAGCTAGTGTATTAGCTGAATTCATTCCGAAGTAATCGATAGTGCCACCAGATCACAAATGGATTTTGCCTGGTCACTTGTATTTTAGTGTTTGCTTCTGTGCCTAGTATTTTCTTTCTTTCTCACTCCTGTTTCTCATCACTGTTAGTAAGGAAGAGTGAGTCAGTTTGGGAGCCAAAAGACTTCTTTTTAAGTTTTCAGTGCGGCAACCTATTGTTAAGTGAAAATCATCTCTGGAGTTTGTGAATTAAGATAGCTTGAAAAATACAAGGCAACACAACTTTAGATATCAGTGAATTAAAGCCTGCCTACCCATCTAACCACCGATCTAGGTCTAATCAGGCTTCTGAAAAGGATTTTGGCAATTTTTTGGTGCTTAAGTGTATTTTGCCTGCATGTATATATGTGCACCACGCGCATGCCTGGTGCCCTCAGAAGCCAAAGGAGGACAAGGACCCTGGAACTGGAGTTACAGATGGTTGTCTTGGCTGTCCTGGACTTGCTCTCTAGACCAGGTTAGCCTCTAACTCACAGAGATCCACCCGCCTCTGCCTCCCGGTGTGCTGGGATTAAAGGCGTGTGACTGCTCTGGCTGCAGCCAGTGCTCTTGACAGTCTGAGCTGTTGTGTCTTTAGCCCACGTGTTGGGTTTGAAGCAGTACTTGGTGGTGCTGCTGGGGTTTTTCTTCATGATTTTGCCGTCATGTCATATGCGGGCAGCAACGCTTGTTATGGAGAGCTATGGAGACTTAGGAGAGGTGACTGCAGAACAGAGCCACCACTCTCCCCACAGGACTCAGAGGAGCTCCACACCTTTGGCCAATGTTTACTGAGATTTATTATTTTGTGCTTGTCAAAGTTGATTTTCCCCTGAGTTGTGCCAAGTCGAATGAATATATATAATTTTCATTTTGTTCAGACATAGTGTATTAGCTGAAATGCAAACTCTAAAATTTGCTTATACTTCCTTGATTTAGCACTGATTCTTACAATTTGTATGTATAAACACTAACCTGCCAATTAATTTTTTAAATTTTGTTTTTAATTCTTTTCGAGACAGGGTTTCTCTGTGTAACAGAGCCCTGGCTGCCCTGGACTTGCATTGTAGACCAGGCTAGCCTCAAACTCAGAGATCTGCCTCCCTCTGCCTCTGCCTCCCGAGTGCTGGGATTAAAAGCATGTGCCACTCCCTGCTAAAAATACCTTTATCCACTTTTTTTGAGACAAGGTATTGATAATATATAGTCCAGGTTGGCCTCAGGCCATTTATTTATTTCGAGGCAGGGTCTCTATGTAGTCCTGGCTGCCCTGGAACACTTATTTGTAGACCAGGCTGGCCTCAAACTCACAGATCCTCATGTCTCTGCTTCCCAAGCGCTGGGATTAGAGAAAGGTGTGCACCAACATACTTAGCCCTGCTTCAGACTTGGAATCATCCTGCTTTAGCCTCACCCTAGTGCTAGACTCCTAGGCTTCTGCTACCCTACTTGGTAGGGGATCCTCTTAAAGTTAGGTTATGGCACAGCATAACTCCAGCACTGTTACATAATGCTAATGTTCTATCCTGCAGGGAAGATCTTTTATTAGAAGGAAGGTAAAACCACTCAAAATAGCTGCACGAAGTCCCCAAACTGACCAGATTCACCAGGCCTCTTCTTGGTAGAGTAAGCAGTGAAAGCGGAGTCCCTCTTAAACTAAGTGAAGCCAAGTTGCAAAGACTCTCAGACAAACAAAGCTGCAAAGAAGATTCAGGACCAGGCCAGCTGCTTGGAAGAAGCAGAAACAAGCTGAGCTGTCTGGAAGAGGTTTAGACCAGAGTCCCTTGGAAAGGCCACTCTCCAACCTGCTGAGCTGCCTGCAGGCTGTGCAGTGTGCTCCAGGTTTCCCAGTTTTTGTGAGCTGTCACCCATGCTGGGGGGGGGGGGGGATGACTTGGTGACACAGCTGTCTTTGAGTCATTTCTGTTCCTCTAAGTAACCCCTCACCCATATTCCTGTAATTCACTCCCACAAAACTCATTGATTTCATCAGGTTGGACTTTGGTGGGCTCCCTATCTGGTACAAGTAGAGGGGTGTGTTTCGTCTTCCCCAGGAAAAGTTTGTCATACAACAAGCAGGCACCCCACAATAAATGAGTCCCTGAATGGGCTGATTAAAAAATATACACTTTTTAAGGTTTGCATACAGATACTTGCATTTTAAAAAATGTTCTTCCCCATTAGGAGGAATTGAACTAGAATCTCAAGCACAATGGTTAAGCTCATAATCTACCATGGATCCATTTCCTGGAGTAGTTAAACACTTATGTTTGGTTTTGTGCTGGGGATTGATCTTGGGACCTTGCCTAAGGTAGATAAACTCTATACTACTGTGATACCTCAAGCCCATGATTACTATTTTTTTATTATTTATTTTTGGTTTTGTCTGTCTGTTTTCCTTTTTTTCCCCCTTTGAGACAGGGTTTCTCTGTAACTTTGGCTGTCCTGGACTCACTTTGTAGACCAGGCTGGCCTTGAACTCACAGCGATCCACCTGCCTCTGCCTCCCAAGTGCTGGGATTAAAGGTGCGCACCACCACCACTAAGTCTGTTTACCTTTTGTAACCAGGCTAGTTTCAAGGTCATTATATAGTTGAGGATGACTTTCAGTTTCTGACCCGCTTCTACCAAGTGCCTGTGTAACCACCTCACCCTGTTTATATAGTGTTGGGGGTCAAAATCAGGGCTTTATGCGCATTAGGCAAGCACTCTCCCAGCTAGGCTACATAATTAGTACTGTATGTGTAAAGTAGTGTTAACACTGATGTGGGGTGATTTAACTGTAAAACATATATGTCTCGCCGGGCAGTGGTGGCGCACGCCTTTAGTCCCAGCACTCGGGAGGCAGAGGCAGGTGGATCTCTGTGAGTTCGAGGCCAGCCTGCTCTACAAAGTGAGTCCAGGACAGCCAAGGCTACACAGAGAAACCCTGTCTCAAAAAAACAAAACAAAACAAAAACCAAAAAATAATAAAATGTATGTCTCCCTGGTGCCATGATAGAGTTAAGCTTAGTGCATAGAGCATGCTAAGAAACACTTTACCGCACCTCATCTCCCATTTTATTTTGAAACAAAGCCTATCCTTAAACTTAGTGTATAACTGAGGCTGAGATTACAGGCAAATGACTTCACATTGTGAACCCGGGGCCTTGAGCATGATAGGCAAGTGCTTTACTGATGAATGTCAGTAATAGTCCCAGGCTCATGCCCAGTTTGTAATTAATAGCATTGTTAATGTATCTGTCATAGAGTCCTGAGTTCATATATGTGGGTGCTGTTTCTAGATACTGTCACATGTAGATTTAGAGTTGAAAAGGGACCCATGATACTAGTTAACATCTTAGTCATCAAAATGTTTCACTAGGCAGGTGCTGCTGTAGCCTTATTATCCAGTTGGAGGGTACTAGGATTTAGAAAATGTAAATGCTAAAGGGACAGTTGAATCCAGGCCTTATACCAGAGTATCTATGAGGCCTTTCATTTGTGTTGTCAATACAAAGCAATACCTAGTTACTGGAAAAGTAATGAAGGTACTGCGCAGAAAGTAATAGTATTCTGTTATATACTAGTAGAGATAGCAATCGATAGGCCTGGCATGGTGCCGCATACTTTTAAAAGTCTTGCTCAGTATTGTAGGTATAACTGATAGGATACTTGAATGAATGACATTTCTTCTGCCTTCCCAGGCTATGAACATTTGGGAGGCAGAGACAGGTATCTCTGAGTTCAAGGCCAGCCTAGTCTACAAAAAGGAGTCCAGGATAGCCAGGCTGCACAAAGAAACCCTGTCTCAACAAAACAAAACCCCAATTGTTAGCATAACAATTTAAAGCACATATTTGTGTGTTATGTTGCTTCACACAAATAGTATGCTGTGTTATTGAGAGGCAGTGTTGGGATATGGCTTTGACACGTGGCTCCTGGGCGACCTGATGTGTGCCTCAGGTGGCCTCAACATTTTAGCAATGCACCTGCCTCAGCCTCTTTACTTTTGGTTTTTCTTTTTCTTTTCTTTCTTTTTTTGTTTTTATTTTGTTTTGTTTTGTTTTTTGAGACAAGGTTTTTCCTGTGTAGCCTTGGATGCCCTAGACTCACTTTGTAGACCAGGCTGGCCTCGAACTCACTGAGATCTGCCTGCCCCTGCCTCCTGAAGTGCTAGGATTAAAGGTGTACACCACCATAGCTGGCTAAAGATTTTATTTATTTATTTAAAATCTTTATTATTTAATGTACATTGACGTTCTGTTCTGCCTGCATCTATGCAGGTCAGTGTGAGGGTGTCAGATCCCCTGGAACTGGAATTACAGACAGTTGTGATCTGCCATGTGGGTACTGAGAATTGAACAGTCAGTGTTCTTAACCTCTGAGCCATCTCTCCAGGCCCCAAAGATTTATTTTTATTCAAGTGAATATGCACATGTCTGTTTGTTTTCCAAGTTTGTGTAGGAGGATAGAAAAGGTGTTGGCTCCTCCTGGAACTGGAGTTACATGTGGGTTCTGGGACTTGACGCTGGGACCTCTGTAAAAGCAACATGTGCTCTTAACCACTGAGCCATTTCGTTTTACGTTTTCAAAATACTAATGTAGCAGAAGGATGTGCATTTTATATCAGTCAGAATCTGAGACATCTGCAGCACAGCTGTACAGCTGTGAAAAAGCTACGGACAAGGCTTAATACTACATAGTGTGTGTGTGTCAAGATTGGATCCCTGCGTTACTTAACAGGGTGTGGTGATACATGCCTGCAACCCAGCACTTGGGAGGTCATCCTCTGCTCCATAGGGTTGGAGGCCAACCTGGGCTACAAGAGGTGCTATCTCTAAACACAAACAAAGGCCGGGTAGTTCTCACTGCCTGCTTTTCTGCAGCTCCCTTCAGCTCCTCTGCAGCAGGTTCCCGAGAAGAGTCTTCTTACCACCTAGCACTGCTTTATACCGGTCACTGTCAGCCTAACACCTGAGAGGCCATGGCTGAGGGGTGCTCCTGACTTCAGGACCAGTACAACCCACTGTGAAACTTTATCTTTTTTTTTTTTTTTTTTTTAATTTATTTATTCTTGTTACATCTCAATGTTTATCCCATCCCTTGTATCCTCCCATTCCTCCCCCCCCCCATTTTCCCATTATTCCCCTCCCCTATGCCTGTTCCTGGGGGGGATTACCTCCCCCTGTATATTCTCATACGGTATTATCTTTTTTTTTTTTTTTTTTTTTTTCGAGACAGGGTTTCTCTGTGTAGCCTTGGCCATCCTGGACTCACTTTGTAGACCAGGCTGGCCTCGAACTCACAGCGATCCGCCTGCCTCTGCCTCCCAAGTGCTGAGATTAAAGGCGTGCGCCACCACGCCCGGCTTGAAACTTTATCTTAAAAACAAAACTCAAATGTCTAAACGTGTGAAAGTTGAAACTGTTGATTCAGGAAGTCAATCACATTAACAGATAATCAGAAGAGAGGCCTTTGAGGTGGCTCAGCAGGTAAGGGTGCTTGCTGCCAAGCCTGGTGACCTGAGTTCTATCCCTGGAACGTACGTGGTGGAAGGAGAGAGTTGGCTTCCAAAAATTGTCCGTTGACCTCCATATGTAGGTCATGCATGACCTCCGCATGCATGTACAATCACAAAATTGTGAGGATAAATGTGAGAGGATCAAGTGAATACTTTTATGTCTGTAGCAAATAAAAGTTAGTATTTTGTTTAGAAAACCTGAAGGAATTAGATTGTTAGGTTATCCAGAAAATGGGATGATAGATACCTTCTATGATACATCGAGCATTAGGACACACACACACACACACACACACACACACACACACACACACTAGAAGTTAAAAAAGAAAACATGAAATGCAAATCAAAGCAATGACGTATCAGGCATGGAGAGATGGTAGGAGTTTAGGAGCACTCATTTCCTCTTCCAGGAGACCCATGTTTGGATCTCAGCACTTACCTAGGGCAGCTTAAGGACACCTTTAATTTCAGCTCCAGGGGAATCTAACACCTTCTGATCTCCTAGGGCACCAGGCATACGTGAGGTATACAAATGCATATGCAATCAAATCATCTATACATATTTAAAAATTCTTAGAATATTGTAGATCTGTTTTAATCTATGAAAAATAACTACAGTTAGACCAGGCTGATCTTGAACTCGCAGTAATCCAGAGTTCTGGGATCACAGGCATGCACCATCATGCCTCCTCGTCTTTGTTTTTATAATACTTTAATATTTACTAGGAGATTTCTTTTTGTTTTCATCCTACACCCCCACCCCTTTTGAGACAGAGTTTTTCTGTGTAGCCTTGGCTGTCCTGGATTCACTTTGTAGGCCAAGCTGGCCTCAAACTCATAGAGAGCTGCCTGCCTCTGCCTCCCTGAGTTGTGCTATCATGCCCTGGCTCATTTCTTCTCTCGAGAGGCATAAGAATAGCTAAGGTGTGGCCTGGAAGAACAAGCCATGGTGTGGCTTATTGGTATGGTTGCTTTCAGATTTCCCTGGAGGACTTCCCACCAGGTGATCTCTTTCTCTGTGACAGCACTGATATAAATCACTTGGTCTGAATATTCTCATGTTTGCTGCTTTGGCCATTTGTACCTATGCTTGATTAATGCCCCAACTTTTAGCTTTAGAACAAAAGACTCATAGTTACCTGTGCCCCTCAAGTGAGCTGCTAGCTAGTTGGTAATTATCCAAGAAAGATACCATTATAAATAATCTGCCCCCACTAAGCTGTGGCCCTTGTTGTCTGCTTTTGTTTAGTTTGTAAGAACTGTATCTGTAAATGGGGCTTCATTTTCCCTTATGAATGCAGAGGTCACGGTTATGTTCCCTATTTATGATTACACTGCCCCAGTTCACTGCCACTGGATACACCACGGAGGAGTTGTGACAGAATCTTCTAGTTATAGAATGCCACTTACTTGATGTAGGACTCTCCTGTCTGAAGAAAGCACCGGCGAGGGGGAACCTGGGTGAGGCTGGCGTCTGACCATCTGTCGCCAGCCTGTACTTACTTGTCCCCACAGAAAATACTTGAGGCAGAGGACATGATAGCACGTACTTGTGGTGTCAGCACTCCAGGGACCAACCAGGAGGATCACCCAAAATTCTAAGCCAGTCTGGGGTGTGTGTGTGCATGGAGTTCCAGGTCAGCCATAACTACAGTATAGAAACCCTACCCTCCCTCCCCCAAATTGACAGCTAAGATATGCTGGAAGGGATTCCTTTAAAACATAAAATAGAACTTCCATCTATGCTGTTTAGGAATAACGTAGAGGCTCTTCCTGGATGTTAAGCCTGGCCATTCATTTCAAGGACTACGCAGACCCCAGAGGCTTGGGTGCAAGATGGGCCCTCCTCCCCCACCCAGTACTGGGCTGAGTCCTTCTCTGAGGACCAGATGACAGACTGGGCGTGAAGGATGCTGTTGCTCATTGTATTGCAGCCAGTGGAATTAAAACGCGGTTCTAGGCTAGCTAGCTCTACCATTCTTGAGAACAGATCAAGGTTTACTTTCAGTGGGGTAGAGCTGCCGGACACCCAAGTCCTGCGTGGGTTCTAAGGACACCAGAAGGAGAGGCCTCTGTAAGCACCTCCAGTGGGTCTTTCTTTAAGCAGACTGCCTTGGGTGCGGGAGATGTGTGAAGGGGTGCTGGAGCAAAGGCCCGGGACTGACTGAGGCAACTCGCCGGTTCCTGAGTTTAACCCTCAGGGAAGGAAGAGGAAGTGTATTCTGGAATAGCTTAAGCAGCTGCCGCTATTGGCCGCTGGGCTTGTCAGTCGCCTGGGGCTGAAGCTGAAAAGAGGAAGGAGAGCGGTTGCCTGGAAGGGAGGAGGAGGGGGCCGAGCCCTACGAAGCCAGGGGGCGTGGGGGCTGGGAGTGTAGGCCAATTGGCAGGGCGGGGCTGCCTTCGATCTGGCCACTTCTCTTAATCATCGCTTTTCTGATTCAGGGTGGCATTGTGTGTCCCAGTGTGCAAGAATAGCCCCAGAAGAGGAAAGGCTGAAGCCAGAGCTCTCCAGCAGGGAAGACTCCCTCCCCCCCTGCTTCAGGCTGCTGAGCACTGAGCTGCGCTCAGAATGGAAGCCATCGCCAAATATGACTTCAAAGCTACTGCCGACGATGAGCTGAGCTTCAAAAGGGGGGACATCCTTAAGGTGAGTGCTCATGTGGTCGACTCCCGTGCTTGGCTGCCTTCCCTCACTGTGATAACACACAAAGAAGCTGTGCCTGCTTTATCCTCAGTACACACTTTTAACATTTGTCACCAGCTTTGATTGCATGGCTTGCAGTAGATTCTCAGTGAATTTTTAAATGTGGCATGTGTGTGTGGTCCTTAACTGCCTTTGTGTGAATGTCTGTTTTTCTGTTGCTACAGGAAAAGTCAAAGAAAGAGATATGAGTAGTGGTGGGTTTACCTTGTGAAGTTGTATTAAAAACAAAAACAGAGTATTAAAAAAATCCTCCATGTGGATTATTTATGCAAAAGCATTTCTCTAACTTTACTGTGCATGGCCAGAAGAATCTGCGTTTTGTGGTGAGGAGCTAGTAGACTAGATGCTGAGGAGTTCGACGCCTTGGTTTCTGAAAAGCTAGTGGAGTTCTACATAGTGTTTAACTTGCCCTTAGACAAGTCAGATTTTGGCTTTCTTTAAAGGAGCGTGAGCAATTACTGCACAGTAAAGTCTAAGCATAAAAAATTGATATAGTTTAGAAGTGAGTTGCTTTGTAGTTTGCAGCTTATTGAGCCCCGCTATGACAGGAGCGCTGGCTTCCCACCTGGCACATGGTAATTTACCCAGTTGGCTGGAGTAGTTCAACCTTTGGGATGTCAGTTTTCTTTCCAAGGGTGAGTGTTGTCCAAGAGTGTGTGAACTTCAGCGAGAAAAGCTTACTTTGAGTGCTGCCTGTGCCTCAGTTTTGATAGTCTTCCCTCTGAGCCTCATTCCAGATTGTTGGGATTTGCCAGATACTTGTTTTACTACCCCTGAGTGATAGACATGAAAATGTGGTTTATAGGAAGAACCATACGGAGTGAACCTATCAGTAGTTCGCCCTCACAGTGAAGGAGTGGTGTGTGACAAGACTTGTTTTGGGTGTTTTTGTTTTTTGAGACAGGGTTTCTCTGTGTAGCCTTGGCTGTCCTAGACTCGCTCTGTAGACCAGGCTGGCCTCGAACTCACAGTGATCCACCTGCCTCTGCCTCCCGAGGGCTGGGATTAAAAGCATTCACCTCCACCGCCTGGCAAGACTTTTGTTGAGGAGCTGCAGTACACAGGTCTGCTCGGCCCAGATAGGGAATCCACAGGGACTAAAGTATGCACACCACCAAAAGCCAACATGGTGAACCAGTGAGTTTTATTGGAGTGAAATACAGGAATAGGGGTGAGGGGTCACTTACAGGAGCAGAAACGACTGAAAGACAGCTGTGTCACTAAGCCCCACCCCAGCGTGGATGATAGCCCATAAAGCTGGGAGCACACTGCACAGCCTGCAGGCCGCTCAACAGGTTGGAGAGTGTCCTTTCCAAGGGACTCTGGTCTAAACCTCTTCAAGACAACTCAGGGCTCCAGGCACCTTCTGCTTCCAGGAAGCTGGCCTGGTCGTAGAGTCTTTACAGCTCTTCTTCAGTGAGCCTCTCCTGACAGCTCAGCTTGAGTCTTTGCCTCTTAGCTTCTTGAAAAGGGGGCACAGAGCCAGGGAGGGGCCTAGTGAATCTCGTCAGTTTCAGGGACTTCTGCAGCTGTTTTGAGTTGTTTACCTTTCAGTATAAAAAGCTGCTCTCCTATTTCAGTCTCAGAGGAAACTGTTAAGACGTTTTCCACACCAAATAACTGGGCTTTGAAACTATTACTAATCAGGGAGCTGGCTGACTTGGAAGTTCAGGGGGCGGTGCAGTCATTCCTCAGGCTCAGAAATGTCAGTTGAATGGCACATAAGGTAGCGCTAAAGGTCCTAGAGTAGAAACCTTTGGGTTTTGATTTTTTGTTTTTGTTTTTTATATTGAAACAGGGTTTCTCTGTGCAGCCTTGGCAAAACCTTTGTTGTGACACAGCTTTTGGTTTTTTGTGTTATTTTTCCCTGGTTTGACAAGACAGGGTTTCTCTGTGTAACAGCCCTGGCTGTCCTAGACTCACTTTGTAGACCAGGCTGGTCTTTTATTTATTATTATTTTGTTTGTTTGTTTTGTTTTTGTTTTTGTTTTTTGAGACAGGGTTTCTCTGTGTAGCCTTGGCTGTCCTGGACTAACTTTGTAGACCAGGCTGGCCTCGAACTCAGCGATTCGCCTGCCTCTGCCTCCCGAGTGCTGGAATTAAAGGCGTGAGCCACCACCGCCCGACTGACCAGGCTGGTCTTGAACTCATAGAGATCCTCCTACCTCTGCTTCCTGAGTGCTGAGATTAAAGGTGTGTGACGCAAACTCTTTAAGAGTCTAATGAAACGCCCTGGCTTTAGACCACCAGAGTCTTCTGTTGCTGGCTTCTCAGAGTGGCAGAGCTCTGGCTGCTAAGTGACTGTGCCATTGGTACAGAGGTCATTTGCTCTGTGGTGACTGTGCACAGTAGATCATCCACTTGTGCTATCTTACAATGAGGCTGTTTACTCAGACACTCAACATTTGCAGCCTGGACAAAAACCCTTAGAACCAGTTGTGGTTTGTTTTGTTTTGTTTTGATTTTTCAAGTCAGGGTCTCTTTGTAGCCCAGGCTTACTTAGAACTCACTATGTTGCCCAAGATTATAGGTGAGGTCCACCATGCCTGACTGTGTTTTCTTGTTTGTTTTAAGTATATAACCTTCCCATTTAACTAGCTCTAGTATCTTGGACTTGGCAGGGCTGGCAGTTCATATTCTTGTTAGTGAGTCCTATTGCCTGTTGACACTAAAGCAACAAAATCAGGGGCTCTAAGCAACAGCTCTCCTGACTACGGTCTCTTTAAGTCTGTCTTGGACCTAGGCTGTAGATGTCTGACAAGTTGTTAGTGTCCTCCTGGAAATTGTTATGAAGAAGAAGGTGAATCAGAAGGTTCACATTTACTTTCACTTGTATGTGGGGAGAGAAACCTCACACAGTTGGTTCTTTCTAATTTGGTAGATAACTGGGATGTGAAGTCATAATGCCATTACTGCTTCTGAACAGTGGCCATTAGCTCTTTGTTAGCACTCTTGTGGCTTTAGTCCATAAACCGAGGAGTGAGATGAATATGAACACGTGTGCTGACACAGTGGCTGCCCTTTGTCTGTAGCTGTGACACAGCTTCGTGAAGAGGACATGCTCTCTGTTAGGGGCTGTCAGTAAGGCACGCCGTTGCGTCCTTTCTGTGGGGAGTAACCCAGCTTCACCACTGCCTTGTATCATTTGGTAGTACTTGTGAGCCCAGACATGATTAAAGGTGGATGGGACACTGAAACTTTGATTGAAATAGGGAGGTATTTGTCCTCCTTTTCTTTCTCCTGTTTCCTGTTGTTCTTGTTTGGTTTGGTTGAGACAAGGTTTCTCTGTATAGTCTTGGCTGTCCTACGACTTGCTTTGTAGATCAGGCTGGCCTCGAACTCGCTGAGAGTCACCTAACTGCCTCTGGAGCCCTGGGCTTAAAGGGCTGCGCCACCACGCTCAGCTTGTTGCTTTGTTTCTCTGCTTGTTCTGTTTTGAGATGATATCTGTGTTGTCCAGGCTGGTTTCAAATTCATCTGCCTTTGTTACTTGTCCTTTTACGTAAATTTATGTTTTGCTTGGAGAGCAGGGGGTCCTAGGGCTTAAAAATGAAAGGACTCTTTCTGCAAGCGTCAGGCCTTTTCATGATTGAAATGCACTTAAGTTCCTCATCGCTGTAGTGGAGGCTTGGAATGGGCCCTGAGTAGGCGACTGGGGTTGCAGCTTAGTGGTAAAGCACTTGCTAGGTGTGTCTTTAGCTTCGGTGCACGTAAGGCTGCCATGCTGCGATGCATGAGCGTGCACCTGCTGCGTAGGGATCCAGGGCATTGTAAGCCCACAGGCCTTTGTGCGCTCTGATAGAGCTATTTGCTTTCTTTGCTTCTAGAAGGGACCCAGCGTTCTACTCACCCGTGTCTTCTGGCTGGCGCTCACTACCTTCACTATCTTCACAAACTGCTTGAGAGATAGGTTTTGGGTTCATTTTCTGCTCTTTAAGCATCTGCCTTGAACCAGACTCTAAGCTCATTGCCTTGGCTGTTGGGGAAGAAACACAAACTACGTTTTCTCTCTTCGGCAACTCTGAAAGAAAAACAACACATTACTGTACTAAGGTACTAAGCAGCCCAAGGCTGTTAAGTTACATGATTTTAGAAGAGGAAAGGCGCCGGGCATGGTGGTACACACCTTTATTCCCAGCAATTGGGAGGCAGAGGCTCTTTATTTACCTGTAGGGGAGTGGGCACATGTGCCACAGCATGCATGTGGACCAGTCCTTTCTCTCCTCCCACTGTAGGTCCTGGTGATTGAGCTCAGGTTAACAAGTGTGGTGGCAGGCCAGGCATGGTGGCGCACGCCTTTAATCCCAGCACTGGGGAGGCAGAGGCAGGTAGATCAGTGTGAGTTCAAAGTCATCCTGGTCTACAATGTGAGTCTAGGTCAGCCAAGGCTACAGAGAAAAACCCTGTCTCAAAAAACAAAAAACAACAACAAAAATTAATTACTTGTATTTGCCTTTTTATTACTATATGTTGTGGTTAATTTAAAAGTATGGTCTAAAAAATGTCTATTATTAGACTATAGTTATTACGGCGGTATTCTCTAACCCACAGTCAATCAGTAAGAGACACAGACATCTGTTGTATTTTAGAATAGTCTTGGTTCAGCTAGGGTAGGGCAGATACTAATCCTCTAAACTATCTTTTGCTTCCCAAGGCCCTGTACCATGGCATCTTTCTCATTTCTACCTGGGCTACCTCCCATCCATAATCCATAAATACTTGCTAATGTTTTGCATCTCCTCCAACCACGTTGATTGGACCATGTGTTCTTTCAGCCTATCGTGAGGGTTTTATTTCCTCCTCCTGTCCCTGTCTGTCCTTCCTTCTGAAGATCCTCTCTGCCCCCAAGCCTGAGAACTTTCACTCCTCCCCTTCCTTCTGCTCTACCCAGGTATTGACTCTTTAATCAGCTAATCAGGAATAATTTCTAGGCAAGGTTAAACAGCAATATTTAGGGTAGGTGACAGTTTGCTCATAAACAGCAAGAATGTCGAGAGACGAGCAATTAAATATAAAGCACCAGACCATACTCCAACAACAATACAATGAATGCTATGGAAAGCTCTTCTTGGTACAATGTCATGTGCTTTGAGCATAGTTTCTACTGTTAATGTGTTCTTTGCTCCTTGGACAATGCAACCTCTGCTTTTATGCCATGGGTATATATCTGTGTATGTATATGGTTTTCTTTTTTTCTTTTGTTTTTTTCGAGGCAGGGTTTCTCTCTGCAGCCTTGGCTGTCCTGGACTCGCTTTGTAGACCAGGCTGGCCTTGAACTCACAGCAATCCACCTGCCTCTACCTCCTGAGTGCTGGGATTACAGGTGCGTGCTCCTATATGGTTTTCTCTCCCCCCCCCCTTTTTTGTTTTGTTTATTTTTATTTTTTATTTTTCAAGACAGGTGGTCCTAGACTCACTTTGTAGACAGAGATTCACCTGCCTCTGTCTCCCTAATACTGGGATTAAAGCCATACTTGTATATGGTTTTCATGTATCCAAACTGTAGGACCCATAAATGAGAGAAAACACACGGCATTTGTCTTTCTGAGACTGACTCAATTCCTTTAATATAATTATCTATAGATGCATCCATTGTCTTGCAAAGACTGTAACTTCTTTGCCTGAAAAACAAAAGACAATCCATTGTTTACATAAACCACATTTTCCTGGTTCTGTTTTTGGATGGCCATGCTGGTTCCATGACTTACCTGTTGTGACTGGTGCTGTGGTAAACACTGATCAAATACCTCTGTTATTTGACTTGGAGTCTAAAGATGAGAGAAATGAGGTAGCTTGGTTGTATGGTCTGTTTATTAGTTTTTTCTTTTTAAATTTATCATTGTCTTTAGGTGGTTTTTGTGTTTGTGTGGTGCCCATACGAGTGTCCCAGAGCAACTCTCTGAAGTAAATTCTCTCCTCCTTCAGGCTTCTATTTTATTTTAATTCTATTTTTGATTATGTGTGGGTGCATTGTGAACATGTGACAGCATGCATGTTAAAGTCCATCATGTGAATCCTGGGGATTGAACTTGGGTCATCAAGCTTGGTGGCTAGAGCAATCTCATTGTCTTTATCTTTAGTTTTTAAGCTAATGCTCATGCTGATTTCCATAGTGGCTGGAGTTGTTTGCATTCCCCTCAGAAGTATAAAGAGCTGGGAGGTGGTGGCGTATCGCTGTGAGTTCGAGGCCAGCCTGAGATTAAAGGCATGCACCACCACGCCTGACCTAGAATTTTAAATTTATATTTATTTTCTGTATATGAATGTCTTGCCTGCATGGGTGTCTTTATACCACATATGTACAGTGCTTGAGGAGGCAGAAGAGGACTGTCATCCCACTGCCGAGAGATGGAATCTCTGTAGTTTTCAGTGGCATGTCAGAGCTGGTGAGGGGGGACATTTGTTCAGATTTTTGTTGACCAGTTGGAGTTTGTTCCCCTCATCTTTTGAGAAGTATCCATTTGTTGACCAGGAGAGTTGTTAGCTTGTTTGCATGTTTCCTTTTGTGTGTGTATAAGAAAGTCTCACTCTGGGACCTAGTCTGGCCTGGAACTCACAGTGTAGCCCAGGCAGCCTCAAACATGAGGTGTTCTTGGTTTGGCCTTCTGAGTATGGGGATTGCAGATGATGTGGACTGTGCCTTTTTCTTTTTCTTTTCTTTCTTTTCCTTTTTCTTTTTTCTTTTTCTTTTTTTTAGACACTGTCTCATTCTGAAGTCTAGGCTGTTACAGAAATCACTATGTAACCAGGCTGGCATAAAACTCATGGGCAGTCCTCTTGCCTCAGCCTGTTAGGATTACAAATATGAGCTACTGTGCTCAGCTTAATTTTTATGATAACCAGTTTGTCGTCTGAATTTTCTTAAGTCGAGTAGCTTTTGAACCTTATGTTCACTTTGTCAGCTGAACTCAGAGTTTCCAAATCCGTGCTGAGAATGAACTTTCAGTTCCTACACATCTTGAGGAGCTGGGATAGAGACCCACTTCCCTCTTCTGGGAAAGAAATGACTGAGGACATGACATGCACTGCTCCGGTGGAGGCTTCCTGTTGAGCAGACACCATTCCTGAAGCTCTTGGTGGGTGTTTCAACCTTAAGAGCGTCCCCATGTTTTCTGGCACCAAAGGACTGACACCATTGGACCCATCACATGAGTGTAGAAGTAGCTCAGAAACTAAGGCCAAGAGTTGCTTCCCCTGAAGCTGTGGCCACTCATGGGTCCTGGAAACCAAACTCTGGTCATAATGAGGAGCAGTTGACACTCAGTCAAAGTGCTGCGCCATTTCTCCGACCCTGGACTTAAACCTTTTAGGCTAAAGTGCATTGTAGTTAGTGCTTAGTTTCAAAACTTTGAGACTTTAAAAAAACAAACCATGGGCTGGGGAGATGGCTCAGAGGTTAAGAGCATTGTCTGCTCTTCCAGAGGTCCTGAGTTCAATTCCCAGCAACCACAGGGTGGCTCACAACCATCAATAATGTGATTTGATGCCCTCTTCTGGCATGAAGCTGTTCATACAAATAGAGCACTCATATACATAAAAATAAATAAGTACTTTAAAAAACGAAAACAGAAAACAAAAGCTAAATGTGGCAGTGCACACCTTTAATCCCAGCACTCAGGAGGCAGAGGCAGGAGGATCGCTGTAAGTTCTGAGGCCAGCCTGGTCTACAAAGCAAGTCTAGGATAGCCAAGGCTACACAGAGAAAGAAACTCTGTCTTGAAATCCCCCTCTCCCAAAACAAAACAAAACAAAACAAGGCAAAACCAGACATGGCAGAGCATGCCTTTAATCCCAGCACTTGGGAGACAGAAGCAGGTGAATCTGTGAGTTCCAAGCCAGCCTGGTCTATGAAGAGTCCAGGGCAGCCAGCCAGGGCTGGAAAAACAAAACAAATAAACCTTTAGTGACTGAGGAAAATCTTTCTCCACTTGGCAGATACTCTGATTTTTACCACCTTCTGGATGTGGAATGAGAAACAGTTTGTCAGTATTTAAAAGAGTTAAGCTCCAGGCATCAGATCTCAGTGTAGATGGTTGTGAACCACCATGTGGTTGCTGGGAATTGAACTCAGGACCATTGGAAGAGCAGTCAATGCCCTTAACCTCTGAGCCATCTCTCTAGCCCCCTAGCCCCTTAATCTTAGCTCTTCTACTCACTAGCCAATTGGGCTTATGATCTTGGACAGTTTGCTCAGCAATTTTACATTTTGGTCCTCCCATCTGTAAAATGGAAATAATAATACCTGCCTTCCTAGGGCCACCATAAAGTTTAAAAGAGCTAACATGTCAGTGTGCTGAAAGCAGTGACTAACACTCATAGGCAGTTATTGGCTAGCTGCTGCTAATTTTACCAATATGGTCAGGAGTAGAAGCGGTGTCAGGGAACTCCTAAGTCTTAGGCCTCTATTCAGCAAACTGTAAGTGCCTCTCTGCTGTAACCTCAGATTCAGGATTGTAAAACCCTGGCCCAGCTCAGCTGAAATATGGGCATTTGATTTTAGTTTTGGTTTGTTTGAGTCAGGGCCTCACTATGTAGCACTGGGTATTCTGGAACTTTTTGTGTAGACCAGGCTGTCCTCGAATTCACAGAGATCCATCCTCCTGTCTCTGCAGTGCTGGGATTAGAGGCGTGTGCCACCACACCCATACCATTTACACTTATTTTATTGTACATTATTAGAGAAAAATAGGAAACTTCAAATGCTGTATCAGTCCCCTTTAGTATTACTGTTTTAGAAATATGCTAAGCTTTATCACTCACAATGTAGGCCATGGGTAAAGATGCTTGCTGCCAAACCTTACGAGCTGAGTCCCATTCCTGGAACCCACATGGTAGAGCGAGGCCTGACTTTTGAACGTTGTTTTCTGACCTTTTTTACCTGTGCACCTTGCTTGGCAAGTGCATGTGTGCATGTGTGTAAATAAAATAGGTAGCTGAAGATGCAGCTCAGTGGCAAAGTCCATGCCTAACATGTACAGAGTCTGTAACCTAACACACAGAGCCCTGTAGTCTCTGCATCACAAGGAGGAAAACATACCGCAAAACCATTGCTTATTTATTCATGGTTTTTCTTTTCTTTTCTGGTTTTGGTTTTTCAAGACAGTGTTTCTCTGTGTAGCCCTGGCTGGCCTGGACCTCACTGGCTGGCCTGGAACTCACAGAGATCCACTTGCCTCTACCTCCCAAGTGCTGGGATAAAAGGCATGTGCCACCATGCCTGGCTTTTTTGTTTGTTTTTGCTTTTTTGTCTTTTTGTTTTTCTAGACAGAGTTTCTCTGTGTATTCTTGGCTGTCCTAGACTCACTTTGTAGACCAGGGTGGCTTCGAACTCACAGAAATCTGCCTGCCTCGTTCCTGAATGCTGGGATTACAGTTGTGTGCCACCATACCTGGCTCTGAAACACAACGTTTAATTTTTGTACTTCCCATATTTTACTAATTATTTTTAGTGGTTACATAATACATCAAGATAATGTTCTATAATTGACTTTCCTAGTTCCCTGTTGCTGGGTTTCTTGATTGTTTCTATTAATAATTTAGTTCTTACACTCAAGGGGGACATTTGATACTGTGTTGTCCGTTTTCTAATGCCTGCACTAAAGGTTACCTGCTTTAAGCCAGAATACACCTACAAGTGCATGTTTGCCCCATTTTTAGTCTCCTGGTAACGGTAGGACATTAATTTAGAGCTTGCCACTGTGTTAGGAGACCGTGATAACCAAATTTGTTAAATGTGTAGACAGCTTGATATCGAAAATGCTCGCTGTCTTTTGAGGCACATTTTATTTTGTGCTGTTCTTAAAGGTGGTTATTCACCTTTATAGCTCTGTCATTAAGTTAATGAGCAATTCTGAGACTAGAGGAATTTGGCATATATTTCTAGATACACTGTACTTTGTTTTTGAGACAGGGTCTTGCTACATATACCTGGTTGGCCTGAACTGATCAAGTAGACCAGGCTGGCCCTAATCCAAAGATCCGTCTTTGCCTCTGCCTCTGACCAAGGGCTGGGACTAAAGTTGTGTACCACCAATGCTGACTCTATGCCTTGGTTTTAATTCAGTTTCCTTCTTTGAACCAAATGAATCTCTTCTAGACAAATTTCTAACTCACATCTAGAAAAAGGTGGAAAAACAAACTAGGTTTTTAGTTTATGCTGCAAATGCTCTTCAACATTACAAATACGTGCTGGGGGATTTTAAGAAACAGGTAAATTTTATATATGAGTGCTCTATCTGCAGAAAAGAACACCAGATCACATTATAGATAGATGCTTGTGAGCCACCTTGTGGTTGTTGGGAACTGAACTCAGGACCCCTAGAAGAAGAGCAGACAGCGCTTTTAACCACTGAGCCGTCCTCTACACACACACACACACACACACACACACACACACATACACACACACCCTTCCCTTTACTCTCAGCACTCGGGAGGCAGAGGCAGACAGATCTCTGTCTATAGGCTGGTCTACAAAGAAAGTCTAGGACAGCCAGGGCTATTACACAGAAAAACCCTGTCTCGAAAAACCAAAAAAGGAGGAGGAGGAGAAGAAGAAAAAGGACATCCCTGCGTAGCCCTCTTGTAATCCTCTATGGCTTGAAAGTCACAGACATCCTTCTGCCTCAACTTCCCAAGGGCTAGAAACATAGGCATGTGTGCCTGTTATAGCTGACTCTACTAAGAATTCAGAAGTTTCATTTATTTATTTATTTATTGAATTCAGAAGTTTATCACATTTTTGGGGTTAGCATCTGGTTTCTTATATGACAAATTCTTGAAAATGTTTGGCTTTGAAAATTAAATGATGATTTGAAATTATGTATGGCTTTTTAATGTACTAATATATTTAAAATGAAGTGTGCTGTGCATGGTGGCACACGCCTTTAATCCCAGCACTAGGGAGGCAGAGGCAGGTGGATATCTGTGAGTTCAAGGCGAGCCTGGTCTACAAAGCAAGTCTAGGACAGCCAGGGCTACACAGAGAGACCCTGTCTTAAGGGAAAATAAATAAATAATAAAATGCATTTTATTATTTTCAGAATGTTTATTAGAATCATTTAATAACAGATTGTAAGGAAAATGAGGTTATACTCCCTCCTGTGGACAGGTAACTTTTTTGAAATTAAGTAAGTCTCAAGTCTTCACTGGAAAGTTTATAAAAGCCCTGCCTAGTTGAGTGTGGTGGCCCATGCCTTTAACCCCAGCTCTCTGTAGGCAGATGGATGTGAGTTCAAGGCCAACCTGGTCTACAAAGTAAGTCCAAGACAGCCACCTGTCTCAAAAAATAAACCCCTTTCCCCCCAAAAAAGCCCTGCCTATCCCAGCCCCCCTATTTTTTTTAAAGACGTATTTATTTATTATGTATACAGTGCTCTGCCTGCATATACACTCACAGGCCAGAAGAGGGCATCAGATTACACTGTAGATGGTTGGGAGCCACCATGTGGTTGCTGGGAATTGAACTCTGGGCCTCTGGAAGAGCAGTCAGTGCTCTTAACTCCTGAGCCATCTCTCTAGGCGCCCCCCCCCCCCCCCCATTTTTTGTTTGTTTGTTTTTCAAGATAGTTTCTCTGTGTAGCCTTGGCTGTCCTGGACTTACTTTGTAGACCAGGCTGGCCTTGAACTCACAGAGATCAGTCTGCCTCTGCCTCCCGAGTGCTAGGATTACAGGCGTGTGCCACCATGCCCGGCACTCACCTCCAGCTCCTATCCCCTAGGCCTGGCTCATTTTGATGAATTCTTAAAATGACCTACCTTGATGGCTTACATCTACAAATACCAATAGATAAATAGGACTGAGTGGGTAAAGGCATTGTTGCCAAGCCTGACAACCTGATTTTGATCGCTGGAACTCACTTGACGGGAAAGAAGGTGCTAAGATGGCACATGCTCCATGGCATGTATACATATTGAACAATGGTCTCTGAAAAGGCTTTATAAAAATCACCAAGTGTGTCTAAGTGCTTAAATTTGTGCTGTGTTTAGTGCTAGGGTTGATAGAAAGATCAGGTTTCAAGGTCTAAATAATACTTAATGCCCTGCTGTAAGAGCTTGCTGAAGATAGTTGGGTGTTTTGAATGAAACAGACTTGTTAAGACATTAGACAAGTTTCTGAGTTAGTTTAGAAGCGCTCAGGTCTGCATTTTGGCTGTGTAGCTATCCGTGGCTTACTAAGGACTAGCTTCTAAATTTAGCAAAGCTCTGAAGAATTACTGGAGCTGTCCTAGAACACTTCAACTTGGAATTGTCTTTGAGAGGTGTACTTGGCAGTTAGGAAAGTAGATGTGAGCCATTGGTAGCAGCATGGCATACCCAAGAGCCCTGAACTTACTAAGACTATTTTAGTTTTTGTGAAGTACTTCACAAAAGAGTTTTAAATTTGTGCCTTCAAATTCCATGCTCTCGAGCACGCTCGCACACACGCCCTCCCCTCCTTCCCCCTCCCCTCCTTCCCCCTCCCCTCCTTCCCCCTCCCCTCCTTCCCCCTCCCCCCTCGTTTTCCCCCCTCTTCACCCCCTTGATTTATTTATACAGTATTCTGCCTACAATTGAGCTAGCACACCAGAAGAGGGCACTAGATCTCATTATAGATGGTTGTGAGCCACCATGTGGTTGCTGGGAATTGAACCAGGACCTCTGGGAGAGCAGTCAGTGCTCTTAACCTCTGAGCCATCTCTCCAGCCCCTGTGCTCTCTCTTTAAGGGAATGCTTATGAAACAACTTTCTATATAGAAAATATAGACTAGGGCTGGAGTGACACCCCTGGGTTAAGAGAACTGGCTGGATAGTCTAGGCTTGCTCCCTAGATCCCACTGTGGAGAGAGAATCAATTCTGAAAAGTTCCTGTGACCTCTGCACACACTTCATGGTGTGCCCACATTCCTCCTTCCTAGCCACACACACAGATATGTACATTTTCTTAGAAAAGAAAACATGGACTAGAATGCTTTAGTGAGCCTGCTGCTGGTTATTCACTTACTCACTCAGTGTGTCATGGGATTGGTGTGGAGTCCTTGTCTTGTGCTCCGTTTACCAGTGAGCTACATTTCTACTCTTGGGGCTGCTTTTAAAAACTAGAATTTTCTTTGTTTTAAAAATAGCTTACACCATGTGTGATGGTATATACCTTTAAACCCAGGATTTGGGAGATAGATCTGTGAGTTTGAGATCAGCCTCGTCTACATAGTGAGTTCCAGGTCAGTCAGGGCTACAGGGCCCAGCTTGGATGTTATTTTTCAAAGTTAAAAACACTGAGATGGAGCCGGGCGTGGTGGCGCATGCCTTTAATCCCAGCACTCGGGAGGCAGAGGCAGAGGTGGATCGCTGTGAGTTTGAGGCCAGCCTGGTCTACAAAGTGAGTTCAGGATGGCCAAGGCTACACAGAGAAACCCTGTCTCGAAAAACCAAAAAAAAAAAAAAAAAACCACTGAGATGAGTGGCAGTGAGGGTGGGCTTGTGTCTGTGGGTCAGGGGTGGAGCACTTGCCTAGCCTATGTGAGGCCCTGGTTTCTATCCATTGCAAAGGGAAAGCCCAAAATCACATTCATGAAACATAAAGTTTCATGCTAAGTTAATGTTATTTATCATATATAAGTGCAGACTCCCCCAGTGCGAAGGGCTGAACTACTAGACAGACCCACCCAGGCTCCCTGCAGCAGAAGTGTATCATGTTATGAGTCTGAAGAGACTACCGAGTGCCTTGCCACAGGCTAAGTACATGGCCTGCCACTGATCTGTTCTCACAGCACACCACTGAGCACCCCGGATTTCCTTTTAGCTTCGTTGCTTCCTTTTTTTTTTTTTTTTAAACTTTGAGACAAGGCCTCTATTGTGTAGATCAGGCTGTCCTCAAACTCAGAGATCTACCTGCCTCTGCTTTCCAGAGTGCTGAGATTACAGGCGTGCACCACCACGCTCAGCCCTGGCTGAAGTTTGGTACTTAACAGAGCTTGCTGTTTTTTGCGGAGGACCTGGGCTCAGTTCCCGGCTCACACACAGAGGCCCACAACAGTCTGTAACTCCAGTTCTTGGCAGTCAGACTCCCAGTTCTGGCTTCCTGGCCCCGGGCACGCTTGTGTTGCACAGGTACACATTCAGGCAAAATACATAAAATAAAATAAAATCAAGCTCTTCAGTCATGCTGGCTAAGGTTTCAGTTCTTGATAGCTAGGTAGCTGTGGCTGTGTTAATGCGCTGCAGATACAGGGGGTCGGCAAGGATGGTCTGCATCCTTGCAGATGGTGTTGCAGTGGCCCTGCAGCTGTCACCATCTCAGGCACTGGTTTGGAGTTTCACTGAAATCTAGGAACCATCCTTTCTCTAAGCACGGTGGGTGGCTATTCTAGACGTTAGAGGTATTGCTGAGGACTGGGTGCAGAATGGGGGTATGCTTTTTTTCTTTCTTACAGGTCTTATCTTTGTCCACTCTCCTCTTTTCCCTTGGACTTTGGATTTTCCAAGCCCTCCTCTCTCAGCATTGCTCCCCTTTGTGGCCTGTTCAGTGGCTGGTCTGCAGGCCTGTCATTACCTAGCTCTGTATCTTTTTTTTTTTTTTTTTTTTAAGATTTATTTATTATGTATACAGATCTCATTATAGATGGTTGTGAGCCAACATGTGGTTGCTGGGATTTGAACTCATGACCTTTGGAAGAGCAGTCAGTGCTCCTAACCTCTGAGCCATCTCTCCAGCCCTAGCTCTGTATCTTTACTACTAAATAAAGTGGCAAGATCAGTGAATGCTCCTGTGGCCCTCCTTGGGGTGACCTCTCGTGCGGCCCTCCTCAGGTGGCCTGGGAGCACTGCCTCCTCTCACTCAGGTGGCTGTGCCACGGCCTGTGAATGTGCTCTTGAGCTGAATGTACAGACAACAGCGTCTGAGGCCTGTCCAGAACGCAGAGGCAGCATTTCTCTGAATTCACCAAAACCATAATTGCTGTGTTTTCATTCCAGATCTGTTTACAAAAGCAGGGCCCAACTCTACCTTACTGTAGAGTCATTTAGAGTGGGGTCTAATGTGCACCGAGATTTCGTAGTTTCAAATTCTCAACCAGAAAAACTGTTGTTTTACCAATCAACACCTTTGTCAGTAATTCAGAAATGGTGTGTCCAGTGATAAACACATACTCAGTTCACATCTAGTTTTTAGTTTCCCTGTTCACCAAGTGACAGTCTACTTCTGGTCTTCAGCCATATTGATTTTTTGCCTGTACAGCCTTTTCAAACTGCGTAAATGTCCTGTTCGCCAGAAGCTTAGCTTTCCCACAGCTAACGTACTATACCTTAGTCTCACCCTTCTCTCCCTTGCCCGTGTTCGCAGTGGCCTACAGGGTTTCTTTCTTTCTTTCTTTCTTTCTTTTTTTTTCCTTTAGCTGCCTCTCCACTGTCCCCAGTATGGGCATGTTTTTTGCCACAGCATTGGCTCTTTCTCTCTCCCTGGATGAGCATCTTCCTGTATGTGGGAGCTTGTTGGATACTTTTTGGCATAGTAGTGTAATATCTTGGAGGGAAGGAAAGTTGTGTACATATTTATCCTGTTCACCCATCTAGCATGAACAAATGTAAAATTGACACCACCTTTATATCATGCAGTATTGCCATCAGAGTTTGGGTTTGGTTTGAGTGGTACCTCCGCTATTTTGCTGTTATTTAGGTACCAGACAAGAAATAAGAATTTGTAGAGCCGGGCGTGATGGCACACGCCTTTAATCCCAGCACTTGGGAGGCAGAGGCAGGCGGATCACTGTGAGTTTGAGGCCAGCTGGTCTACAAAGCCAGTCCAGGACAGCCAAGACTACACAGAGAGACCCTGTCTCAAAAAACAAAACAAACAAACAAAAAAAAGAAATAAGATTTTTTTAAAAAGATTTATTTATTATGTACACCGTGTTTTGCCTGCCACCAAATCTCATTATAGATGGTTATGAGTCACCATGTGGTTGCTGGGAATTGAACTCAGGACCTTTGGAAGAGCAGCAAGCAGTGCTCTTAACTTCTGAGCCATTTCTCCAGCCCCAAAATAAGAATTCTTGCTGGGTATGATAATACACATCTTCCCAACAGTTGGGAGGCAGGCGGATCTCTGTGAGTTCAAGGCCAACCTGGTATGTTCCAGGATAGCCAGGGCTATATAAAGAGACCTTGTCTTTTTTGTTGGTTTGGTTTGGATTGGTTTGGTTTTTGGGTTTTCAAGGCAGGGTTTCTCTATGTAGCCTTGGCTGTCCTGGACTCGCTTTGTAGGCCAGGCTGGCCTCGAACCCACAGAGATCCACTTGCCTCTGCCTCCCGAGTGCTGGGATTAAAGGTGTGCGCCACCACGCCCGGCCTTCCTCCTTTAAAAAAAAAAAAAACCACAAGCATGTTTTACTGTGTTAATTACTAGCCACATACGGTAGTATAAGCCTGCAATCCCAGGGCTACATGAGAGCTAGTGTCTTTTTTTTTTTTTTTAAAGATTTATTTATTAATTAAGTATATAGTGTTTTGCTTGCTTGTATGCCTGCACACCAGAAAAGGGTACCAGATCTAATTATAGATGGTCATAAGCCATGATGTAGTTGCTGGGAATTGAACTCAAGACCTCTAGAAGAGTAGGCAGTGCTCTTAACCTCTGAGCCAACTCCCCAGCCCCAGAGACCTAGTGTCTTAACTCCAGTCCCAGGTGGTCTAAGACATTCTTCTAGCTGCTGTGGTCAGTGCATTCACATCATGCATGGACATACATACAGACAAAATACCATACACATAACATAAAAATAAAGTTGTTTCTTCTTCTTCCTCCTCCTCCTCCTCCACATAAAATAAAAATAAAATTTCTTCTTCTCCTCCTTTTTTTTTTGGAGACAGGGTTTCTCTGGGTAACAGAGCCCTGACTGTCCTGGGCTCATTTTATAGACCAGGCTAGCCTGGACCTCATAAGATCCAGCTGCCTCTGCTGGATCACAGGGATGCGTCACAATGCCTGGCTTGAGGCTTTTTGTCTTTTTAAAAGATATATTTAATTATGTGCCTCTGTGTGTGACTTTGTGATTGTGTGAGAGCTGATGCCCTTGGAGGCGTTAAGTCTCCCTGGAGCTGGAATTATAGGCGGTTGTGAGCCACCACTTGAGTTCTCTGTGAGAGCAGTACATCTCTCTAGCCTCTTGTTTTGTTTTTGTTTTAAAACAGGGTTTCTCTGTGTAACAGCTCTGGCTGTTCTGGAACTCGCTCAGTAGTCCAGGCTGGCCTTGAACTCACAGAGATCTGCCTGCCTCTGCCTCCCGAGTGCTGGGATTAAAGGCATGTGCCACTACCGCCCAGCTTCTTGGTTTTGTTTGTTTGTTTTGTTTTTAAGTAGATATTTTATAAACAATCCCAATTTTCATTAGTTTTTATTTTGGACATTAGTCCAAAATAGTGGCAGCATTTTATTTTAGTGGTAGTCCAGTATAGGTGAGAAAATACCACTATATACCAAGACTCTAAAATTTAGCCCCCTCCCTCATTTTGTCCTTTAGGTGTAAACAAATAGAGCAGTCCAAGGTGTTTGAGCCTTTGCTGATGTGATTGGTGCAACCCCGAAGTTTCAGGGGAGGGCAGCTATGTTGAGACTGGGCGGAGGGAAGAGGAGTCTTCAGCATACCATCCTGTGTTTACCTCATGCATTGAGTAGCATGTGATTTCTCAAGCCAGAATGCTGAGCTTAACTGACAGCTGTTTGAATTCTGGTTTGTGCCCCTGTACTTGCAGGAGGTGCCCTCTGACCTCTGACTAATTCAGCTAGCATTGCATGGTCTGTGGTGCCAAAGATAGCTATAGTCAACCTGGAATGTGTGCACAGGAAACAAGATACTGGAATCAAGAAAGGACAGGTGGCATACATTAGGACATGTTCAGTAAGACAGTCACATAGATGCCTGATGCGCTTTTCAAAATTTGTGTATAAATTTCAGTTTTGATTCCTGTAGACAGATTTCCTGCTACAGGGGACTTTCTCAGTCTTTTCTAGAAACCAATGTTTGGGGTTGGCCGATGAACTTAGAGCTCGGAGAGCTTTGTCAGGAGTGGCCTGCGTCAACATGGCTCCCAGGTTGTGGTCAGCAGCTGTAGGTGGACCGTTGACTGCAGGAGTCAGTTTTAAGGGCAGCATGGTGCGTCTGTTTACTTTGAGTACCTGCACCCCGTTGTTGGAACTGTGTTGGTCCGTGCCTGCAGTGAGTGCTCCACCTCTGATGGCCAGGCTTGCCCTGAACGGGCTCACACGGTCCCTTTTGTTTCAGCCTCCTCAGTAGCTGGGGCTCTGTTTAAATTGCTTGGTTTTTTGTTTTGTTTTGTTTTGACTCAATGGTCTTGTGATGTAAAGACATGTTGAGTTGAGTTGTGCTTTTAAGTTTTCACCCCTTGTTCTAGCTAAACCTTACTAAAATAAATTATCCTTCATATGGGCGCCTCTTCCCCATCCCCCAAGATTGAACTGGGGGCCTCACACGTGTTCTCTTCAATGAGCTCAGCCCCAGCTGGAGACAATGACTGGCAAGTCGATGTGAAATGAAGATCATTCATTGCGTAATACATTTCAATGATTCTCTTTTCATGTTCCACACATAAGTCAGTCAACGAGTTTTGAGTCTGCTAGGAATTTGGAGTAAAACCGGGAGACTGTATACATCCCTGTGACACAATATTTAAGGGCTAGGAATACATACACTGACTTGGAGAATTTATAGTAAGAGTCAGTGACCATTAGCTATAAAGTGACTTGAACTCCTTGCCAGGAAATGCTTCATGCAGTGGCAGTTTCCACCTGGCTAATTAGAACCTTCTAAGTGGGAAGATACGTGAGTGTACATGAACTTGGATGTGGATACCCCAATGAAGCAAAGTCCTCATGAAGAGCAAGAGTACCTGCACCCCGTTGTTGGAACTGTGTTGGTCCGTGCCTGCAGTGAGTGAGTGCTCCACCTCTGATGGCCAGGCTTGCCCTGAACGGGCTCACATGGTCCCTTTTGTTTCAGCCTCCTCAGTAGCTGGGGCTCTGTTTAAATTGTTTGTTTTTTTGTTTTTGTTTTTTTTGTTTTGTTTTGTTTTTTGGTTTTTGGTTTTTGGTTTTTTTTTTTTTTTTTTTTTTTTTTTTGGTTTTTTAGTTTTTTTTTGTTGTTGTTGTTGCTGTTTTTGTTTTTGGGGGGCTCAATGGTCTTGTGATGTAAAGACATGTTGAGTTGTCTATATCATATCATTTATCTGGTTCAGGTTTGAAAGGTGGCATATCAGAAGGCAGGAGGATCAGAAATTCAGGCTGATTCTCTGGTACATAGTGAGTTTGAGGCCAGCCTGGGCCACGTGAGATTCTGTCACAACAACCAAAAGAAATAATAATAAATAGCAAGTATCTTTCTTGTCTCAAGCAAGCTATTACAGAGGTTAGCTGTAGAGAGGGCTACAGAAGAGGCTCAGCCCAGTCCCTGTTTTTCAGTGCCACACAGAGGCTTGCTCCATCAAGAACTCCAGTTGCAAGAGCTCTGACAACCTTTTCAGTCCTCCCTGGGCATCAGGCATGCGTGTGGTATGGGCATACATGCAGGCAGAATACCCATACTCCCAACATGTGTATGAATGCTTTATCTGATTGTATGTATGTGCACCATGAGTGTGCCTGGCACCCTTGGAGGTCAGGATGGAGCCTCTGCAGCTGGAGTCAACCGAGGTCTTCTGGGAGAGCAGCGAGTACTCCTGACTCTGGAGCCATCTGTCCAGCCCCACACATGGATGTTGGTGTTAGCATGTGTTGTTTCACACTTAGGGTTGTGTGACTGAGACTATAAAGGCAGATCTTGAATAACCTCCCTAACTGTCCCCATGCAGGCTTCAGTATTTAGCGTATACCGAAGCTTATAAAACCTGCCATTTCCTCAGAAAAGGATGCCCTTATTGTCATGCCATTCCTGATGAAGTACGGTTGCGGCATATGTACAGTTTTGGAATATGGTGCATATAAGGGCTCTGTTCATGAAGAGTTTAAGTGCTCGTAACTTTTTTTTTTTAAAGATCTACAAACAGATCTAGTGTCACAGGCATTAGTTTCCGGCTTCTCCATGGACCTTTTCCAGTTTCAGCATGAGCATCTGGATGGGCAGCAGATGGAGCTGCAGTAGGATTGGTGTCAGACACCTGGCAGCTTGTAAAGCTCACATATTCTCATTATAGCAATCCCTTATTACCAGAATTGCCAGAGTGTACAAAATAAAGATGGCCAACAGAGAGGAAAAGCCAACAACATTAGTTTGATCCTTTTTTGTGGTCTGCTGTGAGAAGATTTAGACGCATGGTGAAAACTACCAAGAACAAAAAGGCTGGGCTTGTGGCTTGCTCAGTTGACTGCTTGCCTAGCGTGCGTGAAGCTCTGAATTCAGTCTCCAGCACTGCACAGACCAGTCACACAAAACACCAATTCTGATATATTTTAGAGTGATCTGCCTTCCAAATAGTAAAAGGAGCACTGCCCTTTCAAGTTGGCCTGAATAGTTGATGAACATGTATGTATGTGTCATGTCTACACACACACACACACACACACCCAAACACACACCCACACCCACACACACACATACACCCACACACAGACGCACCCACACACACCCCTACACACCCACACACCCACACACCCACACCCACACCCATGACTCAAAGCGACTTAGGCCCCCATGCTTTCTTCTTGGGTGAGTTTCTGTGTTTGCATAGAATGGAAAAATAGGGTTGAGACTCGGACACTGACTTGCACTGTCATTCCAGTTACAGGGAGTTAATCTGATAGGACTCTCAGCTGCAGAAAATATAAGTTACCAGAAAACCAGCCAGATGACGTGATGACCAAAGGACTGGGTGAACTGTGGCTAAGTCTTCAGGGACAACCTACTGTTGTAGGTGAAGAAACTGTGACACAGCACCTGTGACTGATGGCCAGCTCTTGGTTTCCATTTGCATCGCCCTTTTATAAGTTACTGGGCCTCTTTGGAAGAACCTTCTATTCCTTCTTTTTCTTGTTGCATTTTATTTATGTGTCTCCCTGGTAGTATGTGTCTCCCCCGGGTCAGAGGAGACTAGTAAAGACTATACATTGAGAAAGGCAGTTGGAGAGAGTTGCTCTGGAACATCATGCTGTGCACTTTGCTACAGTTCAGCTTGAGCTGCTTTTTAGACGGGAATGATATACACACACACGTGTTTGTGTACATTCATAACATATATACACATGAGAGAGGCACATTTATGTGGAGTGTAAACAGTAATGGATGATTGTAAATGCTGAGCCTTCCTGTGTGTGTGTGTGTGTGTGTGTGTGTGTGTGTGTGTGTGTGTGTGTAAGTACATACGTACTTTAAGTTCACCCAATTCCCCTTGCTAAGTACTGGGATTACAAGCATGTGCTGCGACCACACCTGGCTAATGTGAAACCCAAGAGAGAATCTGGGGCTGGTGATGCGGCACTTTTGTGTATCGAGGCTGAGGCTGGACTTAGAAGATAAAAAGAGCCTTCATCCAGGCATGGTGGCGCACACCTTTAATCCCAGCCCTTGAGAGGCAGAGGCAGGCGGATCTCTGTGAATTCAAGGTCTGCCTCGTCTACAAAGTGAGTCCAGGACAGCTAAGGCTACACAGAGAAACCCTGTCTCGAAAAGCTGGGGGGTGGGGAGAATAAAAAAGAAACACAAAGAGAGCCTTGAAGGATGCTGAGCATGTCAGGAGGTGAGTGGTGCCATGCAGTATTCCTCCTGCCCCTGACCTAAACAGAACACTAGGTCATGTGACACTTTGGTCATCTCTATTAAGTAGTTTTCTGGTCTACACTTCACAACATCCCTCAAAGGACAAGCTCGACAGAAATTCAGACACGTGGTTTCATAAGAAGACTGAGATGTAGTGATGCATTTAGCAAATGTGACAGTCCTCGTGTTGATTGTATTTTGGGATTCCTAGAGTAATGGTCAAGTGGTATTTCACTGTCCTCACCACAGTCCCATGTAGTGTGTATAAGTGGAAACAGCATTCCAGTTAATGGCTTGGTGATTAAGAGCACTGGCTGCTCTCCAGAGGACAAGAGTTGGATTACAGTACTCACATGACAGCTCAGCACTGTCTATGACTAGTTCTAGGGACCCTAAACTCTCCTTTGGATTCTATGAGCACTGGTCATGCATGTGGTACACAGGCATCTATGCAGGCAAAACTGATACACATATAGGCCTAATTTTTTTTCAAAGGCGGGGGAAAAAAGCAGAAGTGCTGCTTTAAGGGAAACCAGAGTGACTTCCCCTTTCCTACTAGTTTTAGAGTTCACCCGAAATCACATGTTTATGGCTGAACTTCATGGCACACTTTGACCAGATGAGAAAATTTAGTTGAAGCAGTATGTTTAAAAATCTTTGCAAGGTCTCTTGACTCTTGAATTAGAAAACCAAGTCTGAGCTGGGGAGTGGTAGCACATGCCTTTAGTCCTAGCATTTGGGACACAGAGGCAGGTGGATTGCTGTGAGTTTGAGGACAGCCTGGTCTACAAAATGAGTCCAGGACAGCCAAGGCTACACAGAGAAACCTTGTCTTGGAAAAATAAGAAAAGAAAAGAAAGAAAGCCCAGTCTATGCATGGAAAGTCATTTCTCCCTCAAGATCCTGTTTTGTGGTGAGGACAGAGTATGGGTTGTGTTGTCCTAGACACGCCCCATTGGGCCTTTTTCTTTTCTTTTTAAAAGATTTTTATGTATTGTGTATACAGTGCTCTGCCTGCATGTATGTCTGCATGCCGGAAGAGGGCATTAGGTCGCATTATAGATGGTTGGGAGCCACCATGTCGTTGCTGGGAATTGAACTGGAAGAGTAGTCAGTGCTCTTAACCTCTGAGCCATCTCTCCAGCCGCCGCCACCCCATTGGGCTTTTAAAGGGGAACAGTGGCTGTGTTTTCTTTTCTTTCTTTTTTTCTTTCTTTTTTTCTTTCTTTCTTCCTTTCTTTTTTTCTTTTTCTTTAAGATTTATTCATTTTATTTATTGCATATGAGTGCTTTATCTGCAGAAGAGGGTATCAGATTACATTATAGATGGTTGTGAGCCACCATGTGGTTGCTGGGAATTGAACTCAGGACCCCTGGAAGAGCAGGAGGCGCTCTTAACCACTAAGCCATCTGTCCAGCCCAATGGCTGTATTTTCTGTTGGGCACACAGAGCAATCACTTTATCACACACACACGCCCCACCCGTTGTCTTTTATTATCTGTCTCATTCTCACACAGCTCTCGGTTTCTTTCTGTCCATTCCCTAGATTTACTATTCTTTCCTTCCTCTACCCCAATGTGAGAGCCTAGGCATTTAAAGTGGTACTTTAGCTGTCAGCAGTTGTCACAGTAGCAGTTGGGTAAGCCCAGCTGGAGGTGGGGGGCTGCTCTGCCCTTTTGAAGGTCGGCTCCCACACCACTGTACTTAGGTACCCACGCTGGAGCAGAGGCATCTGGCTGGATCCTGAGCTCAGACGTTTGCTGCTGTGTGGGAGCTCATAGAGTTTAGAATATTTAAATGCAGGACAAAGCCTGTGCACCTGATAGCCTGGAGGATAGACTTTACAGCTTTTGTTCCTGGCTCTTTTGTCTTCATACCCAGCAATTTACAGGGCTTGTAAAGTGAAAACTATTCAATACTTGTATCTCTAGCATCTCAGTCAGATCAACAGTTTAAAAATATCTGCAGGCTTCTTCCATAGGAAGCCTTCTGACTGCTGTGTGCACCGAGTCATTGGCAGTGAGTGAGGTGGATCTCGCCTTCTTGCCTATGGCTGATATCTGAGTTTGGAGGTAGGGGAAAAAGATTCATAAATAAATAATATCCAACAGTATAAAAACAGATGAGCTATATGTCCTTGATAGCTTGTTTGTTTGTTTGTTTGTTTGTTTTTTGAGACAGGGTTTCTCCGTGTAACAGCTCTGGTTGTCCTGGAACTTGCTCTGTAATCCAGACTGGCTTCAAGCTCACAAAGATCCACCTGCCTCTCCCTCCCAAGTGTTGGAGTTAAAGGCACGCACCACCACCGCTGGGCTGATAGCTGATTTTATAAGAGATGGCCCAGCAGTCAGGAGGTAGAAGCAGATGTTCTCTGTGAATTCAAGGCCTTCCAGGGCTACATATTCAAATCTTGTGTGGTGGTGCACGCCTTTAATCCCAGCACTCAGGAGGCAGAGGCAGGCAGATCACTGTGAGTTGGAGGACAGCCTGGTCTACAAAGTGAGTGTAGGACAGCCAAGGGCACGCAGAGAAACCCTGTTTCAAAAAAACCAAAAGAAAAAAAAGATTTTATTTTATGTTTTTATTTTATGAGTGTTTTACTCAAATTTATGTCTGTACCACAGAAGTCAGAAGACAGTATTAAATCCCCAGGAACTGGAGTCATCATAGTTGTGAACCACCTGTGAGCGCTGGGATTTGAACCTGGGTTCTCATTCTCAGCAAGGACAGAAGATGCTCTTAACATCTGAACCTTCTCTTCAGCCCTTGAAGATGTATTTATTATGTGTTTGGATGTTTCACGTGTAGGTCTGTCTATGTACCACATGCAGTGCCTAGGAGGCCAGAAAAGGACTTCTGATCTTCTGGAACTAGAGTTATAGCTGGTTGTGAGCTACAGAGTGGGTGCTGAGAACTGAACCCTGGTGTGTGTGGTGATGAGCTTAAAATTACCAAGATAAAAAAAAAAATACCAAGATTATTCCATACATATATAAAAACTGATTGACAGGGCTGGAGAGATGGCTCAATGGTTAAGCACTATCTGCTCTTCCAGAGGTCCTGGGTTCAATTCCCAACAACCACATCGTGGCTCACACCATCTATAATGGGATCTGTTGCCCTCTTCTGCTATGCAGGTGTACATGAAGATAGGGCACCAACATGGATAAAATAAATAAGTAAATCTTAAAAAATAAAACTAACTTTAAAAAAGCAAAACTGGCTGAGCACGGTGGCATGCGCCTGTAATCCCAGCGCTCGGGAGGCAGAGGCAGGCGGATCGCTGTGAGTTCGAGGCTAGCCTGGTCTACAAAGTGAGTCCAGGATGGCCAAGGCTACACAGAGAAACCCTGTCTCGAAAAACCAAAAGAAAAAAAAAAAAAAGAGAGTGAATTACTGATACCGGTCACCCTTTGCTTTTTGGGTAGCAGTTGTTCTGTGGAGCACTGCAGACTACCCAAAGCATGATTTGGCACACACAGAGAGACAGGAGATCAGGATGCTGTTCTTCTGGTCTAGAATTGAGGGTCTGACGCACCACTGTTTACATTAACACCTCCTGTTATTAACGCTTCTAATCCTTGACTTCTCTGTGGGTTGTGACATTTCTGTGCAACCAAAGTGCTGATTCTCTGTGCAGCACAGTGTGTAGGTGCTTAGAGAAAACCATAGCCCAAGCAGAGCTCGTTGTCTTTGGGACGTGCCAGGTGCAGTGTGGTGGTTCTCTGGTGTCCCTGCCCCCAGCCTTGTCAGGAACTTTGTTGCTTCCCAGCCTTCTGTCCCTGCAGCTGCCTACAGGAGGCCCTAATGTGGTAATTAGCAGGACTGCCTGCACTTCAGCAGTAAAAGGAGGTGTAATTTAACCTGCCTGGTGGTTAGGCTCAGAGAAAGGATGGTTACAGCCTGAATTTCTCTGCTCATCTTCATGAACAGGGTCTGTTTTCATGGTTTGGTAAGCCTTGAGTGTCACTTTTGGAAGCAGAGAAAGAATATGTGACAAGGCATACACATGAATTAGGGTATGCTAGTAAAGTGGACTATTCGACAGATTCTAAAGGATTTCAAAGTACGTTGCACCTTTAATTAGTTATTTTTAAAAAGCAGTGTCAGGGCTGGAGAGATGGCTCAGTGGTTAAGAGCACTTGTTCTTGCAGGGGACCTGTGTTCAGTTCCCATTACCCACATGAACGCTAATAACTGTTTGTAACTCCAGCTGCAGGGGATCTGATGCCTTTGTCTGACCTCCTCAGGCACCACGAATACACATACATACATAAATGCAGGCAGTGCACTCATATACATTAAAATCAAGAAGAGGAAGAAGAAATAATAATATGGGCATAGTGGGAAAGGCTCATATGGCCCACCCGTCCCTGAGACTTTATGTGAGCAGTTGCTAAGCAGGAAGAGGCATTTTCCCTAGTGCTGTAGGCCCTGTAAGATGCCCAAGCTCCTGTGAGCCAACCCTCATGAAACCCACTGGGCCACACACCCCTCCCCGGGAGAAGAAAATGTAAGTCGGATTGCGGTTGGCTGCTGTCGTGGTTAATGTTATTTGTCAGCTTGACACACCTGGGAAGAGGAAAGCTCTGTTGAGGAACTGCCTCAGTGTATCCTGTGTGCCTGGGCTGTATAAGAAAGGCGACTGAGTAAGCAGTATTCCATTATGATCTCTGCTTAAGTTCCTGCCTCCAGGTACCTGCCTTTACTTGATGATTGACTGTCTCCTCTCCAAATGGCTTTTGGTCAGTATTTTATCACAACAAAAGGAAAAGCAAACGAGGACAGCAGGGAGGAAAAGGAGGGAGAGGAGAGGAAAAGGGGCTGAATATGATCAAAATACATTGCTTTCCTGTGTGAAGATACAGGAGGAACCCAAAATTATACATAATTAATATATGCCGATTTATTTTGTAAAATATAGTGTTTTTAAAGCATAAAGGAGAGTGCTGGGGACGTACTCTCAGCACAGTGGGGGAGCACTGAGAGTACACTGCTGAACCCCTTCTTGCCCAGGGACCTTTATTTGGGCTCTTCTGCTGTTGTAACCTTTCTCTTTGCTCTCACTTGAATTCTCAGTCTTCGTTGCCAGACCGAAACTAGATAAGCCGTCCTCCCAGTGTCTGCCCTGCAGAGACTTCTTTTGACTCCCATCTCTGTGTGTAATAGGGTCTGGTGCTCTCCCCACTGCACCCTGCCCTCTCATTACAGAACTCATCCCACCTGAAGGGTTCTGTTTCTTTATTACTAATTATTACTTGGGGTGATGTGTGGGTGTGCTGTCAGCACACACTCTGTAGAATCAGTTATCCTCTACCTGTGTGCACTTGAGGGGCGAGAGCTCCAGCATAGGGCTTTCAAAGTGAGGACTTAACATGCTGAGCTCTCCCTGGCCTCTCAAGTTGTAATTGTCTTTTTAAAATTTGTGTGTATGGATGTTTTGCCTGTGTGTATATCTCCACCACATGCATGCCTGGTGCCTCAGAGCTATAAAAGAGCTTCAGATCCCCTGGAACTTGTACTTACAGACAGTTTATGAGTCACAATGTGGGTACTGTGGAATTGAACCCTGGTCCTCTAGAACAGCAGCCAGTGCTGTTAACCACAAAGCCATCTCTCCAGCCCCAATTTGTGTTTGTTTATTTGTTTGTTAGTTTGTTTTTCCAGACAGGGTTTCTCTCTGTATCCTTGGCTGTCCTGAACTCACTTGTAGATCAGGCTGGCCTCGAACTCACAGAAATCAGTCTTCCTCTGCCTCCCAAGTGCTGGGATTAAAGGCCACCATCACCTGGCTCAGCCCCAAATTTGTATTTTCTTGTCTTTGTGCTACCAGCTTCTAATGAGCCCTGTCTAACTTTTTATAAAATTAAATGTACATGTGTACATGCACACGCGCAAGTGCGCAAACACACACACATACACACACACACACACACACACACACACACACACACACACACAACTTTAATTTGTATGAATTGGAGAGATGGCCCAGCAGTTGAAAACACTTTCTGGTCTTCCAGTTTGCTAGCCAGCACCCATTTCAAATGGCTCACACTGCCTATTACGTGGTTCTAGGAGATATATAATTCCCTCTTCTGGTTTCTACAGACAACTACATATGCATTCAGGAACACACCCATAAATAAAAATACATCTCAGCCATGCACAGTGCTGTACGCCTTTAATCCCAGCACTGGGGAGGACAGAGGCAGGCAGATTGATGTGAGTTTGAGGCCAGCCTGATATACAAAGCAAGTCTAGGATAACCCAAGCTACACAGAAAAACCCTGTCTTGGGAAAAACAAAACATAATAATGATGATGTGTGGACACACATGTACACATGCATGCCACAGTGCATATGTCTAGGTCAGAAGACAGCTTGCAGAAGTGTTCTTTTCCTTCCAACATGTGGATCCAGGGACTCAAACATGTCTTGAGGCCTGACAACAGACAGACGTTCACCATGGAGCAGTCTCACTGGCCCGCATACACATCTATGTCACTGACTATTGGTTTGTTTTCCTGTTTGCCTTATCATCCCTGGGGAACGAAGCGCTCTTAGATGTCTGAATGGTGGAAACAGACCTGAAGTGAGCTCCTTTATCCAGACCAGACTGCAGGAAATGGTGCCCTTGAAGTTTTCAGGGCTGTCAGGCATAAGGACGATAGCCCGTCTGTCAGGCAGTAGCACTTGTGCAGTGGAGTGACATCACCAGCTGATCATTTGTAAGAGATGGCTGCTTGATCCAGTCACAGCCAGCTGTCCAAAGGCATGGAGTTAGTATTTGTCATTTAAACCCTGTATGGCTCTATCTTACTGTAGCTTGGCAGACAGCAGCGAACAGAATGTGGTCAAACAACTGTGTCTTCTTTCCACCCAGTTAAAGCGCTAGAGCAGTGCTTCTCAACCCTGGAATTGTAACCCCTTGTGGGGCCAATGACTGGGACCCTGAGACCATCAGAAGACACTGTTCATATCAGTAGCCAACGTGCAGTTACAAAGTAGCAGTGAGGCCAGGTGTGGTGGCGCAGGCCTTTAATCCTAGCACTCAGGAGGCAGAGGCAAGTGGATTGCTGTGAGTTTGAGGCCAGGCTGGTCTACAAAGCAAGTCCAGGACAGCCAAGGCTACACAGAGAAACTCTGTCTCGAAAAAAATAAATAAATAAAGTAGTATTGAAAATAACAGGTTGGAGGTCAGCACAACTTGAAGAAGTGTATTAAAGGGCCGCAGAATTAGGAAGGTTGAGAACCACCACACTAGAGGGATGACTGTTCCTGTGCCCCTCACTTGCTGAGCCACTCTCCCTCTGTCTCGCTTGGGTTTGGACTACTTCAGGTTGGTCCTACAGACATCTGTGGCTGATTTGGAGTCATTAATGTGAATTCATGTTCAGCTCAGGCTCATCTTTAATTTTATTTTTTTATTATCTAAATACTTCTGAAAGAGAGAATTGGCTTTTCTTCATTCCCATTGCAACTTCCTAAAAACAAAATTCTTGAGGGTGTTAGACAACTAAATAGTAACTAAATATAGCCCATACTTAACCCTTATCATGACCCACATGTGCACTTAAGTGTTGTCTTTCCCTGCTAAACTGTTTGCACTCACCTCCACCATGAGGGAGGGGTAGATACCCCACAAGCAGTGACCTGGTTTAGTACATGAACACAGTAAATCTACACTAATTTGTTAGTATACCACCCTGCTTCATCAGTAGCCCAGGCTGGCCTAGAGTTTACAACTTCCTCCCAGTTCCTGACATGGAATTACTCTGTGTTTTTGTTATGAGTGATGGCTGTATGGATTTTACAGCTTGCACCTTGCTGGGCGTGGTGGCGCACGCCTTTAATCCCAGCACTCGGGAGGCAGAGGCAGGCAGATCGCTGTGAGTTCGAGGCCAGCCTGGTCTACAAAGTGAGTCCAGGATGGCCAAGGCTACACAGAGAAACCCTGTCTCGAAAAAAAAAAAGTTTTTCACTGTAAATCAATGGATTTTACAGCTTGCACCTTGAATCAAGAAGAGTCAAGAGAGCCTGAGAGTTGAACTGAATGGACTGTTGGTGTTGTCGTTAATGTGTGGTCATAGTTAGGTTAAGTACGGGGAGGGCTCTGCAGGGTGGTAGAAAGTGAGTACATCTTGAGGGGAACGATCTAACAGATAAGATGTCAGTGTCAGAAAAGTATGCTTGTTTACCTTACCTCAGTCTTGAAGTTGTCTTGTATTTTAAGACAAGAGAGTTTAGCATAAGATGAAAATCAAGAAGACAAAGAACAGTAGCTAAAAATATGCCATAAAAGCTCTGGGGACACACCTCTGATCGCAGCAGAGAGAGGCCAGTCTCTGAGTTCCAGGCCCGCCAGGGCTGTTAAAGAGTTAGCTGTAGTTCATGCTGGTTATTTCATCAGTTAGGAAGCTCTGGCACTATTTGTTAAGAAAATTTAACCTGGTTTCTGCTAAGTTTGGCTAAGAGAACAGTGTGTACTTCCACTAGCTGGACAGCCAGCCGCGGAATCTGCACATTCCTTCCACTGGACACCTCTGCACGGACTGAGCAGCAACAGCTCAGACTGTAGCTGCTGCACCCATTACTGCATTCACCCTCCCTGGTGCACCTGGTAGTGTGTGTGACTCTAGAGTCCTGGGAGGTGTCCCTTCTGACACTTCCCCGCAGTCTGGTGTGGCACTTGGGTGTGCAGCTCTTGTCTAGTACAAGCTGTGGTGAGATGGATCTTCAGACTTTGAATCCTGAGGACTGAATGCAGCCATCCAGTCACTGAGCTGTAGCCCTAGTCCCTGACTTTCCCTCAGGTACATTTTGCCCTCCCATGTGTCTGTTGGTCGCTGTCCCCACTGGTGCAGTTGAAGCCCTAACATTCTGAGAGGGTTCTACTTGAGTAACAGGCCTTTCAGGAGCTACCAAAACAAACAAACAAACAAAACAAACAAAAAAAGCCAAGCACCAAAGCCAGTTACTTTGAGTGGAAACTCTTTGTAAAAAGCCTGCTCTCCCGTTATTGTCTGTGCCTTTGGGTTTTGCTGTCTTCAGATTTCTCTGTGAGGACTAAAATTGCAAATGCCAACCACTTTCCTGTTGGGTTCGGTACCATGAATAGCTTTCCTAAGTGACAACTGAGCCAGGAGGAGTTGAAGGAGATAGCAGTTTATATTTTGAGTACTAAACTGTTTTCTCAGAGGAAGAAATACTCTGTGATTTGGTAACTTTTTTTCTGTTATGTTTATTTTAATGATACATTAAAACTCAGATGGGAGCCTCTGGGCTCAGCAGCAATTAAAGAGAGGCCTGCCCGGCGTGGCACACACCTTTAATCCCAGCACTAGGGAGGCAGAGGCAAGCAGATCACTATGAGTTCGAGGACAGCTAAGGCTACACAGAGAAACCCTGTCTTGAGAAAAGAGAGAGAGAGAGAGCCGGGGTGGGGGTGGGGGGCCAAGGCCTGCCTGCAGCAGCACAAGAAGGTACCTCTTATATTTCTTTATGTAAAATCAGCATTGGGAAGCCACTAAGAGTCAGGGACATAGAAACTATCCCAGACAGCTCAGAGGTAAAGGCAGTTTGCATGGTGGCAGCAGGAAAGTTAAGTCAGTGAGTGCCCTAGCCCAGCACCCACACATGCATGATTGAGCATGTGCGCGCGCACACACCACCTTTTCCTCTCTCTACAATCTGTGTCTAGGACCTAAGAAAGGGAGGCCTCATGTTCAAACCCCAACCCCACATTCTGCCTGGTATGAAGTTGATAATCCTCAGTCTGAGTGATATAGTGGACCCAGGGTAGGGCCTGGTATCCACTTTCCTCAATGATCTTCTAATCACAGTAGAGGCTTTTCCCCCACTGAGATAGAGTTTCTCAGAGTAGGCTTGGCTGTCCTGGACCAGCCTTTGTAAGGCCCTGTAGCATTGAAAAACAACCCCCCCCCCAAAAAAAAACAAACAAACAAAAAAAAAAAAACTGCAAAAGCCAGTCATGAGTAACAATGCAGGTAGAAGAAGAAGATGGCATCTTTAGGTTTCCAGGAAGCACCCTGCCCCAAAATGAAAGTGACATTAGAACTCTGCAGAAACCAATAATACACTTCTCTCCTGAGCCAGTCAAGGCCTTGCCTGCTTTATCCAAGCCATGGCCACATGTTTCTCCCATGGTCACACCTCTACCCAGACACCCTTCTATCTCAGAGACAATGCCCACAAGCAGCCTCATGACAGGTACATGGTGACTTTTTGAGAGTGACAGGAGGGCTGATACCTGACTTTATTTCTTTCTTTATGGCCATGGTGGTTCAGATAGCCCTGTGTCCCTGCCCTTGCAAGAATGAAGCAGGAAAAGTGCTGTGAATTCAGGGCCAACCTGGGCTACATAACAAGACTCCATCTCAAAATCTCTCCATCACCACCCCTGGCAAAGAGATTATTGTTTCTTGTCAGCTAGTGAAGAGTATGTGCTGTTCTTTGGGTGATCCATCGGTCCCACTTGTTCTGTTGGGCTGTGGGCATCACTCAGAACAAAGCTCATACATGAGTCACTACCTCAAAATATACCACATACTATTCTGAGAGGAACCTAGTTGAGTATTGGGTGTTGAACCAGCTTCAGGACACTGACAGGTTAGTTTGAGAGAGGCCAAGGCCTGGCAATACCCATTACAGAGCAGAGGAGGCATTCTAGAGGGTGTGTTACTGACTAGTCCTCTAACTGCTATAAAACTAAAGTGGAGAGAGGAGGGTAGCTAATGTTTTATGAGCTCTGAAATGAATCTGGAAAGACCTCACTGGCTAAGAACAAGGAAACCACACCACAGGACAGCGTAGAGGTGCTGTGTGAGAGGTTGGTGAGTTAGCTAGTTTGCCTGAACTAAGAGTTCGTTTGGAGCCGGGCATGGTGGCGCACGCCTTTAATCCCAGCACTCGGGAGGCAGAGGCAGGTGGATCTCTGTGAGTTCGAGGCCAGCCTGGTCTACAAAGTGAGTCCAGGACAGTCAAGGCTACACAGAGAAACCCTGTCTCGAAAAACCAAAAAAAAAAAAAAAAAAAAAAAAAAAAAAAAAAAGAGTTCGTTTGGAGAGTTAGTGGGTAAAACAGGAGTCTTGGTCAGTGTTCTGCTACTTGGTGGAAAAGACATGACCATAGCAGCTCTTAAAAAGGAAAACATTTCATTGGAGCTGGCTTACAGTTCAGAGATCTAGTCCATTATCATCAAGGTGGGAAGCATGGCACGTGCAGGCAGACATGGTGCTGGAGGAGGAGCTGAGAGGTCTGCAGCAAGTCTGGGCCTGGCTTGAGCTCTTGAAACCTCAAAGCCTGCCCCACAGTGACACACTTCCTCCTCCAAGACCACACCTACTCCAACAAGGCTACATCTCCTAAACCTCCTCAAGTAGTGCCATTCCCTGATGACCACCCTTCAAATATATGAGCCTATTGGGGGCAGCTTGGTCTTGGACTATCATGCCTGGACATTGGTAGGCCTTGCTGAACTGAACCTAACTAAATGGGCTGCTTAGGAAGGTTACAGTTGGGGAAGAAACATTTGAAGAATGCTTTTACCAGTAGGAGGCTGGAGAATGGGGCATTTTCTCTCACCTTTCTGGGCTCCCTTCTTTATTACTTGACAGCATTGCATAATTACCTATTTTAGTTTTTGAAAATTATTTAATAAAGCAACAGAGTTTAGGAGAAAAACCGCTATAGTTGCATACATACAATTTTATCAATACCACAATTAGTATAGGTTAGTGAGGCTTTTTTGGTTTTTTGGGGATGTTGTTTTTTAATTTCATGAAAGGTCTGGCTGGACTAGGAAGCAGTGCTCCACGAGTTATCACAGAACTGTGGCCTTGCAGCAACTGTCCTGAACCAGGGCAGACTGGAGGTGTTGATGTGATGGTTGTGTGTTTAGTGAGCAGATGGAGGCTTCTGTGGAACCAGGAACCTTTCTGGTGTATGGTTTGTTTGTTTATTGAGACAGGGTTTCTCTGTGTTGCCCTGGCTGTCCTGGACTCACTTTGTAGACGAGGCTGGCCTCGAACTCACAGAGATCCACCTGCCTCTGCCTCTCGAGTGCTGGGACTAAAGGTGTGCACCACCACTGCCTGGCTCCAGGAACCTTTCTTACCCAGTTTTTCTAAGGTCGTTATAGCCTGTTGAGCCAAGCTGCTGAGAATTTCGCCTGATAGGGCACAGAGGCAGCAAGACCTCAAGGCTTGCTAGTTCAAAGCATATCTATGCATAGCCGGACTGTCTTAGCTGGGCAGTGGTGGTGCTCACCTTCAATCCCAGCATGTGGGAGGTAGAGGTAGGGGCAGACAAATCTCTGTAAGTTCGAGGCCAGACTGAACTACAGAGTGACTCCAGAAGAGCCAGAGCTATACACAGAGAAACCCTGTCTCAAAAAATAAAATAAAATAAAATAATAAAATAAATTTAAAAAGGCTCTTTTCTTCAGAAGGAAAAAAAAAAAGAGTGGTAAAATGGAAAGGGAAAAAATAGCAAAGTTCAAAATGGCTTATCTGTAACGTGGGTGTTTTTCATGGTTTGGCACACAGAATAACAGGCAGTGTGGCCAAGATGTTTCTCCTGCAGAGCAAAACCTGCAACAGATGGACGTGGTGATTGCAGGGCACTTACTCAGAGTGCTGGTAGTGAATCAGTGTGGCTCAGGCCTGAGTCACGGCCTGTGCTATCTGTTGGGAGGTTGTGAGCATTCCTATCATTTCTATGTAATATGTGATAGCAACTGAAAGGAACTAACTTTAAATAGCTCTCAGGACTTTTTCCCTTGTGAGGGGCCCACAGAGTTTGCTTTTAAGAGTTAAAATCTTTTAAAAGTGTGTTTGTGTTCTGTTGACAGTATATGATAAGTGAGGTTGTGGAGATGGCTCAGTAAGTGAGAATGCTTGCTGTGCGAGCCCACAGACCTGAGTTCAAATCCCCAGCACCCCACATAAAAATTAGGCATGGCTATGTGTGTCTGTAACCCTAGTACTGATCAGCAGCAACAGGAAGATCGAGGCGGGGGGGGCTTGCTGGCCCACTAGCCAGCCTAGCCACAGTGGAACACTTTGGATTCAGTGAGAGACTGTAAAAGGAGGAAAGTGACAGATGAGAGAGGAAAACGCTGGTGCCATCCTGGACTCTGCATGTCTGTACGTGTGAGCGCATGTGTGTATGAATGCATGCTCACACCCAGTAAGTATCTCTAGGTGTCATGGTAGTCAATATTCTGTTGAGGTTGCATAATTGGTTGGGTCATCAATAATAGATTGACTGAACTTCTGATGTTAAATTTCTGCAACTCAAGGACTGCTGTACCTGATATTTTTAGTTTTTATAGATGAGAAGATTAAATGGCGTCACTGAAACTGGCTCTTCCTCCTTTTTACAATCTCATCTCTCGATCAGCCTGCTTCCCTTGAACCAAAGTGCTCATGTGGGGCGGGGCTGGGGGTTGTAGCTACTGAACCTAAGTCAAAGCGATGTGGAGAGGCTGGACAGATGTGTAGCTGTTGGGTATGCCTAGAGACATTCCTTGGAGTATTCAGAGTGGAGTTGAACGTGGTGGGTTGGTGAGGTCACCTGTTGAGGCCTTAGATGAGCCGTCCATCCCTGCTCTCCTTCTCGGGGTTCCGACAAGCTGAAGACTGTGAGGCCTGTGAGCATTCTGCTAGAAATAGACTTGCGGACACTGACACCCCTGGGTGCTTGGGCTGCCCTCCACTCCACTCCATTTTTACACTCATGCTGATTTGTCTGTTCAGACTTTGGATAAAAGTTCATTTGGAGCTGGGCATGGTAACACATGCCTTTTTCAAAGCCAGCTTAGTCTATGTAATGAGTTCCAGGCAATGAGGGCTATGTCAAGTCCCTGTCTCAAAAACAAGCAAACAAAAGTTAATTTGGGGGGCTAGAGAGAGATGGTGGCTCAGCATCTGAGATGTATGTATTGCTCTTTCAGTGAACCAGATTGGGTTCACTCCACCCACATTGGGCAGCTCAACTACCTACATCTGGGGGGCAGGGGGAGGAAAAGAGTGGGGGTGAGGAGGGAGAGAAAGATCTCCCCACCTCCTCTCCCCCCATGTTTTACTTGCATGCATATCTGTGCACCACATTCATACCTGGTGACAGCAGACTCCAGAAGAAGGCGTTGGATCCTCTAGGACTGCAGTAGTTACAGGTGGTTGTGAGCATCCATATGGATGCTGGGAATTGAACCTAGGTTCTGGAAGAGCAGCCAGTACTCTTAACTACCAAATCATCTCTCCAGCTCCAAACTGTTACTTTTTGAGTTGTGCTTTTCCAGGGTCCAGCTTCTCTTTGTAGAACAGGGACTCCTGACTCTGTCTCCCCGGTGACTCTCCTGTGCTTCCCTCAGCAGAGCCAGGCTGCTCTAACATAGAGCACAGACAGTAGCAGTCTGCCTGGCTAGCCTCTTTAGACACCTGATATTGTGACTGTTCATGTGCAGAGCACCATATTTCCCTGCTGTCTGGGAGACAAAAGTGTAGCACCACCAAATGATGGTTTGCTACCATAAAAACCATGGCTGTAAATTGTCCAGATTTGGGAGTTGCAGAGGGATACTTCTTAGGGAGACTGACCACTATCTTGATAAAGATGGCAACAAGAACATACAGCTTCAGGGACTCCTGGCATGTCATGGATGTCTGGTTTTGTTGTTGTTGTTTGTTTGTTTGTTTTGTTTTGTTTTGTTTTTTGTTTCGTTTTGTTTTGAGGCAGAGTTTCTCTGTGTAGCTTTGGCTATCCTGAACTCACTTTGTAGACCAGGCTGGCCTCGAACTCACAGCAATCCACCTGCCTCTGCCTCCTGAGTGCTAGGATTAAAGGCGTGCGCCACCACACCCGGCTGGATGTCTATTTTTTACATGGCAACTGGCCTTTGCTAAGTGAGTCCCTTAGCTTTTTATGATGCACAAATAGGTCACAGTCAATGCCTTTTCCGCCTGGCTCATCTGCTTTCCATGAATTCCAGAGTTGTGGGTACACCCCAGCAGCTCTTGCCCAAGCTTACTGTCATTACTAGAGGGTGGCCATTTTTTTCTTGAAGCCCATATTTTTGGTTGATAGCAGTACTGGCCTTAAATAACTTAAAAGAGGAGGAAAAGAAAGGAAGTGGCACCTCTCCTTAGGGGGCTGCTGAGAACTCTGCTTCATAGATGGGCATTGTGGGTCAGTATCCAGTGTTTCGTGTCTGTTTTGAGCAGCAAAATGCCTCTGCTGGCCACTGCATAGGTCAGTATTTGCTAATGAAGGCTTTGTTGCTGTTGTTGTTGTTGTTTGTTCTGTTTTGTTTTTCAAGACAGGGTTTCTCTGTGTAGCCTTGGCTGTCCAGGACTCTCTTTGTAGACCAGGCTGGCCTCGACCTCACAACAATCCACCTCTGCCTCCCGAGTGCTGAGACTAAAGGCATGCACCACCATGCCCGGCTATGAAGGCTTTTAAATGATGCATATCGGGCTGGAGAGATGGCTCAGCGGTTAAGAGCACTGATGTTCTTCTAGAGGTCCTGAGTTCAATTCCCAGCAACCACATGCTGGCTCACAACCATCTGTAATGTGATTGGATGCCCTCTTCTGGTATGCAGGTGTACAAGCAGGCAGAGCACTCTATACGTAATAAACAAACAAACATCTTTTAAGAAATGACACATATCAACACAAGCTTTAATGAAATGTGAATGAATTTTCAAAGATATTTTATGTGTGTGCATGGGTTTGTGTGCATGTTCACACACATGCAAATGCCCTTGGAGGCCAGGAGGACTTCAGGTAGTGTATGAGCTGCCCAATGTAGATGTTTTTCTTGTTTGTGTTAGTTTTGAGACTAGGTCTCTCTGTTGTCCTGGAACTCACTATGTAGACCAAGCTGACCTTGAATTTACAGAGCTCTGCCTCCCTCTGCCTCTCAATAGTGCTGGAATTAAAGCATTCGGTTCTCTTGTTCTAATCCAACTAATTCTGGAGCTCCAACTAATCAAGCTTGCATGGCAGTCACTCTTACTCCTAGAGCCATCTTGCCAGCACATAAATGTTTTTTTGTTTTGTTGGTTGGTTGGTTTTTCCAGACAAAGTTTCTCTTGTAGTCCCGATTGTCCCAAACTTGCTTTGTAGACCAAGGTGGCCTGGAACTCACAGAGACCTGCCTGCCTCTGCCTCCAGAGTGCTGGGATTAAAGGCGTGCGTTACAACACCCGGTAGATGAGTTTGAATGTTTAAAGGGAAAAAATTAACAATAAGTTTTAAGTTTGGTATGCTTCTAATTCCAGTATACAGGAAGCTGACATAAGAGGATTGCCCTTAGGACCAGCCTGGGCTGTAAACCTCTATCGAATAACAACAAAACAAGATAGAAATTTGTCAGTGTTGCACTGTGGTTGTGTAAGGCTCAGTGCTTACTGGTAATATATTAGCTTTTGCAAAATTGGCCATGTTAGCTTTTGTTTTCTTTTGGGGGACAGGGTCTCATTATGTAGTTCTGGCTGGCCTGCAACTCTATATAAACCAGGCTGGCCTCAAACTCAGAGATCCATCCACCTGCCTCTAACCTCCTGAGTGCTGGGATTAAATGCATGTGTCACAACACCTGGCCCACACACTTAAAGCCAGTGACTGCCGCCTGTGGCTAGAAGCTGGCCAGCTTGGCAGATAGGTAGCCACATGGTGCAGCTCCTCAACTTGGCTCCTTTGTTGAGATGTACATGGTCTCTGTTGCAGCTAACAGGTTGTTGCCTCTTTGATGTTTTATGTCACTTTGAAATGCCAACATGCAAATATCAGCCAGGTTAAAGCATTCTGGCTTCTGACTTGACTGATGTTTAACATCTCAAAGTCACTTGTAAAAAAAAAGTCTTGCCAACTTCCTTTTAGACCCTCATTGTGTATGTACTTACCATCACTGTCTTAGTCAGCACTTCCTTTGCTCCCCATTTTAGAGTTGAACTCACACCTATATTTTCTCTTCCACCATTTGTTCTTTTGAGACCTCAAAACTTCAGCAAACTGCCTGTGCTCCACTTTCTGGAATTAGAAGTGGAAGCTACCGCACATCTATCTACCCTTCCTCCCTTCCTTCCTTTTTTTTTCTGAGACAGGGTTTCTCTGTGTAGCTCTGACTGTCCTAGAACTCACTCTGTAGACCAGGCTTTCAGTCTCAGAGATCCGCCTGCCTCTGCCTCCTGGGTGCTGGGATTCAAGGTGTGCGCTCCACCTCCCTGCTTCATTTTCTTAATACCAGCCTTAAACCAAGCATGGCAGTACATACTTGTAATCCTGGTATTTGGGAGGTTGAGGATTAGGAGGTCTAGCCAGCCAGGTCTATAAGGTGAGACCCAATCTCAAAAACCAACCCAAACCATCCACATACATGCTTGTAATCATAGCACTTGGAAGGTAGAGGCAGCAGAATCAGAAATTCAAGGTCACCCCGCAGCCGTGAAGTTCCAGTCTAAAAGAGACACTAAAAGAGATACTAGCTTTATGCCCTCTGCCCTCTGTTGAAAGTCTAGGATTTGCTGAGTCTTGAGCCTGAATTATGCTGGTCAGTCTGCCTCCAGGTGTGCCTAGCCTGGACACAGGGTTGTAGGAGTTGCTTGCCTGGTCATTAGAGTAGTTTCCTCTCCAACACCCCACCCCACCCCCAGCTGCATCTAAGAGCAGCAGCACTTGGAGCTGCTTGGTGGGGACCTGCAGAAAACCTGCTGGAAACCTGATGCAGCTCAGGCTCCCTGTGCTGTCTGATACCACCAGCATCTCAGTCTCCTGGAGACAGTGGTACACACCTGTAATCACAGCACTCAGGAGGCAGAGACAGGAGGATCTCTGAATTCAAAGCTGGTCTACAAAGACAGCCAAGGCTACACAGAGAAATCCTGTCTCAAAAAAACCAAAACAAAACACTGACCTAATACACCGCCATTCCTTCTGCCTTCTCGCTGAGGTGTTGAGAAAGAAACCTGACCTTTCATTGCCAGAATCTTTCTCTAACTTTCAGTTTAGTGTGTAATGTTGACTGTTGAAGTTAAAAGAATTCTGATACCCAAATAAGCCTTCCATGACCCTAGAAGACATGGCTGCGGCTGCACCTATAATAGAGGGGAAATTGTTGATTTTTTTTTCCTTGTCTTATTATTTTTCAGGTTTTGAATGAAGAATGTGATCAGAACTGGTATAAGGCAGAGCTCAACGGCAAGGATGGCTTCATTCCCAAGAACTACATAGAGATGAAGCCACACCCGTAAGTCTGGCTCCTAAGCAGGGGACTCACTTGTTTGTCTTAAGTACTGTTTTCAATTGGGATTTCGGGAATGGGCAGTGGGAAGGACAGGGTTTCAAAGTGTTTGGGGTTTTGTTTTGTTTTTTTTTTAATTTTTTTTTTATTAATTTATTCTTGTTACATCTCAATGTTTATCGCATCCCTTGTATCCTCCCATTCTTCCCTCCCTCCCATTTTCCCATTATTCTCCTCCCCTATGACTGTTCCTGAGGGGGATTACCTCCCCCTGTATATGCTCATAGGGTATCAAGTCTCTTCTCCGTAACCTGCTGTCCTTCCACTGAGTGCCACCAGGTCTCCCCCTCCAGGGGACATGGTCAAATGTGAGGCACCAGAGTACGTGAGAAAGTCATATCCCACTCTCCACTCAACTGTGGAGAATGTTTTAACCATTGGCTAGATCTGGGTAGGGGTTTAAAGTTTACCACCTATATTGTCCTTGGCTGGTGCCTTAGTTTGAGCGGGACCCCTGGGCCCAAATCTGCCTATCATAATGTTCTACTTGTAGGTTTCTAGGACCCTCTGGATCGTGTTTGGGACTGTTCTAGACTTTCTTTATAGTCTAGGCTGGTCTCGAACTCACAGCAATCCGCCTGCCTCCCGAGTGCTGGGATTAAAGGCATGTGCCACTACGCCCGGCTCAAGTGCTTAAAGTCTTAACGAAGAATCAAAACACTAAACATTTAAGTGGTATATGCACATTATATTTATTCCTGGACCTCTGTCCATGTTGCCTGAGATCTCTGTAGCCTAAGAGTGGGGGCCAGTGTGCAGCTGGCCCAAGTTCCTGAAAGGCAGGCTCAAATGGGATAAACCTGAAGAAAGTCTGAAACTATTTTATGCATGAGCTCCTTACAGACTCCTGTGGTGTTAAGAAGCCTGCTTTGCATTCTTAGTTTTTTAGTCTTTTTTTAACCCCTTCAAGAAGTTGTGTGGACTTTTCACAGACAAAGTAGTTATATACTGGAGAAGCACAGAGCATTGGGAAGGATGCCTTGGATCAGATCACCAGCCATGTTCACCCATATAAGACAAATCATCTCTGCACTTGTGTTCCCTTCATCCATGCTTAGTAGTGTCTATGCTGCACATGGCAGCACACACCTGTAGTCCCAGCATTTGGGAGGCAGAGGCAGGAGGATCAGCAAGGCGGACCAGCCTGGTCTACCGTAGCAAGATCACTATCCTCTGAGACCCTATCTTCAAGAAGAAAGGAAAGGAAACTGTATATGAGCCAGGTGTGGTAGCGCACGCCTTTAATCCCAGAACTTGGGAGACAGAGCCGGATCGCTGTGAGTTCGAGGCCAGCCTGGTCTACAAAGGGAGTCCAGGACAGCCAAGGCTACACAGAGAAACCTTGTCTCGGAGAGAACATGATTCTTTGAAGTGGTAATCCCATCACTTGAGATTGGTGCAGAACTATTGGAGTTCAGCCTGGACATTAAAGGACCTGAGGGTGTTAGCTCAGGGCTGGAGCACCTAAACAGTACTTGCAAGGCCCTCGGGTTAAATCCTTAGTACACCCTAGGTAAACAACTAACTAGGAAGTAAGTGTCAAGGTGCAAGCTGGCTGAAGGACAGTCAGTGCCCCTCCACTCTGAACTCTGCACAAGAAACCACTCAGGAGCCTTTCTCCAGGTCTCACACTGTTGTGAAGGCTGCTGGTGCTGAGTGCTTGTGGCTGTTCCCACGCTGGGACTGCCAAGTGGTTGAGAATACCTGTTGCTTAGTGTGGTGCCATATCATGGTCTACCAGAGGCTAGCCCTCCCCTACCCCCTCTCTTTGGAGAAGAAGAGGGCATTTATAAAATAGAGTGCCAGTTACCAGTGACGCTTTTGGGTCCACATGAAGACTCACTACAGTGGCTGCCACCACAGCGCTGCAGTAGGAGTTGTGTGTGCCCAGAAGATCTCCATGCACTCTTCATAGTAGTAAGTGTGTGTGGGCGGGGCCTATGGCATGCTATAAATAATACACTGGAAAATACATCTCTCCTCCCCTTGGCTCCCTTGCTTGCTATTTTTGAGGGTAGTACAGACCAGTCCAGTCTTTTTAAAGATTAGCGAACATTCGTCTGTAGGCATGCAGCGATACATAAATATCACCATTAAGAGTCCTGTCTGTCAGGCTGGGAGTTAGCTCAGTGGTGGAGGACTAGCCCAGTGTGCACACCGCCCGGCACCTCCCTCTAGCACTGCAAACTAATACTTTTAAAGAAGCCCATGGGGCTTGTGCATAGGCTGTGGAGGAACATCCATGACTAGGAGCTGAGTGCTGTCCTCCTGCTGTGTGCACACCAAGGCTGTGTGCCCCTGAGGAACCAGGAGCAGGTGTACAGGGAATTTGTGATCTGCGAAATGGCTTTTTTCTACTTCCTCCTCTTCTTCTTCTCCTTCTTTTTGGTTTTTCCAGATAGGGTTTCTCTGTATAGCCTTGGCTGTCCTGGATTCAATTTGTAGACCAGACTGGCCTCTGCCTCCCTCATTTTCTTTTTCTTTCTTTCTTTTCTTTTCTTTTTTTTCTTTCCCTCCCTCCCTCCTTTCTTTCCTCCCTCCCTCTCTTCCTCTCTTCCTGCCCATCTGAACACCTTTTTTTTCCCTTGATGGATTTATTTTGTAAAAATTCCAATTAGAAGTGCTGGAGAGATGGCCCAGAGGTTAAGAGCACTGACTGCTCTTCCACAGGTCCTGAGTTCAATTCCCAGAAACCACTTGGTGACTCATAACCATCTATAACGTGATCTGATTCCCTCTTCTGTCATGCAGGTGTACATGCAGGCACAGCACTGAATACATAATAAATAAATAAATAAATCCTTAAAAAAAAAATTCTGTGCTGGGATTAAAGGCATGCATATTGGCACATGCCTTTAATCCCAGCACTTGGGAGGCAGAAGCAGGCAGGTCACTGTGAGTTCGAAGCCAGCCTGGTCTACAAAGCAAGTCCAGACAGCCAAAGCTACATAGAGAAACCCTGTCTTGAAAAACAAACAAACAAAAAATTCTAGCCAGGCCTTTAATGCCAGCACTTGGGAGGGAGGCAGAGGCTGGTGGATCGCTGTCTTGAGGTCAAGGCCAGCCTGTTCTACCAAGTGAGTCTAGGATAGCCAAGGCCACACTGAGAAACCCTGTCTCAAAAAAAACAAAGAAAGAAAAAAGGCATTTCCCCCCACCTCGAGACAGTTTGTCTATGTAACAGCCCTAGCTTTCCTGGAACTCTTTCTGTAGACCAGGCTGGCCTTGAACTCACAGCAATATGCCTGTCTCTGCCTCCCAAATGCTGGGATTAAAGGTATACGCCACCATGCCCTGCTCTATTATTTGATATTCTCAAAGAATTAATTTTTTTTTTTAAAGTATGTGCTAGGTGGCAATAGCTTAGGGTCCAGAAAGGGAGAGAGTGGCTGTTGAGAACATTTGCCCCTCCCTCCTGAGGTGGAGGTGAGGGTGTCAGCCTCTCGCCATGGCCAGATATAGCTGTACCATAAATACAGTGAGCCCTTAAAGTACCAGAGACCACGGAAGGCGGACTGTATCCTATATCCTTGGAGCTTCTGGTCTCTTCTGAGATGATTTTTGTCTGGTAGTAGGAATTTCCCTTGTGTGGCCTGCTTCCAGGGCACTGCAGGCGCCACTCCTGAGCATCTGTAGAAGCAGAAGAGTGAGTCCCCATAGCCTGGCATCAGAGCTTGCAAAGTGAGAAAGGCAGGAAATTTAGAACTGGCTCCATCCAGATTCATTTGAGCAGTTTCTGGGGTACCCCTCCTAGCAGTTTCATGTCTTCTGCCTGAATTTTAGTTTTTTGTGTTTTCCCAAGACAGGGTTTCTCTCTGTAGCCTTGGCTATCCTAGTCTTGCTTTGTAGACCAGGCTGGCCTCGAACTCATAGTGACCTGCCTGCCCCTGCCTCCTGAGTGCTAGGATTAAAGGCATGCACCACCATGCCCAGCCTGAATTTTAGTTTTAGTCTGGCAGAATGTTTTAAAAATACCTTGCAGTGTGGTTTTGTATAAAACAGCCATGAGCCTTACCTGTGGCACATGCCTGTAATTTTCAGTACTTGGGAGGCCATTGTGGACCAGACATGAAATTCTGTCTCAAAATAAACATTCACCTTGGTGGCCTTACACTTAAAATTCCACCTTTTGGAGAGCTAAGTAGGAGTGAGAGAATTCAAAGCCAGGCACCTTAGGCCACAGACTTTCAGGACAGCACAGGCTAGCATATGAGGCCCTGCCTCAAAACAGCTCAAAAGACAACTGTAGGCCCAGCAAAACATCTCATTTGTCACATAAACAACATGACCCGAATTTGATCCCTGGAAGCCACAAAAGAACATTAAAAGATGATTATAAAGCCAGGCATGGTAGCAGACGCCTTTAATCCCAGCACTCGAGAGGCAGAGACAGGCGGATCTTTGAGTTCAAGGCCAGCCTAGTCTACAAAGTGAGTCTAGGACAGCCAGGGCCACACTAAGAACAAAAAAACAAAAACAAAGAGTATAAAAGTTAGGCTTAGGTGGCAATAATTAATAATCTTATAATTTTATACTTATGGGTGTTTTGCCTATGTGTATGTCTCTGTCACATTCGCATGCCTGCCAGGTGGGATGGCTCACGCCTGTAATCCCAGCACTCAAGAGGCAGAGGCAGGCAGAACAAAAAACAAAAAAAGGTTTTTCTGTGTAGCCTTGGGATGTGCCACCACACCCAGCTTTATAAACCCAACTTTCATAATCACAGTTTACATTTTTATTTCAAGTCACAGAAACAACTCAGCAGTTAGTTACGAGCACTGGATGTTCTTCCAGAGGACTTTGGTTGCCAGCACCCACATAACAGCGTACAACCATCTTTAACTCCTGTTCTAGGGGATAATTTTGGCCTCTTAAGGCATGCAATTTTTTGGGGTTTTGTTTTGTTGTTTGTTTGTTTTCCCGAGACAAGGTTTCTCTTTGTAGCCTTGGCTGTCCTCGACTTGCTTTGTAGACCAGGCTGGCCTCAAACTCAGGGTGTGTACCCTTTAATCCCAGCACTCAGGAGACAGAGGCAGGTGGATCTCTGTGAGTCTACAAAATGAGTCCAGGATAGCCAGGGCTATACAGAGAAACCTTGTCACAGGGAAAGAAAGAAAAGAAAGAAAGTTGGGTTATGTTAGTTACCAGGGTCTTATTGAGCATGCATGAGGCCTGAGGTCAGCACCCAGCATCACATAAAACTAGTCACATTGGACAATCCTGTGGCCAAGCACTCCATACAGGAAGGTCAGACTCATCTGCTGTGTAGCAAGTTTGAACCAGTCTGGGAAGCTCAAGTAGGCTCACTACTTGCACAAAAGAAAAGAACAGACCTGGATTTGGTGGTGCGTGCCTGTAATCCCTGCACTGGGAAGTTAGGCAGGAGAATCAGAGGTTCAAGGCTAGTTTCACCTACATAAAGAGTTTGAGGGCAGCCTGAGCTACATAAGACCCTGTCTCTAAAATGTTAATAATAGCTGTAATAAAATGAAAGTTTGTAACTGTAATAGATGGTGGTACTGTTGTGATTGTCACTTTGCATACTGAAGAATTCCAGTTACCATTTAAGGTAAGGTAGGACTTTGGCTTTTCCAGACAGGGTCTGTCTCTAGCTCTGGCTGTCCTAGAACTATGTAGATCAGGCTAACCTTGAACTCACAGAGTTAGTTCCTCCTGCCTCTCCCTCCTGAGTGCTAGGTTAAAGGTTTGCTCTGCCACTGCAAGCCTCCCCTTGTGCTTTGGCAGAAACCCTGCCTCCAGTTCTAGGCCTCCCAGCCCTCCACTACACTCCTTTTAGGGAATGACTTGGAAAGGCCTGTCTCTCCCTATGCCCTTCATCCTGGGCAGCAGGGCTTTCCTAGGTGCCTCCTGATGCGTGAGTGAGGGACAGGCGGCTTTGGCTTTAGAACCCTGCTTTCTGTGACTGCAAGTTTGTAATGGCCTCCTTGTAGACTTGAAGACTGGCCTGCCTTGCTTCCTTAAGCCTTGATCTAGAAAGTAGAGTGGGTGGAGCTTTTTGAAAACATGATTTCTCAGGAAGGCCCCGAGCCAGACAGACTTGGCCCAGGGAGCCTTAGGTAGGAGACAGTGGTTAAGCTCTGCCCTCTTCCTCCAGCAAGGAGTGTCCTCGTTTTTACTCTTTTTACTTGCACATCCGCTTCTTTGTGGGGAAGCAGATGTTGACCAGCTTGCCTTCCTTCCTTAGGTGGTTTTTTGGCAAAATTCCCAGAGCCAAGGCAGAAGAAATGCTGAGTAAGCAGCGGCATGATGGGGCCTTCCTAATCCGAGAGAGTGAGAGTGCTCCTGGGGACTTCTCCTTGTCTGTCAAGTAAGTATTTCCTGCTGGGGTTGTCCACAGAAGCTGCTGCCATTGACTGGATTGATTGATCGTAAGGCTATGGGGAAAGTGTTAACAGATTCTTTTCATGGAAATCCTAGCGTTTTGCTCTAAAGCCTAGTTGTAGCAGATCTGAATTTTAGCTTCCCAGTGGCATGAACCTTCAGGAACAGCATTCAGGGCCAGTTTTCTTTTCTTTTCTTTTTTCTTTCTTTCTTTCTTTCTTTCTTTCTTTCTTTCTTTCTGGTTTTGGAGGGGAGAGGTTGTTTGTTTTTTGGGTTTTTCAAGAGACAAAGTTTCTCTGTGTAGCCTTGGCTGTCCTGGACTCAGTTAGCTGGCCTCGAACTCAGAGCGATCCACCTGCCTCTACCTCCCAAGTGCTAGGATTAAAGGCATGCACCGCTACACCCAGCTTTTGTTTTGTTTTATTGAGACAAGGTTTCTTTATATAACTGCTCTAGCTGTCCTGGAACTCGCTCTGTAGACCTGACTGGCCGTGAACTCACAGTCATATACCTGCCTCTGCCTCCCCAATGCTGAGATTAAAGGCGTGCACCACCACGTTGAAGTTTTTTATTGAATGTGTGTAAGGGTCTAACAGCATCCTGGGCTGGGTTTGTAGAATTACCACTTTTATGCTTCTCAGTAGCTGTGTGTTGTCTGCTGTCCTTGGCCTACACTGCTCCAAGTGGCGGAGACAAATAGTTAATCAGTGGGTAGTGGCCAGGCCCTGAGCAGAGTGTCTTCTGGAGACTAGCTTGTAGGTTAGACACTGTCATCTCTATACATGCTCCTGCTAAAGACACCAGGAAGGCCGAGCTATTCCCTTCCAGCAAAGGAAATCTTGTAGAGGATAGAGATCCAGGGCAGGAGGTAGAGTGCTTGTTTAGCGCCCGTGAGGCTTTGGGTTCTGTTCCTAGTACAAGCACTACCTACAACTAAGTGTAATCCCAGCACTCGGAGGGTTGTAAGTTCTAGGTTATCCTTGGCTACACGGTGAGTTCAAAGCCAGCCTGGGCTATATCAGACCCCGGCTAGAGACATGGCTCAGTGGGTGAATTCTACAAGTTGCCTTCTGACTCCATGTCCATGCCCACCACACACATGCACACGTGTGCATATATAGAGACGTGTAATTTTAAAATTAAAGAAGTTAATGTGTTATCACTCTAGGAATAAGATATATGGCGGGATATGCAAGCATTAGGACCTGAGTTAGGATCCGCAGTGTCAAAACTGGTGGCAGGGAAGAGAGAGGGAGAGAGGCTGACGCCTGGAGCCCTGTGGCCAGCTAACCCTGACTAATCAGTGAGCTCCAGGGTCAGGGAGACCTACTTCAGAATAAGATGGAAGAGAGGTCCAGGAAGACGGCCACCATTGACAGGAGGTTTCCACATACATGCCCACATGTGCATTCACACTTCATGAACAAGTACGCACATACAGGGAAAACGTGAGGGCTTAACAGCACCAGCCTCTGAGATAGCGCACTAGTTTCAAGGTCTTCGGAATCTGGTGACAAGGTCGTGGTGACAAGTGACCCTGCGCTCTGAATCCATGTGCATCACAGAAGGACCCTTAGGTTTTAGGAGCCAGCATAGTCCTCTCGAAGCCTTTGCTTCTCACTGGAAACAGTGAAGTCATCTGGCCACTGTGGTCTCGCTTTCCTCCATTTCAGTTGCCAGAGGCCAGCCAGAAATTCCAGAAATAACTCCTAGATTTTAAATAACTTTCATGATGGCATATTGTTATAATTGTTTCCATGAAAATTAAGCTTTATCAGATTATATGTGTCTATGGGGAAACTGTGTCTGGGGTTTGTATCTGGTTTCAGACTGTCCCTGGGTGCTGGGCTCCCCAGCTGGAAGCTCAGGACTGCCATCTGCTGGACTGCCCTTAGGGCGCCTTTACCTCCTCTTGGCCTTAAGACTGAATTTGAAGGGTTGGCAGTGGACAAGAAGCAGTGTTCTGTCCCAATCACATTTGTCGATCTTGTGCCTTGTGTAACGGTGGAGTGTTTGTTTCTTGATACTTAAGTCTCGTTACCCAGAAAAGCAAAAACAGTATGAAAAATTCCTCAGTGGAAAGCATGTAATCCCACCAATGGGGAGGCTGGGAAGATCATCGTGAGTTGTAGGCCAGCTTGGCCGGTTAGTGAGCTCAAAGCCAGCCTGAGCCAATGTTGAGTATCACATCATCATTTCAGCCTTTAAAGCAGGTAGAGCCGTATGAGTAGATCCACAGGCTCTTAAGAGTTAGACTAGTGGGTGGGCTTCCCTCTGTGAGGGACTGGTGGCCAGTAGTCAGGAGAGCTATAGGGGAGGCTCTGGAGATGCTCCCCACTCCCTCCAGCTGGAGACTCAGGGTGGTGTGCGGCTACTATGTCCCCTCACTCTGAAAAGCCACGCCAGATGAGTGGACTCCCTTGACACCTTCGGGTTTGGGACAGCCCTGCAGAGCCTGGTGGCTGCTTCATGCCTCTTCTCCCCATCCTCAGGTTTGGAAATGACGTACAGCACTTCAAGGTGCTCCGGGACGGAGCCGGAAAGTACTTCCTGTGGGTGGTGAAGTTTAACTCTTTGAATGAGCTGGTAGATTACCACAGATCAACATCCGTGTCCAGGAACCAGCAGATATTCCTGCGGGATATTGAACAGGTGCCACAGGTAAGCCAGAGAGCTTTGGGTCACTTCCAGCAGATGAGAGGGGCTCCTCTAGAACACAGGCCCTGGCATGGCCACCACAGCAGCCCCTGTGCATGTTTGCGATGCGGACCTGTCAGTGCACAGTCAGATGGCTGTGTCCCCAGCAGCCTGCGAGGGGGTGCTGTCTGTACTCACTCCTGTTCCTCGCCAACAGGAGTTCGTTTGTTTGTTTTTTGGATTTTTGTTTGTTTGGTTTTTGGTTTTTCAAGACAGAGTCTCTCTGTGTAGCCTCGGCTGTCCAGAACTTGCTTTGTAGACCAGGCTAGCCTCAAACTCACAGCGATCCGCCTGCCTCTGCCTCCCAAGTGCTGGGATTAAAGGCGTGCGCCACCACACCCAGTGGGGACTGTTTGTTTTATGGAAGCTCTTTGGCCTAAGTGACTGGAACAGATATTTTCAAACCTGTTTAACAGAACTCTAGCACACACAGCTGCTCCCCACTAGCTGATAGAGCCTATTGGCCATCCTTGGCGACATGGATGTATATACCCCCTGTGGGTTTTGAACATGAATAAAGGAGCACTCTAAACCTACCTAGGAGGACTTAGAAACGTTTCAGAGTGGAGGGAGGAGGTGACGGCTGCTGTGGGAAGTGGCGGGTCTGCACATGCTCACACCCCTAAAGCTTACAAGGAGCTGACAGCATCAGGAACACCATTTCCTCTCCTTCTCTCTTGCAGCAGCCAACGTATGTCCAGGCGCTCTTTGACTTTGACCCCCAGGAGGATGGTGAGCTGGGCTTTCGCAGAGGAGACTTCATCCACGTCATGGATAACTCAGATCCCAACTGGTGGAAGGGGGCCTGCCATGGGCAGACCGGCATGTTTCCCCGCAATTACGTCACCCCAGTGAACCGGAACGTCTAAGAAGCAAAAGAGATTATTTAAAGAAAGTGAAAAGTTGAGACCATACACAAGAGTTACACCCACATGCTGCCTGTCACAGCCTGTGAGGGAATGCAGAACACCTGGCTGGGTCCCACTGGGACCCTCTCACTTAGGTTGCAACTTTGGGGGGTGGGAAGGGGCGTTTGATTTCATAATGCCAAAACTTAACCTATTGAATTGAATTATGATTTTTACTACAGAATCTCGCCGCTGCTCCTGTTCCCCTCCCATGTCCTTTTTCTCATCCTTTCTTTCCTGTCCTTCCGTGCATGACATTTAAGGCCACATATAGCCCCAGCTGATGCCAATAAAAGAAAAGAAACCAAGTGGGCTGGTATTTTCTCTATGCAAAATGTTTGTGGAGATGGATGGACAAAAAGAGCCGTAGTCTTCACACAGGGGTGCCCAGGGCATCTGTGGCCCTTGGTTGGGCTTCTACCAGAGATACCCAAGGGCATCCACCTGCAGCCGGGAGCATTCCATCGCAGTTGGACTTAGGGGAAGGAGGCCCGCCGCCCACCTGTGGTCTCCTGAGAGTCAGACTGCAGGCCTGCGCCTCTCCATACTGTTCCCTTCGGGTGTTGTCAAGATGTTGTTTTCATAGTGCCTTTTTTTCTTATTTCAAGGGTGTTTTATGAGTGGTGTTTTTACTTTCTTTTTTTTAAGTAAGTTAAAGACAGTCCAGAGCTTTTCAGCTGATAAGTCTCCTGTCCTGTGTAAATACTTTCCTCTCAGGGCAGGGGAAACAGGATAGAGGAAGGAGCCGGTAGAAGCAGAAGGTGTTGGTATCCCCATCTGGGACGGGCTCAGCTTTGTGAGCTCACACTTACCGGGCCTCAGAATGCCTGGCCTCAGGTCTCACTTGTGGCCTGCGCTTCTATGCCTGGAGCAAGTAAGTATCAAACATACAGAAAAGTTGGAGGAGCAGGAGTTGTCCAAACCGCCTTCCCCCTGTCCCAGGCTGCACTCGGATGGGAGTTGAGGATGTTGGCTTCTCGTTTTTCTTGCTCTTAAATTTTTAGGTCCTTGTTCTCAATTGTGTATTTTCCAACCTGCCTAGGATGCAAACAGCAGGGCTGTGGGGTTGGTTGCATCTCTGTGCACACTGGGTTGTGTTTGCAGTGGTTCTGCTGCCCCCATCCCATGAAGCCTTGCCAGGCAGGAAAGACCAAGACCAATGCAAAGATTTTTTTTATTGTCTCCTGTGCGCCCAGTCCTCCAGCCACGTGCCTGTCCACCATCTCTCCACGCAGCCTCCTTCCTCCACAGAAACAAGGCTGCTCCCAGTCTCTCCTTTGGAGTTGGTGGCATCCTTGGGCTGCTAGGTTCTTCAGCGTGGGGTCTCCCCTGGACTCTGGTTCTGAGATGGACTTAGCGTGGAGCACCCCTGCGGCCCAGGAGGCAGCCTTCTGTGGAGCGCATTCCCACCCTGCTGGCTCTGCTTCTCTCCCTGCTGACGATAACAATGATCTCTGGAATTACACCTGGGCCATTTGATTGTTTTGTTCTGGAATTGGTGTATATCATGAAGCCTTGCCGAACTAAGTTTTGTGTGTATATATTTAAAGATCAGTGTTTAAATAAAAAGACCTATGTACTTACTCCTTTAACTTCTGCGAATAGCAGTTTGGTAGGTAGTGATGAACTGTGAATAAACATACAATGAATTCTTCACTGTGTATCTTTATTCCTCCTTGGTGATGTCTTTTTTAGTAGACAGGGTCTCTCACTATGCTGCCCTGGCTGGCCCGGAGCTCAGATCCACCTACCTCTGCCTCCCATCCTGGGATGAAAGGCGTGGAGCGTGGTAATTCAGGCTGCCACAGCCAACCCCTCTGATCCTAGGACGAGTGATGTAGTTCATCGGCTAGAAGTTGGTTTAGATCAACAACTTGGAGGACCCAGAGCTGGACTTGTAAGTCTCGGCCCCCTCTAAGCTGAATGTGGAAAGACCCATCTCTCAGGGAGTCGCTGAGACACACTGGCTGTGACTGCTGCTGGGTAAGACGAGGCTAGTAGAGTACCACACGGCGCAGGCTGCAACACATACGCCAAGGGTAAAGCTTGAACGAGAGAAATTGCACAGAGCAAACAGCCCTGCCTTGCGAGAGGGATCTGCGCCTGCCCCACCCAGCTGCCTCCAAGTCCCTGCAGACCAGCTGCCTTGAAGCTGAGCAGAATTTCCCAAGGTGGGGCCACCAGAGTGAAAGGCAGAGACTGACACTGAACTCCATGTGTGTCCTTGCTCACTTTGACCCCTTCCTGGTTTTGTTTTGGGGGCATGGCAGGGGGGCAGTGTCATTTTTTCCCCCAGTGCTGGGAACCCAAAGCCTTGCACTTGCTAAGCAAGCAGTTTCGCTGAGCTGGGCCCCAACACCTTGCCCTTCCCCCAGCACCTTGGGAGTTTAGCATCAGGAGGAATGGTATAACCTGCTTTCAAGTGATCATGGTGAGTCACAGATTTCCTGATTTGTGTGTCCCTGCTTCTCCCGTGGATCAAACTCTGGGAATCGGGTCTGCGTGTTTGTGTGGTCAGTGCTCCCTGGAATAGAGCTCACCTGTGCCAGGCCTTGAGGTTACCCCTAGTCAACCTGGCCCATCATAGTGGCCCTGCTGAGCCTATAGCTCCTGATCCCAAGACTCATACACCAGGAGTGAGTTGTGAAATGAGATCCTGAGGGCTGTGGTGGACAGCTATGTGCTTCTGTCCCATCATAAAGCACCAGCCAGCTGTCTTCCTCTTGCCGCTGACCCCTGGCCCTGCATATAGGCTAGGTGACCTTCAGGCCCAAATACTTTTTTTTTTTTTTTTTTTAACTTTTTGCAGCAGGGTCTCGCTATGTAACCCTGGCTGGCCTCAAACTCAGATGCTGGCTTTTGTTTGGGTTTTATTGTTTCAATTTTTAAATATTTTTTATGTGAATGGGTGTTTGAATACATGTCTTGTACCATTTGAGTATGGTGCCCTAGAAGTCCAGACCTAAAACTGGAGTTAAAAAAAAAAAAAGATTGTAAGCTACCGTGTGGGGCCTGGGAACTGAACCTGGATCCTCTGGAGGAGCAGCCTGCACTCTTACCCACTACTGAGCCATCTCTCTCACCGACACCTTGATTTTTGTCTTGGAAGGAAGGTGTTGAATAGTATAAGATGGCTATATAGTTGTACCTGAGACTTGGCTTGTATTGCTTCCCTGTCCCAAAGGCTGGCATTATACCCATGGACCACTATGACCTGCTCACTTAGGATCCCCCAACTGGGGCTGGAGAGATGGCTCAGAGGTTAAGAGCACTGACTGCTCTTCTAGAGGTCCTGAGTTCAATTGCCAGCAACCACATGGTGCCTCACAACCATCTATAATGAGGTCTGATGCCCTCTTCTGGCCTGTAGGTGTAATGCAGGCAAGGTATTGTATACATAATAAATCTTTTTTTGTTGGTTTTGTTTTTTTGTTTTTCAAGACAGGGTTTCTCTGTGTAGCCTTGGGTGTCCTGGACTCACTCTGTAGACCAGGCTGGCCTCTAACTCACAGGGATCCACCTGCCTCTGCCTTCATAGTGCTGGGATTAAAGGCGTGTGCCACCACTGCCCTGCTTAATAAATCTTTTTTAAAACCCTATAATCTCAGCACTCGTGGAGGTAGAGACAGTTCAAGGCCAGCCTGGTCTACAACGTCCAGGACAGCCACGGCTACACAGAGAAACCCTGTCTTGGGGTGGGGAACCCCCTACCATGATCAGCTTTTTTTTGTTTCAAGACAGCGTTTCTCTGTGTAACAGCCTTGCCTGTCCTTGACTGGCTTTGTAGACCAGGCTGGCCACTGACCCACAGAGATCCACCTGCCTCTGCCTCCTTGGGTGCTGGGATTACAGAAATTTGCCACCTCATCCAGCAGTCTTTTTGGGTTTTGTCTTAAATAGGGAAAGAGGCACATGAGATACTAGGTCATGAATTCCAGCCCAGGCTGGCCTTGAGCTCCCCCTGATTTTCCTGCCTCCTACTCCCAAGTGCCAGAACTACAGGTACGCACTATCAGGGCCTTGGGTCCCAGCCTTAGGACCATCGCAGTCCTAAGGAAAGCAGGGAATGGCAGCTCACACCTTGTCACCCAGCACTCCCCAGGCAGAGGCAGGAGGATCGGGTTGCATTCCAGGTCACTCTAGGCTGCAAAACTGAGACACTTCATTGTTCCCAGAGAAAATGTAAGGGACTGTTGTACTTAGGGTTGTTATGATGGTTAAGATGGAAAAGTACAATGCCCTGTGCCTGTGTTACCTAGTCCTGTTGTTGGCCAGCCCACTTACTAACTCAAAATTAACAATAAACACCACATTACTGGAATATAGGAACTGACTGTCACAAGCTGGCCTCTGACTTCTATACTTAACACCATGGCCATGGCAGTCATGCCCACACATGCAAAACACACTAAAAAAAAAAGAGTATACAATTGCCAAGCATGGTGGCACACACCTTGAAGCACAGCACTCTGGAGGCAAAAGTATGTGGGGCCTTTTTTTTTTTTTTTTTTTTTTTTTTAGTTTAAATCCAGGGTTCTCCCTATGTCTATTTTTGGGCCAGCCAGAGCCACACAGCGAGACCGTGGCTATAAGTAAGTAAGGGCTGGACGAACTATAAGAGAAAGCACTTGGCCAGTAATCCCAGTGATGAAGAGGATGGAAACTTTCAGGCCAACCCGGACTACTTGATGAGACCAGGTCTCAAAAGCGCAACTTAACATACCATGCCCTGATCAAATGGAGACCACTGAGGCAGGAGGTCCCGACTTGACTCTGACGCAGCTGTAAATACAGTTTGGAGTTTTCACGGCACAGCTTATTAAGCACTCTTGGCTTGGGGGTTAGAAAGCACAGTCGTCAGTTGAGTCAGCACCTCGACCTGTCTGCCTCCACATCCCTTGCCTGTGCTGCCCGAGGTATGAGGACCTGACCCGTGGGTCAGCTTTTTCCCATCTCCTTGAGGCATCTTCAGGACCTGGTGAGAGCATCCTCCATACGACACATGGCCTCTTCTGCTCTCGAACTAGGGGGCTTCCCCCATGAGGAACAGAGTGAGGAGAGCCTCGTCCACACCCCACAGATCAGCTGCCTCCTCCACTCCTGCCCTGCAGACATCACTGAGTCATCCTGAGACTGGAAATTACCAGATTGCGGTATTCTACCGAACTGCTAGGGAGGTGTTCTTCTGCCCAGACTCTTAAACTTTGGTGTGAGCCATGGGCTGGGTGAATTCAGAGAGGAAGTGGGGGGACAACATGCAAATGGGGTAAAGATGGGTGGTTGGGGAAGTGGGGCTGGTACCATCAGTGTGATCTCTTGGTATAGTTACTTGGGCGGTTATTAATAGGTGGGGCACATGCGTAGTATGGGCAAAGACCTGCACAAAATAGACAACAGGTCCACAGGGCAGGCGGAGCAGGGTTAGTGGTGGTGTACAGGTGAAATGGCAGCGTGTCTTGGGCCAGCTCAGAAGTGTCCTCTGCAACCCTCTGCAACATAGACAGGCTGAGACAGTGGGCTCTGATCCCAGCTCCCTCGGTGTCTACTGGAGGCTTCCTTCTGTTCTGAAAAGGGCATCAAAATGGAAGCTGAGTTCTAGAATGCCTGGCTTACAGTAGTTCACAGAACAGAGGCAGGGAAGCCCACAAGAGGCCAATGGTGGCATTAGCTTAGAAGGAGGGAGGGAGTGGAGCCTGCCTGTCTCCTGGCCCAGCTGTCTCTTCTGGGTGTCCTTCTTGGGATCTGAATGACAATGTCCTGGGATGCTGGGGTGGGGGAGGGGGTGGGGACTGGGGGGGCATGTTTGTGTGTGTGGGGTATGTGACTCTACTCTTGTTTCTTTTGCTTATGACTGAACTCAGGAGAACCAGCAGAAGAAGGCTGCCACCTCTGAGGTACTGTATCATCTATGTAGGTGTCTTTTTTGTGACAGCAGCTACCTCGCCCAAGGGCCACAGTAAGAAACCTGAGAAGAAAATAAAATAAAATAAAATAAAATAGAAACCTGAGAGGTCCCTTCACAAACATTAGATGGTAAACCAGGTGTCACAGCTGGGCATGGCTCAGCAGTGAGGAGCACTAACTGCTCTTGCAAGGACCCAGGTGAGAATCCCAGCACATGGTGGCTCACAGCCACTTGTAAGCCCAGTTCCAGTGATCCAGTGCACTCTCTGGCCTCTGAGAGCACTAGGCACACAAATGGTGCACAGATGTGCAAAGAGCCTCAAGTCCAGTGTCAGCCGCATAAGGAGACTGAGGCCAGCCTAGGACACCTGAGATCCTATCTCAAACAAGAGAAAAAGAAGTAGGGTGGCTGAAGCCAGGCATGGTGGCACACTCCTTTAATCATAGCACTGGGGAGGCAGAGGCAGGCATATCTCTGTAAGTTTGAGGCCAGCCTGGTCTACAAGGAGAGTTCCAGACAGCCAGGGCTATTACACAGAGCAATCCTGTCTGGAAAAATAAAAAAAGAAGAAGAAGAAGAAGAAGAAGAAGAAGAAGAAGAAGAAGAAGAAGAAGAAGAAGAAGAAGAAGAAGAAGAAGAAGGTGGAAGGAGGCAGCTGCAGATGGTAACTTAGTGGTAGTGCATTTAGCCAGCATGTTTAATGTTTAAGGCCATAGGTTTCAAAATAAAACAGTCAGCCAGGCAGTGGTGGCGCACGCCTTTAACCTCAGCACTAGGGAGGCAGAGGCAGGCAGATCACTGTGAGTTCTACGACAGCCTGGTCTACAAAGTGAGTCCAGGACAGCCAAGGCTACACAGAGAAAGCCTGTCTCAAAAAACCAAAAATAAATAAATAAATAAATATAGTCAAAATCAAAGAATGTCAGCTTGGTAGCTTATGCCTACAATCCAGCAAGCTGAGGCAGGAGGATTGCTGCTCATCTGAAGGCAGCCCAAGTTACCTGGTAGTACGGAGGCCAGCCTAGATTGCAGGGTGAGGTCGTTTCTCAGGAAGGTAAACAAATCAAGTGGGATGGCAAAGGCCGCCCGTCGGTTCTGTGTACAGGCGTCTTGTCAACGGCGCTTACGTGCCATGAAATGACTCCGTCTTGGCTTTCAGTCAGCACCGGGAACAATTCTCCTTCCACCTCCCACTGCCAAGTCCTTCTGAGGCCTAGGCTCGGCTGCCTCCCCCCCCCCCCTTTCAGATCCTGCCTTCTCTGGCTCTGCCCTTCCTCGCCAACCCTCAGACCCCTTCTGCCTGCTCATCTCCAGATCCATACATAACTCTGCAAAGCTCATCTGAGAGCCCCGCCCCACGAGACTTCACAGAACTGTTGCTCCCCTGCAGTCTCCAACCCCCACCCAGCTGTGTGTCACTGTCAACTTCAAAGCCCTGCTTGACCTGTGTCCTCTATTCCCTTGCTCCCAGAGCCCTCTGCCCTGCATCGGCAGCTGGCTATCTCCATCTGCAGTCAGGGGCAGGAGGAAAGCGTCAGGCCCCAGGCTTGGCCATGCCCAAGGCTTCAGTTCTGGGTCTGCAACCTTGAATATGTGATGTTCCTAAGGTTCAGAGGAAGGAACTTCAGTTGATAAAAGGACTGAGTGTGGCTTTATAAGATCACACAGGTTAAATTTTGTGATGTCACTGGCAGAATATGGCTCATCTTTGCTGGGGTAAGTCACCCTGTGGTCAGCTTATGCCTAAGCCCCTGACGCTGTTACCCGTAGTTCATTTCTTTCTTTCTTTCTTTTTTTTTTTTTTAAACATTTATTTATTTATTATTTATACAATATTCTGCCCGCATACCAGAAGAGGGCACCAGATCTCACTACAGATGGTTGTGAGCCACCATGCTGTTGCTGGGAATTGAACTCAGGACCTTTGAAAGAACAATCAGTGCTCTTAACCTCTGAGCCATCTCTGCAGCTCCAAAGTTCATTTCTTTATATTGATTTTTTTAATGTGGGGTTCCCAGAGCTTTACATATGGTAAGCATATGCTCTACTTAGCACTGAGCTACACCCCAAAAACCATTTTGGTTTTGGTTTTTGAAATAGGGTCTCAACCGGGCGTGGTGGCATGCATGGCTTTAATCCCAGCACTTGAGAGGCAGAGGCAGGTGAATCTCTGTGAGTTCGAGGCCAGCCTAATCTACAAAGAGAATTCTAGGACAGCCAGGGATATTACACGGAGAAACTCTGTCTCAAAAAACTTAAAAAAAAAAAAAAAAGAAAGAAAGAAAAGAAAGAAACAGGGTCTCACTAGGTAGTCCTAGATGTTCTAGAACTTGCCATGCTAACCAGGCTGTCTTGAACTCATAGATTCTCCTGCTTCTGCTCCTTGAATGTTAGAATTAAAGGCGTGTAGCACCATATCGACACTGTTTTATTTTTTGTTGTTTTATTTTGTTTTTGTTTTTGAGACAGGATCTCTCTGTGTTAGCCTTGGCTGTCCTGGACTCATGTAGACCAGGCTGGCCTCGAACTCACAGTGAGCTGCCTGCCTCTGCCTCCCAAATGCTAGGATTAAAGGCGTGTGCCATGCCGCCACGCCGCCACGCCTAGCTGTTTTTGTTCTTTTCTGCTTACATTTTTGTTCCGGCTATGTGTGGTAGTTCTAGCACGCCAAAAGCTGAGCAGTAGGGTCAAGGCTAGCCTGTTGTACATGAGAAAATCCAGGCTAGCCAGGGCTACTCAAAATTAAAAGCCAGCTGAAAAGCCAGGCTTTGTGGCACACAGCTTTAATCCCAGCACTGGAGATGCAGAGGCAGGTGGACCTCTGCAATCCTGAGCCTGATCTACATAAAGACTGCCAGGGCAGCCGAGGCTACAAGGCAAGAGCCTGTCTCAAAAACAAACAAACAAACAAACAAGCAAACAAACTCATCCTGACTCAGGCACAGTGGCTCATGGCTATAATCAGCTCTCTAGCAGCAGAGGGAGAAGACTGATGTTTGGGGCTAGCCTGAGCTATGTAGTGAATGCCAGGCGGGTGTAGGCCAAGTGAGAGACCCTGTTTCAGGAAACAGAATTAAACAGCCAGACAAGTCTGTAGTCTCCTCTAATCCTAACACTTAGAAAGCTGAAGAGGGGCTGGAGAGATGGTTCAGAGGTTACGAGCACCGTCTGCTCTTCCGGAGGTCCTGAGTTCAATTCCCAGCAACCACATGGTGGCTCACACCCATCTATGATGTGATCTGGTGCCCTCTTCTGGCCTGAGCACTGTATACATAATAAATAAATAAATAGATCTTTAAAAAAGAAAGAAAGAAAGTAAGAAAGCTGAAGAGAGGACCCATGCCACACCCAGCTGATGACTTCAAATCCGTACAAAGGCAAAAGTAAATCTGCTGTGAGGTGTGTGCTTTGGGGTCATATGCTGCTCACTGGGTGGCAGGGGCTCCTGGTAGCTTTATTGTTTTTTGTTTGTTTGTTTGTTTTTTGAGACAGGGTTTCTCTGTGTGACAGCTCTGGCTGTCCTCGACTCTCTTTGTAGACCAGGCTGGCCTCAAACTTACAGAGATCCACCGACCTCTGCCTCCCGAGTGACAAGATTAAAGGTGTGGGCCACCACGCCCAGCTTTCCTGGCAGCTTTAATTTTTGAGACTTTGCTGCAAGTTTGGGTGGGAATCCTCTTCCTTCTCAGAATTTCCCTGGCTCGGAGTGCGCATGCTTTCAATATAAACTTCTTTGCCTTGTTCCAGAAGTAAATAAATAAATAAAAGATCCTCTCAGTGGGTTTGTTTGGATATTGTGAAATTTATAAACTGCCCTTCAGAAATGTGGACAACTTCCTGAAGCTGGGTCTCCCATTCTGGAAGCTTCGCCCAGCCCCAGCCAGGGTCATGGCCTTAGGGACCATCTCAGAATCACTCTACTAGAAGGCTTGCGTGTTTCTGATGCGCGACACACACACACACACACACACACACACACAAACCCTGCCCCGCTCCCCACTTCCCTCTCCACGCATATCTGATCTGATTTGTTGGGCTTTCTTTTCTCCTCTGTTGTTTGGGACAGATTCACAGGTCGCCCAAGCAAGCTCTGAACTCCTGAGCCTCCTGTCTTCACCTCCTAAAGGCTGAGGTTGCAGGTTTGCACTAGCACACCCAGCTTTGGCAGTTCCCTTCGAAATCCTGCAGTCGGCTGCTCTCCAGTCCAAATGCAGCCTGAGTGACGTGTCAGGTGAGCTCCACAGTCCTCTGAGGAAACTGTTTAAATCGCATCAAAAATCTCAGACAAGAGCCAGGTGTGGTGGCTCACGCCTTTAATCCCAGCACTCGGGAGGCAGAGGCAGGCGGATCGCTGTGAGTTCGAGGCCAGCCTGGTCTACAAAAGTGGGTCCAGGACAGCCAGGACTGTTAAAAAAATCTCAGACAAAATATATTTTTCTCTAGAAGAGATAGTTATCTTAAAAGAGAATCCATGTCCTTCACTTATGTGGGTGGAGGGCACGTCACCATTGTACGCCACAAGCCACAAGCTAAGTCAGATGACAGGAGCCAGTTCTCTCTTCCCACCTTGTGGGTCCCAGGCATTGAACTCCTGCTGTTGAGCTTGGTGGCAGGCCCCCACTGAGCCACCTTACCATTCCAAAATGAGGTACTTTGTTTGGTTGGTCAGTTGGTTGGTTGGTTGGTTGGTTTTCGAGACAGGGTTTCTCTGTGTAGCCTTGAGTGTCCTGGACTCAATTGTAGACCAGGCTGAGCTGGAACTCAGAGAGATCTGACTGCCTCTACCTCCCAAGTGCTGGATAACAGGTCCGTGAGGCCCATAACTGGCTCTGAGTTGTACTCTGTAGTGGGTGTACACGTTTTAGTTTTGATCCCAAGTGTGGGATGTGGAACAGACTTGTGAGAGAACAGGTGATGTTTATCCAGTTGAAGACGGACCACTTTGTAGGCTGGGGGCGGGGCCTTGGTTTTTGCCAGCTGAAACACATCTTAGTACAGACTCTGAGAGAATATATATATATATGAGCCCAAAATGAGCCCAAAACAGGAGGCGGAGCTTTTTGGGTCTTGGTGTTGTTTGGCTGTTCATCCCTCCACTTCCAGACGCTTCTAGAGAGAACTGCTCCAGAGAATGCGTGGGGGCTCCGGGTTCCGGCTGCTGTTCCAGGTTCCAGCAGCAACTTTGGTGGAATTGCTGGTCTGCTGAGATCCTGCCAACTATGCCAGGGGAATCGTTCCCAGGAACAGAATCCAAGAAGGTCTACTTCTCCTGTTCCCATTAACCTCTTTTCTCTCCTATCTAGGGAAGGTGGGTTGGAAGGGAGGTATAGGCATTAAATAACCTCAAATAAAGTAGGTTTGGAAAAGGCCGGAGCCTGCAATACTCTTCCAAATGGTTGACGCTACTGTGTGCATGTAACTCAGTGGTTGTAGCAGAATTGCCTGCCTGGCACGCACAAGGCCCTGGGTTCAAGTTGCTAATACCACAAAAAGATCATTTTAACATCCCATAACAAAAACAATATGTAAAGCTGTGTGTGGTGGCACATGCTTGTAATCCCAGTGCTCTGGGAAACAGAGGCAGGCGGATCTCTGTGAGTTCAAGGCTAGCCTGGTCTACAAATTTAGGCCAGGACAGCCAAGGCTACACAGAGAGACGTTACTCTAAAAAAAAAATTTTTTTTTTAAGGAAAATTATTTTATTTTATTTTACTTTTTTAAAGATTTATTTATTTATTTATTTATTTATTTATTTATTTATTTATTATGTATACAGTGTTCTGCCTGCATGTACACCTTCAGGCCAGAAGAGGGCATCACATCACATTATAGATGGCTGTGAGCTACCATGTGGTTGCTGGGGATTGAACTCGGGACCTTTGGAGGAGCAGTGCTCTTACCCACTGAGCCATCTCTCCAGCCCAATTCTTTTTTTTTTTTAATTAATTAATTAAAAAAAAAAATTCTTAAAATTTCTGTTGAGCCAGGCATGGGTGTGGTAACATATGGCTTTGAGAGACAGAGGCAGGGGAATTAACAGATATTCAGAGCCAGATAGGGCTACAGAGTTATGACATGTCTCAAAAAATAGACTGAACCCTCCCCCCTCCCAGCTTGCCATCTGCGACCCCCTCTGGGCTTCCTGGCCAGGCCCTGCCTAGGAAGCTCAGTGTGTCGATGGAGAACAGTCATCAGGGGTGCTCTCCAGATGTGTATACACATCTGGGAAGCCAAGAACATGTCAGCTGACCCAGCCAAAGGGAGATGGGGAAGGGACTGGCCTGAGAGACTGATGACATGGGGGCGGGGCTGCAGGGAGAAAGACAGTGGTCTGATACAATGCCCTTGTTTTAGGAGGAACATGATTCCCCGACCTAGTAAGGTTTCAGGAGCTTGCAGGCTATGGCCTCCCTGTGTGTGTATGTGTGTCTGTGTGTGTGTGAGTGTGTGTGAGAGAGAGAGAGAGAGAGAGAGAGAGTATGAGTGTGCGCTTGCATCCTCCTGTCTCTACCACCTTACAAGTGCTAGGATTTCAGGCCTGTGCCATAATTCTTTTTTTTTTGTTTTGTTTTGTTTTTTGTTTTTTGTTTTTCGAGACAGGGTTTCTCTGTGTAGCCTTGGCTGTCCTGGACTCACTTTGTAGACCAGGCTGGCCTCGAACTCACAGCGATCCGCCTGCCTCTGCCTCCCGAGTGCTGGGATTAAAGGCGTGCGCCACCACGCCCAGCTACCATAATTCTTTATGAGACCCAGGCTTGAGCCCAAGAGCTTGTGCCTGCTAGGGCAGCGACAGGTCCAGACCCTCTTTTCCGGGACTGTTTTCTCTGCCCCTCTTTATTGCCAAGGAGTGTATCCCAAGTCTCCCCCACCCTCCATCCTCCTGGGATTACCTGGATATAGCTAACAAACAAACCCTGCTTCTTAGATTTGGAACAACTCCAAAGCAGGTCTTGAGATTTTGGGGAGAAGTTGTGGGGAAGACAGACAACATGGTCTGTGGCTGACCTGGGGCTTGGGGCAGGACCACGTACCGCAGACCCCAAACCTTCTGTGCTTAAGCTCTTCCTCTGTACCAGTGGAAAACACCTTAGGAACTCAGAAATGGCGATGCGTGAGGTACTGTTACCCAAAAGCAGATCTGAGAACTGGAAGCAGAAGCCTGGGAAGTGGGACACCCTCCAACACTGGCTGCCATCGCAAGTGACTACTGCCCTGTCCCTTCCACCCGCACTGCTCTGCTGAGGAGGTGGAAGCAGAGGGTCTGTGCTTGACCATTACTGGACAGTGACGCCCTTTATTTCTTTATAAGTTGTCTGGGTTTTGAGCCATGTGTGAGTGAATCTAAAACAACAGAAAAGGAACCCTAAGAAGTACTTCTAGGGCTGGGTGTGGCAGCGCACGCCTTTAGTCTCAGCACTCAGGAGGCAGAGGCAGGCGGATCTCTGTGAGTTCGAGGCCAACCTGGTCTAAAAAGACCAACCAAGGCTACACAGAGAAAGCCTATCTTGAAAGAAAAAAAAAAAAAAAAAAAAAAACAAAAACTTCTAGTCTTATCCCTGGTGGCCAGGACAACTTCCTCTAGAATATTCTGAGAGTGTTGGGTTCTTCATGAGTTTCTTAGTAAATTTGCCAATGTCTGAAACAAAATAAACAAAACAAAAATGAGGACACACAACCATGCAAACATCTGCACGTGGAGGTTTATTAACAGTTAAAATGAGGCTGGGTGTGGTAGCGCACACCTTTAATCGCAGCACTTGGGAGGCAGAGGCAGGCGGATTGCTGTGAGTTCGAGGCCAGCCTAATCTACAAAGCGAGTCCAGGGAAGCCAAGGCTACACAGAGAAACCCTGTCTCGAAAAACCAAAAAAGGGCGGGGGAGATGGCTCAGCGGTTAAGAGCGCCACCTGCTCTTCCACCTGAGAGATGGAGTTCAGTTCCCAGCACCCACATGGTGGCTCACAGCCCCCTGTAACATGATCTGATCCCCTCTTCTGGCCTACAGGTATACAGGAAGGCACAACACTGATACATAATAATAAATAAATAAATCTCAAAAAAAGAAAAGAAAAAAGAAAGAAAAAACAGTTTAAAATGTTACATTTAATTGTGTGCATGGCAGTGTGCACCTGTGGAGGCAGAGGACAACTTGCAGAAGCTCTTTTCTCCTTCCACCTCTGCATCCCAGGAACTGAACTCATATCATCAGGCTTGATAGAAAAATGAAATAAAGCCGGGCAGTGGTGGCGTACGCCTTTAATCCCAGCACTTGGGAGGCAGAGGCAGGAGGATCGCTGTGAGTTCCAGGATAGCCTGGTCTACAGAGTGAGTCCAGGACAGCCAAGGCTACACAGAGAAACCCTGTCTCGAAAAACCAAAAAAAAGGAAAAAAAAAAAAAAAAAAAAGGAAAATGAAATAAACAAAAACTACTGTTCTTGCAGAGGAAACACATTTAGTTCCTGGCACCTATAATGGCAAATCACAATAGTCTAATTCCACTCCAAGAAATCTATTGTCCTCTTCTGGAGTCTATGGGAACTACACTCATATGTGCAAATTTCTAATATGCACACACACGCACGCATGCACGCGTGGGCGCCATACACCTACTTACAAATAAAACAATATTTTGCAAGGTTGTGATGGTATACACCTTTAATCCCAGAACTCAGGAGGCAAAGGCAGGCAGATCTCTGAGTTTAAGGCCAGCCTGGTCTACAGAGTGAGTTCCAGAAGAGCCAAGGCTACACAGAGAAACCTTGTCTTAAAAATAATAAAAACAAAGCCGGGCGTGGTGGCGCATACCTTTAATCCCAGCACTCGAGAGGCAGATGCAGGCGGATTGCTGTGAGTTTGAGGCCAGCCTGTTCTACAGAGTGAGTCCAGGACAGCCAGGGCTATACAGAGAAACCCTGTCTCAAAAACTCAAAAAAACAAAACAACAACAAAAAAACAGATGGCCAGGCATGGTGGCGCATGCCTTTAATCCCAGCACTTTGGGAGGCAAAGGCAAGAGGATCTCTGTGAATTCAAAGCCAGCCTGGTCTACAGAGTGAGTCCAGGACAGCTAGGGGAACACAGAGAAACCCTGTCAAGGAAGGAAGGAAAGAAAGAAAGAAGGAAGGAGAGAGCGAGAGAGAGAGAGAAAGAAAGAGAAAAATAAAAATAAAGGCTCACCCAGATGGAGAAACTGAAGCCAAAGACACACAGCAAGTTTGCTTCCACCACGCTCTTACTGACCTGTCCCTGACAGAAGAGTGCTGGGAGCAAGTTCCCCTCCCCCAGCGCAGCTCAGCTGTGAGATGCCAACTATTTGTTCAAGGCCATATGGGGCATGTATTGCCTGCAAGGAGGCGGGGGAAGTCCCGACGGGTGTGTAATAGGTCTGTTTAGGAGTGCCGAGGTCACACAGGCTTCACTTCCCCACACTGCCAGGAACGGCTATATTTCTGGCTTATCTTTTCACATGACTGTACTTACTAAATATATTGAACCTAAATGACCAGGCTGCAAATATGCAAATAGTGGGGTACAAGCCCAAGAAAACTGGCACCGTGTGTGTGTGTGTGTGTGTGTGTGTGTGTGTGTTTATGTACACTCCTTATCAACATATACTGAGTGAAGAAAGCACAGTCAAACTGTACATACATGCAAACCAAGTGTTTCAACACAGGTAGAAAAGGAGACACAGTAGAGAAAAACCAGACTATTCGACAGGAGCAACGGTCCACACGCTGAAACAACTGACATCTAAACCCAGGGGCCAGGGAGAAATTCAATCCATATCTCACCAACACAAACATTAACTCACATCGAGACTATGAAGATGGCTCAGCGGGTGGTGGCAGCACAGGCCTTTAATCCCAGCACTCAAGAGACAGGCACATGGCTGTGAGTTTGAGGCCAGCCTGGTCTACAAAGTGAGAAAACCTGTTTCGAAAAACCAAAAAAAAAAAAAAAAAAAAAAAAAAAGACACAGGCACATAAAACTGCAGTACATGAATTAGAAAACATAGCAGGGGGTTAAAAAGGTTTTACTACAGGGTTAGTTATATGAGTCAAATTGGAATTGGCTCTGAACTTGAGGTTTTCCTGTTTCTGAATTCTGGCATCATAGGAAGATGCTAGCACGCCTGCCTGGAGAAAAATCTTTACAAGCCTTTGGCTAGGCATGATCTCTTCCTCCCACTCAAACAATCTGACTAGATTTCATTAAAATTAAAAACTTTAGCTGGAGCAGGGCATAGCTGCACAGGCCTGTAATCCCAGTTCAAGGCCAGCCTGGTCTACAAATTGAGTCCAGGACAGCCAAGGCTACATAGAGAAACCCTGCCTTGGAAACAGAACAAAACAAAATAGTTCTAGGCCAGGAGTTATGGGTCATCCACAGTCACAGAAAAAGTCTGAGGCTGCACGAGAACCTATCTTTAAAATAAATTATGGCCGGGAGCTGGGCGTGGTGGCGCACGCCTTTAATCCCAGCACTCGGGAGGCTGATGCAGGCGGATCGCTGTGAGTTTGAGGCCAGCCTGGTCTACAAAGTGAGTCCAGGATGGCCAAGGCTACACAGAGAAACCCTGCCTCGAAAAATCAAAAAAAAAAAAAAAATTATGGCTGGGCATGGTGGCGCACACCTTTAACCCCAGCACTCAGGAGTCGGAGGCAGGCGGATTGCTTTGAGTTTGAGGCCAGCCTGGCCTACACAGGAAGTCCAAGACAGCCAAAAAAGAAGAAAAATTACCTCTCTGCTACCTGAAGGCTGGTTTTGGAGATGACTGGGAGTAAAGGTGCCACCTAAATTCAATCCCTAGGACACAGTAGGCAGAGAGCTGACTCTTGAATGTTGTCCTCTGACTCCCCCTTGTGGACAAACATAGTAAATAAAAAACAACGGAACAGCTCCATCTTTTCTGATATTTGAAGGGCATGGTGAGAAAAGCTAGCCAGAGACCGAGAAGGCAATTATTTGCAACCTATAGAAGAGGTTTAAAAAGCCAGGCGTGGTGGCGCACGCCTTTAATCCCAGCACTCGGAGGCAGAGGCAGGCGGATCGCTGTGAGTTCGAGGCCAGCCTGGTCTACAAAGTGAGTCCAGGATGGCCAAGGCTACACAGAGAAACCCTGTCTCGAAAAACCAAAAAAAAAAAAAAAAAAGAGGTTTAAAAGAAAAAAAGGTGGGCAATTACTCGTTACAGCCCAGCCATCTGCCTCTTGAGGTGTATTTAAAAAAAACCAAAACAACAAAAAACAAAACAAACAAAACAAGGGCTGGAGAGATGGCTTAGCAGTTAAAAGCACTTACTGCTCTTCCAGAGGACCTGGGTTCAAATCCCAGTACCCACATGACTGCTCACAACTGTCTTTAACTCCAAGATCTGACACCCTCACATAAAATATCAATGTACATAAAATAAAGGTAAATAAAATTAAACAAAAAACGTTTAAAAACCCTCAAAATTGTAAGTAACAAATAAACCATATTTTAAAAAACATGTAAGTAATGATACATTAAGTAGTTGCAGCAAATGACTTTGATCTCAGTTCAGATAAACTTTTGTTTTTAGAGGACTTCTGTACAGAAGGCCCGATCGACCGTCAGGTGGCTAAGCCACCTCGGGAGTGCAGCCCCAGTAAATGGCCTCACCCCAATAGCCTATCTTTTTGTTGTTGTTGTTGATTTTATTTTCGGTTTTCGACACAGGGTTTCTCTGTGTATCTTTGGCTGTCCTGGACTCACTTTGTACACCAGGCTGGCCTCGAACTCGAGATCCACCTGCCTCTGCCTCCCGAGTGCTGGGATTACAGTTTTGCACTGTCGCCACCAACACGCCCCGCCCAATAACCTACCTAACATCGACCTAACCCCAGTCCTCCAGGCTAAAAATGCCAGGCCTCCCGCCAAATTTAGATTATACGGATTCTGAGAACGACACAGTTTTGAAAAAAACGGTCAAGTTCAGCGAGCCCTAAATTACACATCGCCAACTTCAGCGGGCCGAGCCACTGAGAGAGGCTCCTTTAGAAGGTCGTAAAAGCCAGCTTCACCCGCCGCTTTTTTCCGATATCGGGAATACGCACGCGCAAACGCTGAAGGACTACACTCCCAGGAGGCGCTTCGCTTAGTAGGGGAAGACTACATTACCCATCGATACCGCGGCGGTGAGAATGGGTCCTCCTTCCACGTCCACCGATTCGTCCAGCGGTAGCCAGAAGCTGCGCGGTGATTGGCCCAGCAGCCCGTCAGTTACTGGCAAATGCTGTTAAGTTTTGCTGTTGGGTTACACCGAGAGGCAGAGAACTGAGCTTGAGAGCCTTGCCGAACCTGCCATGTCAGGTGAGTGATCTCTGGCTTTGCTCTCCTTCCAGTACTCTCGGGGACACCTTCTGTGTCGGAGCACAGAAGGGCAGGTATCCACGGGGCGGGGGATGGATGCTCACGTGGCACACCTGACCCCAGGAGCATCTTCAGGGACACGAATGGCGAATCCCTCCCAGCACCACCACCAGCATCCACATTTGCACATGGGGATATCCACTGCCCGGGACTCAAGGAGAACCCTCCCACCACCACCACCACCGCGTGCGCGCACACACACACACACACCCGGTACGTCTGGACAGTGTACCTACGCGGGGTCATCTGCAGAGCTCCTCAGCAGAACACGTGGGCTCTCGGTTACTCGCCGAAGGACACCTGTCCACCCGACAGGGAAGTCTGCCTGATATAGAAAGGTGAAGAACTCGCTTGCACCTCATGCACTGCCACTCAGGTCAGCAGCCGCCTTGTTTCAGTCCTGCATTATAGTATACAATATATTTTTTTTAATCTGTTTAGATATCAAGGTTATTGGTGCATAGAGATTTTAAATAAGCTGGGGATTCATTTTTCCCTTTATTTATTTTTGTTGTTGGTTTGAGACAGGGTCTCGTGTAACCCAGGCTAGACTCGAACTGAACTTGCTATGTAATTAAGGATGACCTTGAATTCGTGGTCCTCCTTGCCTCCAAACACCCAAGTGCTGGCCAAGTAGGTTTGTGCTTCTTGTAGGGACTGAACCCAGGGCACTATACTAAAAGTAATCCCAAGCCTGATTTTAAAAATGTTTGTGTTTTTGTAGTTTTCTGGAAAACCAACGTTTTAAAACTTTCTCTTTTTCTTTTTCTTTCTTTTTCTCGCCCCCCCCCCCCCCACCAGACAGGGTTTCTCTGTTTAACCTTGACTGTCCTGGACTCACTTTGTAGACTAGGCTGGCCTCGAACTCAGAGAAATCTGCCTCCCTCTACCTCCCTGAGTGCTGGGATCACAGACACGCACCACTGGAACTGGCTTGGAGTTGATATTTTAAAAGTTGCCTGTGGTTTGTGGGAGAGCCAGAACTTGAACACAGGTTTTATTTTCTTTCCAGTGTATTTCTTTGTTACTTTGTGTGTGTGTGTGTGTGTGTGTGTGCGTGTGTGTACAGTCACGTATAAAGGTCAGACACAACTTCTGTAGCCAGTTCTCTTCTTTCTCAATGTGGGTCCAAGGGATGGGATTCACTCAGTCTTTAGGCTTGAGAGCGGGCGCCCTCACCCACTACGCCATCTCTATGGCTCTTGTCTTTTCTTTTTTTAGGTAATGGGATTGTAAACTCAGAGTTTTGAGTATACAAGGCAGGGGCTCCACCCCTGAGCTATACTGTGAACCCAGGGACTTGTATGTGCTTGGCTAGCACTGTTCTTTTTGCTCATTTGTTTGTTTTGGTATTTGAGACAAGATTTCTCTGTTACACAGAGCACTGGCTGTCCTGGACTCTCTTTGTAGACCTTGCTGGCCTTGAACTTACAGAGAACCACCTGCCTCTGCTTTGAATTCACAGAGATGCTCTTGCCTTTGCCTCCCGAGTGCTGGAATTAAAGGCGTTGCAAGCCTGGCTTTGTCTAGGTTTTTTGGGATGTGGTCTTATTTGGGCCAGGCAAGATCCACGGCTTTCCTTGTACTCTTTATGTTAAGTGTCCCTCATAGCTAGAACCAGACTTCTTGACTTGTATCTAGCAATGCAGAACTGCTTATTTCTAGAAATCCAGACAGCAGTCTCTCCCACCTTCTGCTTGGCTTGAATGGTGCAGCCACAGGCTGGGCTTCCAGACTGACTCGCTGTCTGCTCAGCTGCTGTGGACACCAAGCCAGGACACCTGCCACTCTGCTTTCTCTTCTGCCCCTCCTAGGCTGCAGGAAACTTGAAACTGTTCAGGACTGAGCAGGCCTGGTCCCCCTGAGATGCTTCAGTGACTTAGTACTCTGCCCTTATTTAACCTGATTCTCCCAGTCTTCTGGAAAGGTTCCAGGGTGAATGAGGGAAGGAAAACAAAACTCAGAGTGGAAGAGTGAAAGTTAGTTACTGTACTTGTTCAAGCTGTGGGTTAATGCGTTGGCCTTTCTAAAGGCTTTGTTTTGTTTTTTAGACAGGGTCTCTGTGTAGCCTTGGCTGTCCTGGACTCACTTTGTAGACTAGGCTAGCTTCGAACTCATGGAAATCTGTCTGCCTCTGCCTCCCCAGTTTACGCCCGGTTTACAGCAACTCTTTTTTTTTTTTTTTAAAGATTTATTTATTTATTGTATACACAGTGTTTTTGTCTGCATGTATGTTTGTGTACCAGAAGAGGGCACTAGATCTCACTATAGATGGTTGTGAGCCACCATGTGGTCGCTGGGAATTGAACTCAGGACCTCTGGAAGAACAGACAGTGCTCTTAACCTCTGAGCCATCTCTCCAGCCCCCTACAGCAACTCTTATAAAGGAAACATTTAACTGGGACAGGCAGGGAGTGTAGTGGTGTGTAGGCAGACGTGGTGCTGGAGAAGCAACCGAGAGTTCTACATCTGGACCTGCAGGGGGCGGGAAGAGAGACACTGGGCCTGGCTTGAACTTCTGAAACTTCAGAGGCCACCTGCAGTGACACACTTTCTCCAGCAGGGTCACACCTCCCAGTAGTACCGCTCCCTATGGGCCTCCGGGTGGGTTCCATTCAGACTACAGCAGGAGCCGGGCGTGGTGGCGCACGCCTTTAATTCCAGCACTTGGGAGGCAGAGGCAGGCTGATCACTGTGAGTTCGAGGCCAGCCTGGTCTACAAAGTGAGTCCAGGACAGCCAAGGCTACACAGAGAAACCCTATCTCGGAAGAAAAAAAAAAAAAAGACTACAACAGGACACTTTGTTTCTGTGTTCTTGCTACATTAGTTGTTACTGACCTGAAATTTGCTCTGGAGGTTGAATTTACAGTGATTCTCCTGCCTCTATCTTTCATGTGCTGACTGAGATTACAATGTAAGGCAACGTGAAGAAGGCATTTTGGATAGTGGTAGCTTGTTGGAGACTATATACATGGGTGTGTGTGTGTGTGTGTGTGTGTGTGTGTGTGTGTGTGTTTCTTTTTTATTTTGTAAGATTTGCATATACTGCTACATGCCAGAAGAGGGCATTAGATCACATTACAGATGGTTGTGAGCCACCATGTGGTTGCTGGGAATTGAACTCAGGACCTCTAGAAGAGTATTCAGTGTTCTTAACCTCTGAGCCATCTCTCCAGCCTGGTTGGGAGCTTTTGTTTGTTTGTTTGTTTTTGTTTTTGTTTTTCGAGACAGGGTTTCTCTATGCACCCTGGCTGTTCTAGACTCACTTTGTAGACCAGGCTGGCTTCGAACTCACAGTGATCCACCTACCTCTGCCTCCCAAGTGCTGGGACTAAAGGCGTGCGCCACCACGCCCGGCTCCGGTTGGGAGCTCTTTTTTTTTTTTTTTTTTTTTTTTTTTTTTTTTTTTTCGGTTTTTTTGAGACAGGGTTTCTCTGTGTAGCCTTGGCCATCCTGGACTCACTTTGTAGACCAGGCTGGCCTCGAACTCACAGCGATCCGCCTGCCTCTGCCTCCCGAGTGCTGGGATTAAAGGCGTGCGCCACCACGCCCGGCTGTTGGTTGGGAGCTCTTAAGGGAGCAGGTTGAAGTAGTCCATGGATACAATCCCAGCATGTGGCGTGCGCCCCCCATGCCCAGCTTGTTTGTTTCTGAGACGGGGTTTCTCTGTGTAGTCATGACCATCTGGAACTTGCTTTGTAAACCATGCTGACCTCAGATGTTTCTCCCTCTCAAGTACTGGGACTAAAGTCCTGGGCCACCACTGCCTGGGTCTACAGTTTTCCGTCCTAATACTGGGAGGACAGGAAACAGTATCCCACAGGAGGAAGGCTACAAAAGCCAGTGCTGGGCCGGGCGGTGATGGTGCACGCCTTTAATCCCAGCACTCGGGAGGCAGAGGCAGGTGGCGGATCGCTGTGAGTTCGAGACCAGCTTGGTCTACAAAGTGAGTCTAGGACAGCCAAGGCTACACAGAGAAACCCTGTCTTGAAAAACAAACAAACTAAAAGGCCAATGCCTTAGGCAGCTGGGCAGGGAGGGCTGCTACAAGGAAGGGGTGCTTGAGGAGAGGCCCAAAGGGACTTGTCTTTATGTACTCTGTGGCTTTTACACTTAGCTTGATACTCATGGACGTTGGATGGACAAGAGGCAGGGATGGTCGGCTATGATGCCAAGGCAGATGTCAGAAGTAACTCCAAGTTGGAGGTGGCGGTGGCAGGATCAGTGTCAGGATTTGTCACACGTGCCCTGATCAGCCCTTTGGACGTCATCAAGATCCGTTTCCAGGTACCCTTTCCCTCTGTTCCCTGTAATGGGATAGGGGGCTGGTTTAGTCCTGCTTGCAAAGGCAGTTCCTAAAACTTGAAATTTTGTCAAGGTGAGGTGTTTCATTTTCTTTGATTTTTTTTTCCCCCTTGTCACTTGCCCAACCCACTCCTGACCTTTTACACTTTAATCCCCAGCTCCAGATTGAACGCCTGTGTCCAAGTGACCCCAACGCCAAATACCACGGAATCTTCCAGGCAGCCAAGCAGATCCTGCAGGAGGAGGGCCCAACAGCCTTCTGGAAAGGACATGTGCCAGCCCAGATTCTGTCTGTAGGCTACGGAGCTGTCCAAGTAGGTAGCAGGGAACCTGGCCAGGTCCTTGGGGTCACGTTGCTCCATGGAGCAGAGAAAGGGTGAGACAAGTAAGGACATTGCTTTTGGTGGCAATCCCCACGCCGCCCACTTGCTCTCATGGGAAATCTGCTCGGAGCATGTGAGGATGTCATCAGTTAGCCATACCTTAGGCCTTCCCTCTCCACAGCCTGTTTTCTTTCTCTGACCCTGCCCCAAGTAATACTAAGGAATGCCCTCTTTTTTTTTAAATGTCAAGTTGCGTTTTGTTTATTTCTTCAGGGGGAGGTGTGCCTACTACACGATTTCTGCCAAGGTATCAAGGTCAGAGGACAGTTTGTAGGAGTCAGTTTTCTCCTGTTGTGTGGGTCCTCGGGCTCAGAGGGTGGGGGTGGGGGGGTTTATTGTTTTGATTTTGGGGTTTTTTTTTTTGAGACAGGTTCTCTCTATGTAGCCCTGTCTATTCTAGAACTCTGTGTAGAACAGGCTAGTCTAGAACTCACAGAGATCCCTGCCTCTGCCTCTGCCTCCCAAGTTCTGGGATTAAAGACACTGTGCCTGGCTGGGGTCCAGGGATTCGAACTCAGGTTGTCAGGCTTGGCTGCAAGCACTATTACCCACTGATACCTTCACCAGGTGCTTCTCTTGGACCTCACTGGTGCATAAGAGGAATATATAGCAGGTGCCATAGGATTGCAGGACAGCTGCCAGGACCCATGACTGTTCATGGTGGGGTGACAAGTAACACACAGGCTTCCATTTCTGATCCATCCTTCCTTTAGCTGAGTGCCAGTGTGGGTCATGGTATACGTATGTAGTAAGGTTTGGCAGGGGTGACAATGATGTTTCATCCCTGTAAATGCACACCATGGGCCTGGCCCCTCACACCTGTCCTCTAAGGTAGTCGTGTTGTCTTTCTAGTTCTACAAAGGGAAGGCTATAACTGAGAAGGCTTATTCAGTTAGTCAGCCAAAGTCATGGCAAAGTGGCTGAGGGGCACCCAACATAGTGGGAGAACATGGAGCACCACCATAGCAGGCTTGTGCATGAGAAGTCCTGGCTTTGATGCCCGCAATGATAGATAGATGGAAGGCTTTAATCCCAGCACTCGGGAGGCAGAGGCAGGCGGATCACTGAGTTCGAGGCCAGCCTGGTCCACAAAGTGAGTCCAGGACAGCCAAGGCTACACAGAGAAACCCTGTCTCGAAAAACAAAACAAAAAGAAGCTAGATGGAGAGAAAGAGAGAGAGAGAGAGAGAGAGAGAGAGAGAGGGAGGGAGAGAGAGAGATAAGAGAAAGTGGCAGGGCAGGGTCCTCCTTAGGAAGCCAGGCTCAGAGTGGTCCCTGCTCCTCTGGCCCTCTCACATGCTGTGCTCACGTCCAGATCCTACCACTCTGGCAAGTCTGTGTGTCCCATGGTCTTACATGACACACGGCTAGCAGTGCACATGTGAAGGAAATGTGGCAGCAGGGTGGTGCCAGGAAGCCTAGCTGGCCAGAGGTGACGGGGAGGCTGTGGCTGTGAGGGAATGTGCTGTCAACAGAGGCGCGAGATTGATTCTCTGCGCTGTGGATCAGATAACGACTGGCTTTCCCTCGGTCGCAGAAAAGTAGTGAATAAGTGGAGTTTTCAACATCTTCCAAGCCTGGCACGATGACACAATGCTGCAATCCTAGCACTTGGGGACCAAGGTAGAAGGAAAAACATCATGCAAGGTCATCCTGGTCTATATCGCAAGTTCTAGGCCAGCCAGGCCTCCACACCCCATGGTGCTAACTGAGAGTACTAACACTAAACATAAAACTACAAAACACTTCTCTCTGTGCACTCTCTTCTTCTCTCTCTCTCTCTCTCTCTCTCTCTCTCTCTCTCTCTCTCTCTCTGTATGTGTATGTGTGTGTGTGTATGTGTATGTGTGTACACATGTGTCCATCTGTGTTTGTATCTGTATGTATGCGTATACATGTAGGTCAGAAATAAGTTTTCTTCACTCTCCACTATTTTTGTTTTTGTTTTTTTCTTTTTTCTAAGACAGGGTTTCTCTATGTAGCCCTGCTGCCCTGGCTGTCCTTAACTAACCAGGCTAAGCTCGAACTCACAGAGATCTTCCTGCCTTTACTTCCTGAGTGCTGGGACTAAAGGTGTGCGCCACCACTCCCGGCTTCCCCTGAACCTGGGCTCACTGACTTGGTTAGACAGGCGTACCACCACAAGCCGTACTGTACACCACAAACCACACCGACCCTGCTGCCTCCACTCCGAGATAGAGGAGCTGGACCTCAGGGCCTTGTGTTGGCAAGTGATCTCCCACCCACCACACCATAGCCTGCTCCATAACCTTTCTGGTTTTCACTTTTAAAGAGTCGTGTGTTTGTGAGTGGGGTATTGTGTGCACATAAGTGCTGGTGCCCACAGAGGCATCAGATCCCCTGGAGCTGGAGTGACAGGCAGTGGTGAACTTCCAGACAGGCTACTAGGAGCTGAATTCTGCTTTTATGCACTGAGCCATCTGTCCAGCCCCCTTTCTTTTCTATTCTTTTGTTTGTTTTTTTGTTTTTCGAGACAGGGTATCCTCTGTGTAGCCCTTGGCTGTCCTGGACTCACTTTGTAGATCAGGCTGGCCTCGAACTCACAGCAATCTGCCTGCCTAGTGCTGAGATTAAAGGCATGCGCCCAGCTTCTTTTTTTTTTTTTTTTTTTTTTAATATTCTTTTTTTGTTTTTTAAAGATTTTATTTATTATTATATATACAATGCTCTGCCTGCGTTACACCTGCCTGCCAGAAGCAGGCATCAGATCACATACAGATGGTTGTGAGCCACCATGTGGTTGCTGGGAGTTGAACTCAGGATCTCTGGAAGAGCAAACAGTGCTGTTAGCCTCTGAGCCATCTCTCCAGCCCCAGACTCCTTTCTTAACCCGGCATACTGGCTTGACTCAAGTGGATAAGAAATGGCATTTGGGGGCTGGAGAAACCCCCATCTATATCCTCTCATGCCCTCCTCTGGCATGTAGATGTACATGCAGATAGAACACTCATAAATAAATAAATAAATGGCATCTGGGTTAGTCTTTCTTTCTACTTTGCCCCTGTTGGAGGGGACTTCTTCTCAGCTTGTCCTCAATGGCTTTCCACTTACTTTTGCAGTTTTTGTCATTTGAAGAACTGACTGAGCTGCTTTACAGAGCCAACTGGTCTAATGCCCACCAGTTCTCAGCACACTTTATATGTGGCGGCCTGTCTGCTGGGGCAGCCACCCTTACCGTGCACCCTGTGGATGTCCTGCGCACCCGCCTCGCAGCTCAGGGGGAGCCCAAGGTGAGCAGTGAGGCCCAGACAAGGGGAGCCTGGGTGGGGCAAGAGCCCAGGAGTTGGGGCGCTTGTCACTTCATTAAGCCAAACTGGGGTGCCTTGCATTCTCAGCGCAGCTGCCAGTTGTAAAGCTTGTAAGTAGGACTGTATTTTGCAAGGTGTCTTGTGTCCATTTCTCCCTGTAGCTCACAGACTTCCTGAGGAGTCTGAGCCCACAGGGGCAAAACAACAAATGAGTATCTAGCAGTGGGCTGGATGGAGGCAGGCATCTAGGGATCTGGGACTCAGGAGCTCTTGGCCATAATATCCTGAGGGTTTCCTCAAAGAATGGGTCAAAGGAGATGGTGCAGGTGAGTCAGTCTCCAGGAAGAACTTACTGGAAGCCGTGGGCCAGGCCTTTGCCTCTTGGTGTGATGAAATACTCTGATAAAAGCAGCTTAAGGGAGAATGGCCTTATTTTGGCTCACAGTTCAAGGGTGCTGTCTGCCGTGGTGAAGAAGCCTGTAGCCAGGAGCAGGAGGCAGCTGGTCACACTGCATCTGTAGCACCAGGAAGCAGAAATGATGACTGCCTCTGCCCAGCTGGCTTTCTCCTTTGTATACAGTCCAGACCCAAGGCCGTGGATGGTGTGGGGCTTCCACCTCAGCTAACCTGATGCTCATGCCTCACGGCCATGTCCAGAGTCATGTCTCCTAGGTGATGCCACATCTGGATCCTGCCAACTTAGTGATAATATCAACCTCACATCCTGAATCAGACCTCCTGACCTTTGCTTCCTGGGCGTGTTCAAGGATAACAATGTTAGGGGCTGGGAAGATGGCTCAGTGCTTAGGAGCTCTTGCAGAGGGCCCGGGTTGGGTTCCCAGCACCCACATGGCCGCTCACAACCATCTTAACTCCAGTTCCAGGGGATCCACTTGTCTCTGTAGGCACCAGGCAGGCACATGGTATACATGCATACATGCATACAGACACTCACACACATATAAACCTTATTTATTTAAAGCAAGAGAAAAATATCCTGCTTTAAAAAAAAAAAAAGTAGAATATCATAAATAGCTAGGCTTGAGGTGGAGACAGGAGGATTCATGGATAGTTCAAGGACAGCTTGGACCACAGAGTGAGATCCTATCTTAAAAATAACACACACACGCGCACACACACACACACACACACACACACACACACACACACACACACACACACAAGCAAGCAACCCCAAAACACAAAAGGGAAAAAAGATAGCAGCCTCACACGTATTGCTGGAGTCCTGGTAGTACATACATAGAGGCTAAAATGGGAAGGTTGATTGAGTTCAGGAGTTTGAGGACACCTCAGCATTGTAGTGAGACTGTGCCTCAAAAACAAACAAACAGAGCAGGAGCTGGCAAGATGGCACCTTGCTGCCAAGCCTAATGACCCAAGTTCGATCTCTGGAATCCATACACTAGGAAAGAACCAACCCCTGCGTTTTGTCCTCTGCCTACTACATGTGCAGAGTCTGTCCAGGCCCACACACGAGAAATAAACAGAGCGGCTGGAGAGTTACCTTAGTGTTCAGAGCCATGGCATCTTTTCTAGAGGGCCCAGGTTCAGTTCCCAGCACCCATGGGCATCCCAACCACCTGTAGCTCCTTTCCCTGGGGACCCAAAGCCACTTTCTGCCCTCTGCAGGCACTGTATGTGAGAAACACCCACAGGCAGAAAACCGTGTCCTAGGGCTTCTGCTGCTGCAGTGAAACACACCCAAAAGCAAGCTGGGGAGGAAAGGGTTCATTTCAGCTTACCCTTCCATGCCGCTAGTGATCATTAAAGGAAGGCAGGGCAGTGTGCTGCTTACTGGCTTGCTTCCCCTCACCTTGCTCAGCCTGATGCTTTAGAGCCTAGGACCACCAGCCCAGGGGTGGCCCCACCCCCAATGGGCAGGGCCCTCCCACATCAATCACTAACTAAGGGGCATATTCTCTGTTGTGGGTCCTTTTCAGATAACTCATTTGTGTGTCAAATAGATATAAGACTAATCAGAGAAACCTTGTCTCAAAAAAAAAAAAAAAAAAAAAAAAGAAAGAAAGAAAGAAAGACTAACCAGCTTAACACTCATACACATAAAAGTAAAAAAATGTAAAAATTCAGGTTGGAGAAGATGGCTCAGTAGATAAGAGCACTGTCTGCTCTTCCAGAGGTCCTGAGTTCAATTCCCAGCAACCACATGGTGGCTCACAACTATCTAAACTGGAGTCTGGTGCCCTCTTCTGGCCTGCAAGTATACATGCAGATAGAGCACTCATACATAAAATAGATAAATATTTTTTTTAAATGTTAAGAATTCAGGGCGAGGCATGGTGGTGGATACCTTTAATTCCAGCACTTGAGAGGCAGAGGCAGGCGGATCACTGTGAGTTCGAGGTCAGCCTAATCTACAAAGTGAGTCCAGGACAGCCAAGACTACACAGAGAAACCTTGTCTCAGGAAGAAAAAAAAAATTCTTTTAGAAATACCAGTATATGAGTCTTTTTTGTCCATCCATCCTTATGGCCACATTGCTGGGGAGAGGACATTTTGTCTAGGAATGGTTCTGGTTTTGCCTGGCCTTTGTGTTAATTCAGGATGGAGTCTCTGGTTGGAAAACATTCGGATGATATTTTGGTTGCAAAGAGTGAAGTCCTGTAGGAACAGCCTGGTAGATAAGGATTGGGGAAGAAGAGCTAAGTAACTGTGCATGATAACTCATTGGAAAATTGGAGGCCTGGGTGATGGCCTTGGTGGAGAAAATGGGATGCGCGTTCAGTCAGTCTCAGAGGTGGGATGGCTCCTGGGCTAGAGGGAAGATGGCTGGTGGCAACCTGACATCTCCTGTACTTCCTGTTACTTCCCGACCTTTGGTGAAAGATCATAGGAAGAGAAAGGTGGCAACAGTATTGAGGGAGAGGAGCGTCTTACCTCTGCTAACTAGTTGCAGGAGGGCACGCGGTCTGGGCTAAGCTGCCCGCGCTCACACAAGACCCCCCATCACCAAATCTTTTTGTTTGTTTGTTTTTTGTTTTAATTTTTAAATTTAATTTTATTAATTTATTCTTATCACATCTCAATGGTTATCCCATCCCTTGGACCCTCCCATTCCTCCTTCCCTCCCATTTTCCCCTTACTCCCTTCCACCAAATCTTTTTTTTTGGGGGGGGGGGGGACTTTTCCTTGTTTGTTTTTCTAGAGACAGGATTTCTCTGTATAGCCTTGGCTGTCCTGGACTTATTTTGTAGACCAGGCTGGCCTCAAACTCATACCTACCTGCCTGCCTCTGCCTCCCAAGTGCTGGGATGAAAGGCATGCGCCACCAACCCCGGCCTTCTGAGAATCATTGAACATGTTCTTCTAATATCTTTTTGTTTTGTTTTGTTTTTTGTTTTTCCGAATCAGGGTTTCTCTGTGTAGCCTTGGCTGTCCTGGACTCGCTTTGTAGACCAGGCTGGCCTTGAACTCAGAGATCCACCTGCCTCTGCTTCCTAGAGTACTGGGATCACAGGCAAGTGCCACTGTGCCCAGTGAACACGTTCTTTTAAAGTTTTATTTTGTTTTATGTATATGGGTGTTTTTTTTTTTTTAAGATTTATTTTTTATGTATACAATGTTCTGCCTGCATGTGTGACCGCCCACCAGAAGAGGGCACCAGATCTCATAGAAGGTTGTGAGCCACCATGTGGTTGTTGGGAATTGAACTCAGGATCTCTGGAAGAGCAGACAAGTGCTCTTAACCTCTGAGCCATCTCTCCAGCCCATGTATGGGTATTTTGTGCCTGTGCACTGTGAGTGTGTGAGGTGCCTGCACACTCAGCATGGGATCCTCTGGAAATGGTGAGGTGTCTGGTGGGTGCTGGTAACTAAATCTGGGTCCTCTACAAGAGCAGAAAGTGTTCTTACCTGCTCTCTAGACACAGAGCACAATTGTTTATATGCTCAGAAATTGTCAGAAAGCTACACCTTTTTAATTAGGTTATTTATTCTGGAGACAGGGTGTCCCAAAGTTGTTCAAACTAAGCTCATCTGTAGCCCTTGCCAGCCTTCAACTTGCTATGCAGACCATGCTGGCCTTAAACTCATAGGGATCCACCTGTCTCTGCCTTTTGAGTGTCAAGGTTAAAGGTGTGCACCACCATCTATGCTCTGTTGGCCTCAAACTTTTTTTTTAAGATTTATTTTTATGTGTATGAGTGTTTTGCCCACATATATGTCCATAACATGCATGCATGTCCATGCAGTGTTCACAGAGGCCAGAAGAGAGTGTTGGATACCCTGGAACTGGAGTTTAAGACAGCTGTTAGCTGAGCCGGCCGTGGTGGTGCACGCCTTTAATCCCAGCACTTGGGAGGCAGGCAGAGGCAGGCGAATTGCTGTGAGTTCAAGGCCAACCTGGTCTACAAAGTGAGTCTAGGACAGCCAAGGCTACACAGAGAAACCCTGTCTCAAAAAAAGGGGGTGGGGAAGACAGTCGTTAGCTGTTGTGCTGGTAGGAACCGAACCTAGGTCCTCTGGAAGAGAAGCAAGTTCTCCTAACCGCTGAGCCATCTCTTCAGGCCCTGACGCTCCTGCTTCCATCAGCTAAGTGCTTGGACTCCGGTGTGTCTGACCACACCCACCCGCCCTTTTGAATTTTTGTTTTGTTTTGAGATAGGGTCCTTAAATAGGCCCAGGTTGGCCTTGAACAGAATATGTAGTCCAGGCTGACTTTGAACTCCTGATCCTCCTGCCTCTACCTCTCAAGTGCTAGGACCACAACATGTGCCACCACCCCCATCCCTCCCCCTCCCCCCTTACTCTTCATAGGAAAAGTTACAATCCCAGCAGCTGGGTTTCAGATGGGAAGAAAAAGATGAAGCCATCTCGTACAACTTCCTCACATTGTGTGTGTACATGTGCAGATCTATAAGACCCTACGAGAGGCCATATTGACCATGTACAGGACCGAGGGCCCCTTGGTCTTCTACAAAGGCTTGGCCCCCACGGTGATCGCCATCTTCCCCTATGCGGGTCTGCAGTTCTCTTGCTACCGTTCCTTGAAACGTGCCTACGACTGGCTCATCCCGCCAGATGGAAAACAGACAGGTGAGGGGTCCCCAGCCTAGCCTGGGCCACAGCCTCTGCAGCTGGAAAGACAATGGTTTTCCTGTCCTGAGCTAAGGCCTGCAGTCTGCACTTGGCTCTGTGGTAGAGCCAGAGGAACAAGCTGAGAGAGCGCTTCCTTCTGGCTCTTACACACTCTCCCCTGGACTTCTGGAAGCATGTCTTTTTCCAGTGAAGGGTACTGGTTTTCTTTTTCTTTTTTGTCCGCAGCCCAATTTTCAAATCCTCCCCTTTTTTCTTTTTTCTTTTTTTTTGGTTTTTTGAGACGGGGGTGGGGGGGGTGGGGGGGGTACTTTTGTAGTCCTAGCTGGCCTCGAACTTACAGAGATCCACCTGCCTCTACCTCCCAAATGCTAGGATTACAGATGTGCACCACCATGCCCAGGCCTCTCTTCATTTTATTTTTTTTTTTTTCTTGTTTGGTGGGGAGAGGAACACGCTGTTTCCACACCCATTGTGGACTCAGGCTCTGGGTCTCAGGGTGGGAATACCGCACAGGACCCTGCGGCCCAGCGGGCTAATCCCCTGTTGTCATTCTCGCTGCACTGCCTGGGTCTGGCTCCGCTGGTGGTCAGGTTCCCTTCTGAGAAGCAAGAATATCTGTGGGCTTTTGTTCTGTGATGGAGTATATGTGTGGGTGTTGCCGGTCTGCATGTATGTCTGTGCACCATGTGTGGTGTGTGCCTGGTGTCCTTGGAGGCAAGAAGAGGTCATTGGATCCCCTGGAACTGGGGTCACAGGCCGTTGTGAGTCACCATATGGTGCTGGGAATGGAATCCAGGCCCTCTGGAAAAGCAGCAGGGCTCTTAACTGGTGAGCCATCTCTCCAGCCCTAGTGTGTTTTTTTTACTATTTATGCGTCTGCATGTGTGTACGCTGTATGTGTGGAGGAGTACCCAAGGAGGCTAGAAGGTTCCCTGGAGTTGTAGTTAGAAGCAGTTGTGAGCTGCCTTGGTTTTGCTGGAAGCGCAATGGCTGCTCTAAAACCCCGAGCGGTCCCTTGGGCCCCGTCACGTCATCTACCATCCACTGCAGTTTTCTCACCCTTCTCTACACCATGATGTCTTTGGTTCAGGGAACCTTAAAAACCTGCTCTGTGGCTGTGGATCTGGAGTCATCAGCAAGACCCTTACATACCCGCTGGACCTCTTCAAGAAGCGTCTGCAGGTGATGGGGTTCGAGCATGCCCGGTCTGCCTTTGGCCAGGTGAGCCGTGCCACGCCGCCATCAGCTGCTTGCACTCAGTGGACGGTGAGGGAGTGGCAGCAGTGATGCTGATCCCTCCTCTTGTCTTCCGCAGCCTTGCTTCTTTGCATAAACACATGTGCACATTTTAAGAAGAATAAGGTTAGCCTGGCAGTAGCCTTTAATCTCAGCACTTGGGAGGCAGAGGCAGGCAGATCTCTGTAATTCCAAGGCCAGTCTGGTCTACAGAGTGAGTTCCAGGACAGCCAGGGATACACCAAGAATCCCTGTCTCGGAAAAAATAAATAAAAAGTGAGGTTACACAATGCAAGGTTTTGTAACCTTTTTTTTTTCTATTTACCAGTGTGTCCTGAAGAGACTTTTTGAATTTAGACTGGGAGAGACTGTGAGAGCCCAGGACAGAGGCCTTCTTCTCCCTGCTGGAAACTGCTGTGCTCTGTCTGGTTGGAGGGAGGGCGCTCATGGAGGGCCATTGAGAGCTAAATGTTGAAATGCCTTGAATACCAGACTTGGAACTTGGACGTGGTGCTGGATGGTGGTCTTCTTATCGTAGGGGAGCACAACACAGGGACATTGAACAAACTGACAGCAGTTCATGGTATCACCTCACAGCAGGGAGGACAGATTAGAGGTGGGCACACGTTGGGGAAGATCTAGTGATAGCCTGATTCAGACCTGTTTCCCAAGGGGACCAAGTGAAAATGAGGTGAAGACTAAAGATGGCCCAGGGCTATCCCTGCATCCACAGGAACCACTCATAGTTACTTTCTCACCAGGAAGGAGCCCTGTCCAGCTGCTGACCCAGGCCCTTCATCAGCTAAGCCTAACTTAGCCCACGTGCCCTAGAAAGAATAAAGAGCTCCCTCATCAAACAAGCAGTTACTGGGAGCTGTGTTATGCCAGGCGAATCCTTGTTTTTTATTTCTTTTTTATGTCTTTCTTAAAGATTTATTCATTTACTAGGCCGGGCATGGTGGCGCACGCCTTTAATCCCAGCACTCGGGAGGCAGAGGCAGGTGGATCGCTGTGAGTTCGAGGCCAGCCTGGACTACAAAGTAAGTCCAGGACAGCCAAGGCTACACAGAGAAACTCTGTCTCAAAACAAAACAAAACAAAACAAAAAATTTATTCATTTAAAAAAAGAAAGATTTATTCATTTATTATTTATATAGTGTTCTGCTTGTATGTACATCTGCAAACCACAAGAGGGCACCAGATCTCATTACAGATGGTTGTGAGCCACCATGTGGCTGCTAGGAATTGAACTCAGGACCTTTGGAAGAGCAGACAGTGCTTTTAACTGCTGAGCCATCTCTCCAGCCCTTCTTTTTTATTTTACTTGTTTTGTTTTTTGTTTTCTTTTTCATTTTTTCGAGATGTGTAGCCTTGGCTGTCCTGGACTCGCTTTGTAGACTAGGCTGGCCTCCAACTCACAGCCACCCGCCTGCCTCTGCCTCCCGAGGTCTGGGATTACAGGCGTGTGCCACCGCACCCCACCAACCACCCTACTGAATTCTTGTTTTAATCACTGCTTCCTACACCTTCCTCTCCCCAGGTGCGGAGCTACAGGGGCCTCCTGGACCTCACGAAACAGGTGCTACAAGATGAAGGCACCAAGGGCTTCTTCAAGGGCCTGTCCCCCAGCCTGCTGAAGGCTGCGCTCTCCACGGGCTTCATGTTCTTCTGGTATGAGCTCTTCTGTAACCTCTTCCACTGCATAAGGAGAAAAGACAGATAGCTGGGAGACAGGAGGGGCCCACAGCCTCTCCCCCACCAGGACTTGCTCCGAGCTCCTCCTGAATGACGGCCGGCCGCTGCCTGACTGGTCTCCTAGGCCAGCCACCGAGAGCCGGGAAGAACCATCCAGAGTCAAAGGTGGAAGGACAAGGGCCTTTCCTGAAAAGGTGGCAAAGAAGGGAGTGTTGGGCTGTAGAAAGAAGGCCACTGAGAAGGTGCCTGGCACATCTCGCCCAACCCAAAAGGAATCGGCCATCCCCTACTTTGTAGTCCTGTTTTTGGGGAGAACTCTCCCAGTCTGGGATCACACTTGAGTGCCGAGGGATGGGACTGAGCTCTTTGCAGAATTCTAACCCCCACAACTTGGTCTGTTACTCCTACCAGCTTATTTAATAGACATTAAAGCAAAAGGCACATTACTTAACGTCACTTTGTAGCTCCTCTTAGGAACCACATCCCAGCTGAGGGAGGAGGATGGGAGAGGCCTTTCTGGCTTCTCCTGAGTGCAGCCATGCTCCTCAGCTTGAGGGGAGAGCCTCGTGGGCAGCTTCTGAACTGCCAGGCCCAGACCTTTGTGGCTGTAAGGTTCCAGGACAGGACGGCAAGGCAGCTGGGACAGAGCCAGCTTCTGGATGGGAGGCTGGAAATGAAGTAGAGCCGAGCACCAGACAGGAGTGGGAAAGCCAGTGCCCCCCACCCTCTCCCCCTTTCACTAGGTGCTGGGTCAGCTCCGCTGAAGTGCAGAGTCCTCAGGCCAGGTGCCCTCATCAGCTCAGGGTGTTGCTCTTCAGCTCAGCATGGGTGCTGCAGCTGTGGGACCTCTAATCCCAGAAGGGCCTCAGCGCCAAAGCAGTCCAGTGATAAGAATGCCCAACCGCGTAGCACTTGTTGGCAGAACCAGGGATCCAGGTACATGTGTCTATATGAGGAGGACGAACTTCTCCCAGGGGCACAAGAGAAGAAACACCTGCCGCCCCTTTCTATTCTTCCGCCTAACAGTGGCTTGGTGTGGCAGGGGGGAGGGAGGAGAGGTCGCTTGGCTCTGTGGGGCCCAGCCCTGCAATAACGTGGATTGTAATGCCTGCTGGGAATGAGCTGTTGGCAGAAGCTGGGTCTCTCGCCCTGCCTGGCAGTCCCACTGTCGCCCTCTCTGCTACCACTGTAGCCTTCCCCTAGTGAGTGATCTTGGCTCCTGGTTCTAAAGCTCTGGGATCTCTCGGGAGCTGCAGGAGTGGTGTGTGACCCTGTTCCTGGAGATAGGTGAATAAACTTCTGTTACCAGAGAAGGACTTGATGACAGACAGAACTGTCTTAGGGTTTCTGTTGTGGTGGGGCACCATGACCAAAAGGCAAGGTGGAGAATAAAGAGTTTACTTGAAGCCGGGCGTGGTGGCGCACGCCTTTAATCCCAGCACTCGGGAGGCAGAGGCAGGTGGATCGCTGTGAGTTCGAGGCCAGCCTGGTCTACAAAGTGAGTCCAGGATGGCCAAGGCTACACAGAGAAACCTTGTCTCGAAAAACCAAAAAAAAAAAAAAAAAAAAAAAAAAAAAAAAAAAAAAAAAAAAAAAAAAAAAAAAAAAAAAGAGTTTACTTGGCTCACACTTCCACATTGTTGCTCATCACTGAAGGAAGTCAGGACAGGAACTCAGGCAGGGCAGGCACCTGGAGGCAGGAGCCGATGCAGAGATTTTGGAGGGGTGCTGCTCACTGGCTTGCTCCCCATGGCTTGCTCAGCCTGCTTTCTTATAGAACCCAGGACAACCAGCCCAGGGATGGCCCCACCCACAATGGGCTGAGCCCTCTCTTGTCAATCACTAATTAAGAAAATCCTCCACAGGCATGCATGCAGCCCAGTCTTATGGAGGCATTTTCTTTCTTTCTTTCTTCTTTTTTTTTTTTTTTTTTTTTTTTCTTTTTGGTTTTTCAAGACAGGGTTTCTCTGTGTAGCCTTGGGCTGTCCTGGACTCACTTTGTAGACCAGGCTGGCCTTGAATTTACAGTGATCTGCCTGCCTCTGGCACCACCACACCCGGCTGGAGGCATTTCCTTAATGGAGGTTCCCTCCTCTCAAATGACTTTAGTTGCTGGGCAGTGGTGGTGCATGCCTTTAGTCCTAGCACTTGGGAAGCAGAGACAGGTGGTTCTCTGTGAGTTCGAGGCCAGCCTGGTTTACAAAGTGAGTTCAGGACAGCCAGGGCTACACAGAGAGACCCTGTTTCGAAAAACCAAAAACAACAAAAATCCAGCTGGGCGGTGGTGGTGCATTCCTTTAATCCCAGCACTCGGGAGACCGAGGCAGGTGGATCCTTGTGAGTTCGAGGCCAGCCTGATCTACAATGCGAGTCCAGGACAACCAAGGTTACACAGAGAAACCCTGTCTCGGAAAAAAAAATTACTTTAGTTTGTGTCAAGTTGACATAAAACTAGCAAGCACACTGCCAAGGTCCAACTTGGTGAGCCAATGAGTTTTACTGGGGTTACTTACAGGAGCAGAAATGACTCATAAGACAGCTGCATGTACCAAAAGGTGAGTCTAGCTTGGTGACAGCTCATGAAAGCTGGAATCATGAGCCGGGCAGTGGTGGCACATGCCTTTAATCCCAGCACTAAGAAGGCAGAGGCAGGCGGATCTCTGTGAGTTCGAGGCTACAAAGTGAGTCCAGAACAGCCGGCGATGTTACACAGAAACCCTGTCTCAAAAAAACAAAAAACAAAGGGGGAAAAAAAAAAAAGGCTGGAATCAGGGAGTAGGCAAGCCCACAGGCAGCCCAACAAGCTGGGGAACCCTCCAGGCAGCTCAGTTGGTCTGAGCCTCTTTGGGTCAACTTGACCAGTCTCGAGAGTATGGTGGAGAGCTCAGCTCAGCTCTGCTTCCTCCACAGAGCTATGCTGACCAGAGTGAGCGAGCCTTTCTGGGCAGTTTGGCTTGTTTGAGTGTCTCAGCAATCTTCATTGTTTATACATCCTTGGTAAGAAGGGGCTTCCAGGAGCCTTTGCATTGTTCACTTCCCCCAATTAGAACATCCTCTATCTTTTTGTTTTTTCAAGACAGGATTTCTCTGTCTTGGCTGTCCTGGACTGAGTCTGTAGACCAGGCTGGCCTCAAACTCACAGCGATCCGCCAGCCTCTACTTCTCTGAGTGCTAGGATTAAAGGCGCGGGACACCACGCCCTGCTAACATCCCGTATCTAAATGTGCTTCCCTGCAAGGTGGGACGTTGTTTCTCCTTTTTTTTTTTTTTTTTTTGGTTTTTCGAGACAGGGTTTCTCTGTGTAGCCTTGGCCATCCTGGACTCACTTTGTAGACCAGGCTGGCCTCGAACTCACAGCGATCCGCCTGCCTCTGCCTCCCGAGTGCTGGGATTAAAGGCGTGCGCCACCACGCCCGGCTGTTTCTCCTTTTTTTTTTTTCCTCTCTCTTGTGATAGGGTTTCTCTGTGTAGCCTTGGCTGTCCTGGACTCGCTTTATAGACCAGGCTGGCCTTGAACTCACAGAGATCCACCTACTTCTGCCTCCCAAGTGCTGGGATTAAAGGCGTCCGCCACCACGCCCGGCTCTATTTTGGTTTTCTTATTAAGTCTCGTTAAAGGAAATCCCATGCTCCTCTTTGCCCTGCCTGCGGGAGCTTCCTGTGCTGCCACAGAGGAGAGTTCTCTTTTGTATCTGTAACACTGAGTGCTGTGGTAACTCTTAAAACAGGCGAGGCCGAGCTTTGGCTCCTGTTTTTCTGTGCGCCTGTCGGGTAGGGAGGTCGCAGTGATGCTCCCGGTTCCCTCCAGGAAAGATCCAGGGCCCTTTATCTCGGACTGCCCTTTTGGTATAAAACTTATTCTGCCCTGGGTAGGCAAGGTGTGCCCTAGACCTTACACATCCTCCGCTTTAACTAGCCAAACCCCAGATGACTGTGCCCAGCAGCCAGCGATGCACCGGCCCCTCCTCCCGGGCAGGCCACGCCTTCCCGAGGCTCCTCCCAGGCCGCACGGCGGGGCCGGGGAGTCTCTGACCCAGTTCACCTGAGCCCCGCAAAGGACATGCTGACCCTGGCGGGGGCTGTGACCCGACAACACCAGGGGCTTCATGCTGAACGGAGAGCAGGTCTGGCCCAGCGCTCGAGGGCCTTTGCGGTCAGAAACAAGGCGGAGGTGCGCCCGGTGAGAAGGGGACAGGGGCCGGTGAGCGCTCGGCGCGGCGGTGTCGCTGTCGCAGTTATCGGGTGCAGATCTGTCTCCGCGCCAAAGCTAGGGAGCGACCCGGGGCGGCGGCGGGGTGCTGAGGCGAGGGCAGGCGTGGCCGGCAGGCGGCGATAGCGAGCAGCTCAGGCGCCGCAACGCGAGATGAGCTCAGCTGCCGCGGCGTCCCACGCCGGGCGCGCACTGCGCAGCCCGGGAGATGTGGGCGCCCTCCCACGCAGGCTAGCCCTACCTAGCCGGATGGCTGCAGGCGTGGGTTTTGTAGGCTGGAACGGACTGGCTAACGCTGGGGAGAGCAGCTCGGAACCCTGCTAGTTTCTGGATCTGCGGCTTGGACTACGCCGGCAAAGAAACTGAGCCAGCATTTCCCCATGTTGGGATTATATGGGCGAGTCTTGACATTTACCTCTCAACACACCCAGTTCAGCATATGCTTCCCTAAATTTACCGTGCTGCTGACTGATAATCGAGATTCTGATGCGACCGTAGGTGAATTCCCTCTTCGTTTCTCATACGTAATCCCAGAAACCTGGGTTTCCTTAAACCGGGCTGCAGGTGCTCATGTACTCCATCCACCAGGAGCCAAGTTCGGTGGGCACTCAGCCAACCACTGAACGCCACCGAAAGTCCAGTTCCACCTGTCCCAAGCCTTGGCCTGACCCCGCCCAGTGCCTACAGGACTAGAACCCGGAGCTTGGCGATTCACCCTTGAAGCATCATCCATCTTTGCTTCTCAGGTGCTGTCCTTAGTTTCAGGCCAGTGAAAGACTGCCGGGGCTAGACCGTCATGGGCGAGGCCAGTAGAGATGAGTATAAAATCCAGTCTTTTGATGCAGAGACTCAGCAGCTGCTGAAGACTGCGCTCAAAGGTGAGCCTACCAGGCCTTCTGTTGGGCCAAGAAGTGCAGAGGGGCCGAGGCGCAGAGCCAGGCAATGCCCAAGCCCTCCCTTGGCTAAGAATAAGTCACAACCTAATTCTTTTCTTTTTTGTTTTTGTTTTTCTAGACAGGGTTTCTCTGTGTGTATCCCTGGCTGTCCACCTAATGGTCTAAGTTACACTGAAGAGCTAGATTTTGTTTTGTTTTTGTTTGTTTGCTGTTTTTGTTGGTTTTGTTTTGTTTTTCCGAGACAGGCTTTCTCTGTGTAGCCTTGGCTGTCCTGGACTCATTTTGTAGACCAGGCTGGCCTCGAACTCACAGCGATCCGTCTGCCTCTGCCTCTCGAGTGCTGGCGTGTGCTACCATGCCTGGCTCATAACCTGATTCTTTTTTTTTTTTTTTTTTTTTTTTTTTGGTTTTTCGAGACAGGGTTTCTCTGTGTAGCCTTGGCCATCCTGGACTCACTTTGTAGACCAGGCTGGCTTTGAACTCACAGCGATCCGCCTGCCTCTGCCTCCCGAGTGCTGGGATTAAAGGCGTGCGACACCACGCCCGGCTCATAACCTGATTCTTGAGCTGGAAGACTCACTTAAGCTACATTCAAGCCAGTCTTTTGGAGAATGAACCACTGAGCCATGTCTGAGATCATAAAGCCTCTAAGGACTCATGAAAGAGAACACAGCTTTTTCTTTAAAGCCTTTGCGCTCGGTGTAGTCAGTGCCCTGGCATTGCAGAGCCGCCTGGCTTGGGACGGAGGTTGGAGAATCAGCCTGTGACAGGGTATGTAATTGCCTGGCTCTGTGCCCCTCTGTTGTAACACTCAGGACAGAAAGAACAGTTAGCAATGGCGGTCATGTGGCAAGCTAAACACGTTGAGGCTCATGCCTGGAGCCTCTTGTGTTTTGAAAACGCACATGCCATGGTTGTGGTGCACGCCTGTCACCCAGCAGATTTCAGAGGCCGAAGGAGGAGCTCTACCTAGACAGTGCCTGGGGGAGGAGAAATGGCCTGGGGCTTAGAGCACTTCCTGCTGTTCTCCCTTAGTCCCAGCACTCAGGAGGCAGAGGCAGGTGGGTCTCCGTAAGTTCCAGGCTGGCATGGTCAGCTACATAGTGAGTTCCAGGGCTGCTGAGACTACACCAAACCAAACCAAACTATAAAACGCTTGTCAGCCGGGCGGTGGTGGCCCAGCCTTTGATCCCAGCGCTAGGGAGGCAGAGGCAAGTGGATCGCTGTGAGTTCGAGGCCAGCCTGGTCTACAAAGTGAGTCCAGGACAGTCAAAGGTACACAGAGAAACCCTGTCTCGAAAAACAAAAAACAAACAAAATAAAACAAAAAGCACTTGTTATGACCATTAGTAACTCAGTTCCTGGGATCCTATACGTTCTTCCGACCTCTGGTACCAGACAAACAGATGGTGTACATACATATGTGAAAAAAAAAATTATCCATATAAAATGAATGAATCTAAAAAAAAAAGTGGTTTTTTGTTTTTTTTTTGTTTTTTTTTTTTTTAAAACAGGGTGAGCTCCAGACCAGCCAGGTCTAAAGTGCAAGACTAGACTGCCTTGGGGGGAAAAAAAGGTGTGGAAGTCTTGGCATTTGGTGTACATTTGTCAACCTACAGCCAGAAAATAAAAGAAGTGTATCCTAAGAAACTACACTTGAGCCGGGCACAGGGGTACATGCCGGTAATCCCAGAGGCAGGCAGACCCTGTGAGTTCGAGGCCAGCCTGGTCTACAAAAGTGAGACCAAGACAGTCAAAACTATACAGAGAAATCCTGTCTTGGGAAAAAAAAAAAGCCAACAACAACAACAAAAGAAACTACACTTGTACTTTGGTCTCTTCCTACATTCGATTATTTTATTTGGCACAGGATTTCTCAGTGTAGCCCTTGGCTGGTCTACAACTCAGATGTCGGCCTCCCTCTTCCTCTTAAATACTGGGCTAAGAGGTGTGCGTCACACCTGGCAGCATACAATTAAACAATTTTTTTATGCGTGTACCTCCTTGTCTACATGTGAGCCCTGCATATGCTGTGCCTGTGGAGGCAAAAGAGTATGTCAGATCCTCTGGAACTGGAGTTACAGGCAGCTGTGAGAAGCCAGTGTGGGAACAGGAAATCAAGCCTGAGGTTCCCTGAAAAAGCAAGTGCTCCTAACTGCCGAGACACAGTTTAAACTCCCTAGTTTCTGATTAGCAACTAGGGTTCTGACAGTGAGAGCTGCCCTAGGCATGATTGCAACAGTTTCTGTGGAGAATTTTTTGTTGTTTTGTTTTGATTCAAGACAGGGTTTCTCTGTGTAATAGCCCTGGCTGTCCTGGAACTCTTTGTAGACCAGGCTGGCCTCCAATTCACATCGATTGAATCCGCCTGCCTCTGCCTCCGGAGTGCTGGGATTAAAGGTTTATGCCACCACACCCGGCTCTGTTTTTGTTTTTTAAAGATAGGGTCTCTCTATGTAGCTCTGGCTGACCTAGAACTTGCTATGAAGACTAAGCTGGTCTGTCTCTGCCTCTCAAGTCCTAGGATTATAGGTGTGCACCACTCAACCAAACTCCTTTTTTCTTTTCTTTTTCTTTCTTTCTTTTTTTTCAGACAGAGTCTCTTGTAGCCCAGGCTGTCCTGGAACTCTGTATGTAGCCAAGGGTAGCCCTGACCTCTTGCTCTTTCTTGCTTCTACCTCCTGAGTGCCATCGGGCTGCCGTAACCTTTACCTCTTAGCATGTGATGGGAATGCTCTGTTACAGGTATCAAAAGTCCTTGGGTGTGGTGGTGCTTGACTTTAATCCCAGTACCCAGGACGCAGAGGCAGGTGGATTTCTGTGGGTCTGAGGACTGGTCTACATAGTGTGCCAGGCCAGCCAAGGCTACAAGTGAGGCTGAGATCCTCTCTCAAAGCAAAACAAAACCCACCTTCATTCCTTAGCAGCTGGAGGCAAATGTGATGGAGCAGGCAGCTGTAGCCTCCCCTCCTGTCTTTCCCCCAGATCCAGGTGCTGTGGACTTGGAGAAAGTGGCCAGTGTGATTGTGGACCATTCTCTGCAGGACTGTGTGTTCAGCAAGGAAGCAGGACGGATGTGCTATGCCATCATACAGGTTGGGGGGGCTGGTAGGGGGAGGCTGTCTTGAGGATGGCACCTCAAGATCAGGCACAGGCGGCTAGCACAGGACACACAGCATAGACAGAGAGGCTACGGTGGGCGGCGTGGCCAGTGCTCTGTTTACCTCCCTCTCTCCTGGCTCACAGGCAGAGAGTAAGCAAACTGGCCAGAGTGTCTTTCGGCGCGGGCTCCTCGACAGGCTGCAGCAGGAGTATGAGGCCAGGGAGCAGCTGCGGGCACGCTCCCTGCAGGGCTGGGTCTGCTATGTCACCTTTATCTGCAACATCTTTGACTACCTGAAGGTGAGGCGAGGGCAGCAGATGTGCGCCTCTGCTGCAGGGAAGGCCTGTGCGTTCCCTATGGTCACCAGTGCTGCTTCCCCACAGGTGAACAACATGCCCATGATGGCCCTGGTCAACCCTGTCTATGACTGTCTCTTCCAGCTGGCCCAGCCGGAGAGCCTGAGCAGGGAAGAGGAGGTGAGTGGCCATGGACAAAAGGCTGTGGAGGCCTTGAGGGCGCTGCTCCTCCGCGAGTGCCTGTAGCAACCGAAAGACAAACTACAGTGTCAGGAATCTATCGGAATGCAGAGCAGCCAAGGTCCCCTCCCAGCTCAGAATGGCAAGGGCTGTGGCCAGCTGTGGGCGCAGATGGCCCAGAACCAACTGAGTCAGGCAGTGAGGGGGGGACAGGAAAGGAGGGCTAAGCACCAGTGTGGAAATAGGCCTAGTTTGGAGTTTAGCCTGGTCAGATGGGGGGGACAGGAAAGGAGGGCTAAGCACCAGTATGGAAATAGGCCTAGTTTGGAGTTTAGCCTTGTCAGATGTTTTGGTTAAGATGTGGGACGGACACACACACACACATACATCCTTTGGTTAAGACATGGGGCTACACACACCCATCCACCCACCCCCGTGTCAGAATGAAGCAAGGACAAAGCATGGCACCCAGCAGGTGCTGTTGGTTCTCTCTCCCTCTGCCCCTGCAGGTGGACTGCCTGGTGCTGCAGCTGCACCGGGTTGGGGAGCAGCTGGAGAAGATGAATGGCCAGCGCATGGATGAGCTCTTTATCCTAATCCGGGATGGCTTCCTGCTCCCAACAGACCTCAGCTCCTTGGCCAGGCTGCTGCTGCTGGAGATCATCGAGTTCCGGGCAGCTGGCTGGAAGACCACACCCGCTGCCCACAAGTATTACTACAGTGAGGTTTCTGACTAAGCTGGCCTCCAGCTGCACACACTGTCCCGTGGCCCTCCTTTCAAGCTGGCACCAGAATCCTTACCTTAGTCCCTTCTAGACTCTTCTGACAACTGTGGCTCTGTCCTCTTCCCTCCCTCTGGAGTTGTGGAGAAACCAAGCAGACCCCGTCTCCTGGCTGGAGACTGTCCTGTCTTCCCACCACTAAACTGTGTAACCACTAATGCAACACTACCCTGGTGCCTCACTTTCCCCATCTGTCAAACGGTCAATTACAGCCATTGGTGGGATGCTTTGGGGTGTTAAGGGCGAGTTAAAGAGGAATAGTGTTCTATGCGTTTTGTAGAGACTGCTGTGGAGATCAAGTTGCTTCCTCCAGTCAGTTTTCATGAGTGACAGGCCTCACCGGGTGGGGGTGAGGGTTTTCTAATAAATCTTTTTCTGGAACCAAACTGCCTCCTTCCATAGCATCCAAGGGTGTACCCCAAGCTGAAGGAAGAGGAGCAGACCTGAGTTTCTTGGAGGAAATCTTGGGGGAGGGGGGAAGCAGGGGACACACGCTCCTTCTGAGGCACTGAGTCTTTCTGTGTGAGAGACAGCGTCACTTCAGCTGTACCCACCCCACTGCTAGCCGGTATGGGAGTCAAGAGAGCATACGAACATCCCTCTCCCTCCTTAACTTCCTCCACAGCTTTCCAAGGGGGCAGTAGCCCAAGTGTTCCTTTTACCATTACTTTATTAGTAGCAGCAGAAGTATATAGTACATATTTAGCCTGCATGTATGTCTGTGTACCATGTACATGCCAGGTGCCCAGTGGTCATCAGGTGTCGAATTCTCTGGAACCAGATTTAGAGGTTAGTGAGCTTCCATGTGGATGCTGGGAATTCAAACAGGTCCTATAGAAAGAGCAGCCAGTGCTCTTCACTACTGAGCCGTCTCTCTGGGCCCTCGAGTAGTGATTTGTGGCAGTGTGTCCTGGACTTGTCCACCCGTCTTTCCTGCTACCACCAGCGGTAGTGGGCCAGGGCTCGGTTGGCCTCTGCCATCTTGTGCATGTTATGTTTCCTCTTGATCACGGGCCCCCTGTTATGAAAAGCCTCCAGCAGCTCACTCGACAGCTTCTCGGGCATCAGCATCCGCCGCGGCTTGTTCTCCCGGCACTCTGTGATCATCCATTTCATAGCCAGGAATCGGCGACGTCGGTCAGCTAGAGGCACAGGGACCTGGGTGAGGGAGACAAACAGAACTGAGTTGGGCCTGACAGTGTGAGGCCACCACCTCCCACAAGTCGCCATGTTCTGTCTCTGGACTGTTCCTGGGATGGGTCCTCAAGGGCAGAAACTGCTCTTCTCAGTCTTCCCTTCACCTCAGTGACAGCTGTGACTAAGGAACATTCACTTTTTTCCTTCCTAAGAGGAAGCTTGGCCAAGTCAACACAAGGGCGAATTGGGAAAATCCTGCTACTTGGGCCAAGCCAACTACTTCAGAACACGGGTGCCTAGAAATACGGCTTTCTCTCCAAGAACCATTTGCCTGGCCCCCACTGCATGCCAGGCCCTATGCCACACACCAAAGACACAGTGGGGGGAAAAAAATCCCCTAGTCTTAGGAGCTGACACTAAAGGAGAAAATGACCTAATGCAATAATGTAATTAAATGCTGTGATGGGGTGGCTAGTTCAGGTCAATGATGGGGGTCTTGGGTGGGGCACGGACTCTCCTAGACAATGACGGGTAAACAGCACTTCACCAAGACCTCACAGCTTAGGCTACACAGGACACTGTGCCCCTGGCTTTTACACTTTGGGCCTCCATGAGAGGATCCTGACGGTCCCCGTCTCTAGGGGTTTTATGATTGGCCCAACCCTGGACCCTCACTCCCCTACCTGTTTCCCATGGAGGCTGCCTGCTGTGCCACCCACTCACCTGGTAGAAATGGCCCCCTTTGAGAATAGGCACCAAGCCAATCACAGGCTCACAGTTCCTCAGCGCCTGGTGGAAGATCACATAGGGGTTACGTTCAATGGTGGCCTGTTCCTCTGCAGAGGCAGCGCGGTACTTCTCAAACTGCTTCCTTTTCAGAGCTTCAAGAGTCTGCAAAGAGAGGAAGAGGCTGCTTAGGCCCTACGAGTTTATAAATCCAGTTTAGCTGGGAGTGGTGCTACACACCTGTGACTGCACTTGGGCGCTGGAGGCAAAAAAATCAAGGGATCAAGGTTATCCTAAGGCACACAATAGGGTCCAGGCTAGAGTGCTCCATAAGACCCTCTTTCAAAAAAACTTAAGTGTCACCTGCTTTGCTGGACTTTGACACAAAGAATAGGCTGAGGTTTGTTTTTTGTTTTTTTGGTTTTCAAGACAAGGCTTCCCTGTGTAGCCCTAGCTGTCCTGCAGATCAGGATTGGCCTTGATCTCTCAGAGATTCACCAGCCTCTGCTTACCAAGTGTGAGATTAAAGATGTGCAGCACCACCACGCAGCCAAGATTTTTTTTTTTTTCTTTTGTTTTTTCAAGACAGGGTTTCTCTGTGTAAGAGAGCCCTGGTTGCTCTAGACTCACTTTGTACACCAGGCTGGCCTCGAACTTATAGACATGTCTGCCTCTGCCTCCCAAGTGCTGGGATTAAAGGCTTGTGATTCCATGACCAGAAAGAAATTTTATTAAATATTTTTTTTTACATATACACTTATATATTATATATATACACAGACATACATACATATACGTAACTAACTATAGCAAGAAGAACCATGACACAATCACGAGTAATATAAATGTTAAGGTTTTTTTTTGAGACAGGGTCTCTCTGTGTCCTTGGCTGTCCTGGACTCGCTTTGTAGACCAGGCTGGCCTCGAACTCACAATGATCTGCCTGCCTTTGCCTCCCGAGTGCTGGGATTACAGGTGTGGGCCACCAAGCCCGGCTAAGTTTTTTTTTTTTTTTTTTTTAAAGATTTGTTTATTTTTATTATGTATACAGAGTACTGCCTGCAGGCCAGAAGAAGGCACCAGATCTCATCATAGATGGTTGTGAGTCACCCTGTGGTTGCTGGGAATTGAACTCAGGACCTTTGGAAGAATAGCCAGTGCTTTTAACCTCTGAACCATCTTTCCAGCCCCCAAGAAATTTTAATGGGGACACAATGGTAAGCTTCTGTGGGACTTTGTGTAGCTCTGGCTAGTATGAAACTGTTGACCAGCCTGACCTCAAACTAAAAGAGATTTTCTTGACTTTGCCTCTTTTGTTGTTTGTTTGTATGTTTTTGGGTTTTTTTGTTTTGTTTTGTTTTGTTTTGAAATTTTTCTCAAGACCAGATCTCACTATGTAGCTCTGTTCTAGAACTCACTTTGTAGATTAGGCTGGCCTTGAACTCAGAGATCTGCCGTGTCTCTGTCTCCTGAGTGCTGAGATCAAAGGCCTCTCCAGTGATGGGATTTGAAGTGGGCACCACCTACTCCCACATCTCGGAAATAAATTTGTTTTGTTTTTTTCAAGATGGGGTTTCCCTGTGTAACAGCTCTGGCTGTCCTGGAACTCACAGAGATCTACCTGCCTCTGCCTCCCAAGTGCTGGGATTAAAGGCGTTGGAAATAAATTTTAATGATAGGTATAGAAACCTGTTCTCTAATTTGGAAGCTGAAGTGAAATATCCAGACACAGAACAAAGCTGAGGGGGAGGGGAGGGGGAGGGGGCGGGCTTAGCAAAAGAGGAAGAAACAGATTTACCTGCGTCATGAGGGATCTGGCCAGTACTTTGTTGCCGCCTTTCATCATCATGTTGGTGAATTTGCTTCAAGGAGAAAAACATGTTTAGCTTCCCAAGGCTGCTGTGATGCGGGTCCCTCAGCAGAAGCCTGCCTTGGGCTAGTTCCCAGCCCGCAGCACCTCACCTGATGACAGGGTCTGCAAACACCGAGCTTGTCTCGGTTGCCGCGGCAGCTTTGATGAGCTGGGTTTTCTTGAGCTCCTGGTCATATTTCTCCTCTTCCGTGAGTTCCGCTCCCGGCTTACGGTAATATTCCTTGTCAATCAAGGGATCTCTGAATTCAGGGGCATAGCGGCTACACCTCACCTGTGTTATCCTGGGAGTGGGGAAAGGAGAAAAAAGCAGACAAGAGAACCCCACAAATGAACTTGTGACCCCCCCACCAGTGAGCAAGCTTGACTTAACAATAAGCCTGTTGGCCATCACGCTGACGGGGGACTGTAGCGCTGGGACCGCAAGCTCAAACTGACCAGCGGGAGTTTTCACTCTTACTTATCCCCAAAGGTAAGAAGCCTTCCCCGGTATTGGATATTTAAGCCCGTTGCTTTGCAAGCGCTACTGTAAGAATCAACTCTCCGCCCCACCGCCTTGGCAATTCCAGTTCTGAGACCTCTAGCCGGGATCGGGATAGAACCGGTCTAGATCGGCCCAACTACTAAGCTACTAAGCTCTCAAATTGGCCCGTTTAGTGGCTTGAGTCAGCCATCTCGGTCACCCCAGTAGTGCTCTCCCGCTCCAGGAGTCAAGCGCGGCTATCTGTGTGGCTCTTTTCCTTTCCCCAGGTCCTCCAGTAAAGGCTCGAGCGGCGGTCCAGCTACCCGTTGCCTTCTCACCCTGGAAGATTCCAGACAGCACGCCTCACTCCCAGGGCCAGGCTCGACCACCGACGCGTTGCGGGGGCAGCCATCTTGGCCCGCTACAAGGACCTCGAAGGGCTGCCCACAGCGCGCCTGAGTGAGTGACAGGATACGGGTGAAAAGCTGCACAGTTTACAAAAGGGTGGGTTTGTACGCCAGTGTTTCCCTCCGAGGAAGAAGCAGGAAAACACGCCCGTCCTTCCGGTATCCTACACAGTCTGGCGCGCCAGTCGACAGCAGCTCTCGCCTAAGGCCCCCATGCAGGCCCCGCCCCGGACCGTCTCGCGCAGAATCTCGCGAGGTTTGAGGGCGCAGGGACAGACCCGGCGGCTGCAATATGGCGGAGGCGGAAGGGGAGAGCCTGGAGTCCTGGCTGAGTGAGTATCCGGGGCCACTACCGCACCTCCAACCCTGGGTCGCCCTCCTCCCTCACTCCGCCAGGCGCGGCGGCGGCGGCGCGTGGCAGTCCGCGCCCGGCCTCGCCGCGAGCGAGCGTCCCGCGTTCACACCCCTTAGCGAGCAGGGGCCCTTTCCGCTGCGCGTCCTCAAGCTCCCGCGGATGACACCTGCAGCGCGAGGTCCCTATGGCCTGGGAAAGCGACTGCTGAGTGCTTCGGGCTGATACTGCAGGCTCGTTGGGGGAGGTCCCCGTACTGTGGGACCTTGTATCCAAATCCCCCAGGAATGTCAAAGCTCTGGATTTGGACTAGTCCCTCTGGGAGTGTTGAGTGGTGTCGCCGCTCCCGCCCCGTATATGCACATAGCTGGCAGCTTCTAGATTGTGACCATGGACTCCGATATGCCACTTTCTTTCCTCAGGCAGGATGCTTGATGTGAGAATTATTTTACAGCGAGCGAGGGAACAGAGTATTGGCGTGGCTTGCTAAATATGTATTGAAGGGAGACACGCACACCCTCATCTCAACGAGATAGCCCGCTCTTGAGTAAAGCAAAGAGCAGCTGAAAGCTGTTATTGTAGCGATGTGTTAGCATTACTAATTTACAGTGCTGTGGAGGAATAAGGCTTTACATTAGAAGACAGTTAATGTGCTAAGAGTTAGTGAGGCAGGTTAAGGAGGCACCTTACCAAGGAGTAATTTACTAGGGGTTAGCCTCTGAGGAGCCTTTTAAATGAAGCCAGAAATTAAGTAAGATGTCTGCATAGAGCCTTGCTAGGAGGCCTTTCACAGAATACAGTCGCCAGCCTCTTGGATGTCTTGGCTTTTGAGTGGTCTTCCCTAAGAAATACTCTTCAGGAGGTTGAAATTAGGCTTTAAGTGGAGCTATGTTCCCCAAAGTGACTAAAAGGAAGATTACATTTGCAAAGTCTGCTGTTTGTAGGCAGAGCACAGAGCCGTCTCCCTATGTGGAACAGGTCTCCGATGAGTGCACATTGCTGGATGACAGACAGGGTTAAAATCGGTTACCCAGGGAGCCCAGTGTATAGTCAGCCCTGTAGTCACTGTTCTGGGTGATGGGGTAAGGCTGTCTGGCTTTCAAGTGAGTTCAACACTAAATGAGGCAGATCGTGAGACCCTGTCTACAAAAGTGAGAACCCTGCTTAGAGTGGACATACAGCCCTGGAACGCTCTGTGTGAACCAGGCTGGCCACGAGATCATTCTGCCTCTGCCTCGTGAGTACTTGGATTAAAAGTGTGAGCCACTAGCCAGGTGTGGTGGCGCTCGCCTTTAATCCCAGTACTCCGGAGGCAGAGGCAGGTGGATCGCTGTGAGTTCGAGGCCAACCTGGTCTACCAAAGTGAGTCCAGGACAGCCAAGATCACAGAGAAACCCTGTCTCGAAAAACAAAACAAAACAAACCAAGCAAACAAACAAACAAAAAAGTGTGAGCCGCCACGCCTGGCTCCAATCCCATTCTTTTCCTCTATGTGCGTTGGTGTTTTGGCTGCATGCATGTCTGTGTGAGGGTGTCTGGTACTGAAGTTACAGCAGGTGTGAACTGCCACGCAGGTGCTGGGAGTTGAACCCAGGACCTTTGGAAGAGGAGCCGGTGCTCTCTCCAGCCCTCCCACCCCATTTTTTTTTTTTTAAAGACAGGGTTTCTCTGTGTAGCCTTGGCTGACGTGGACTCACTTTATAGACTCCATCCCATTCTTGAAAGATGAAAATAAATAAAATTGTAGACGAAGTATCCCACCTAGCAAAACATGTTCTCTTGCGACAATTCAAAGAGGACATCTTAGCCGGGTGGTGGTGGCGCACGCCTTTAGTCCCAGCACTTGGGTGGCAGAGGCAGGTGGATCGCTGTGAGTTCGAGGCCAGCCTGGTCTACAAAGTGAGTCCAGGACAGCCAAGACTACACAGAGAAACCCTGTCTCGAAAAACCAAAAAAACAAACAAACAAAGAGGACACCCTGCCTCCATTCAGACCACTGCCCTAGATCCTGCAACTGGGTAATAGGCAGAGTGGAATTGGTTCAGTGCACAGATGGTGATAGGGAAATTGGAGTAATTTAAATTACTTCAGTTGCACTTAGTAGGGCTCATTTATTTGTTTTTGTGAGACAGGGTCTCGGCCCAGGCTGGCCTCAGCTTTGTAAGAAGCTGAGATGGGCCTTGAACTCCTGATCATCCTGGTCTATCTCCCAGCTACTGCTACTTCAGATGTGCACCATTACAGTTCTGACTGACTGGTGTGACTCGTGCCAATCCAGTGCACCAGCGGGTGCCGCCGTAGTGAGGGTCCTTGGCACCCACAGTTTGCCTCCGTTACTGCAGCAGCCTCTCCTCAGGCCACGCTGCATGCTGCTCCCAGGAGAGCAGTCTCCAGTACTGGCAGACCTGCTGCCGCCCTTGCAGTCTGTCTCTAGCTGTTCCATGCCTTTCTCTTGGTGGCCTTCTGATGCTTTCTGTACCAGTACACACTGTTCTTATTAACCCTGGAGCTCGCTCCCTGTTGCTCAGTCAAATGCTTCAAACCCTCGTCACATTCTTCTTCCTCACAAACCATGTCTTGATGACTTCAGCCCTCTCTCAGGTCCTGCTTGCACATACATCTAGTGTCAGGAAGCCACTGCTGTGTGGAGTATTATGAGTTTATTTTAACTGGGCATAGTGGCACACGCCTTTAACCCCAGCACTCCGGGAGGCAGAGGCAGGCAGATCTGAGCTCAAGGCCAGCCTCATCTACAGAGTGAGTTAGTTGCAGGACAGCCAGATCTGCACAGTGAAACCCTGTCTCAAAAAAAGAGGAACTTTTTACAAATTTGTATGTTTTTCTTGCAAAGGGCGGTGCTAATCTTTTCTGTATCATTCCAATTTTAGTGTGTGTGCTGCCACAGTGAACACAATAACGAAGTTTAAATCGTTCTGTGGTAGCACTGGGTTCCATGCCAGCCTTGCAAAAACAAAAGTAAAGCAAATAGGCCCAGGAACTGCAAGCAGTCTTTGCCTTCAGTTCCATGGATGCGACGTCAGAATGGATAGAACTGAAGTGGTGAAGACTCTTAGTGGGAGCCATAAGCACTAAGAAAGTGCAGGTGTTGAAGTGGTGAAGACTCTTAGTGGGAGCCATAAGCACTAAGAAAGTGCAGGTGTCCTTAGGTAGCCAACAAAGGGGAAGTGGAGGATGACCTAAGACAGAATGAGAAGACAGCATCAAACTAGGCCTTAAAAAGTATGACCAAGCTGCAAGGACGCTGGTGGTGACGCACAGTGCACAGCAGCTAACAACTGTAGGAGTATAGGGGAGGTGAGCCGTTGGAAATTCCTGCCTGCAGCGCCAAGTAAGTGTTGACAGCTAGGCAGGCTGCTGTTCCTCTTACACCTGATGAAGCCATCCTGTTAGGATTGATGGCAGGGCTCACTTAGAATGATGACAGCATGCCAGATGTGTTGGCCACATCTGTTTTCAGAGCACTTGGAGGGAGAAGCAGGAGGATCTCCCCAATTTTGAGGCCTATTATATAAAATAAAGTTTAAAAAAAAAAGAGAAGAAGAAGAAAGAAAGAAAGAAAGAAAGAAAAGCCCAGACATTTAGTTTTACCAATAAAGGCTCAGGCGCCAGGTGCTGGAGTTAAAACCTGCCAGCTCAGAGAGGCAGAGAAAACACAGCTGACCTTCCGGCTCAGCTCATGTCCTCAAGGAAAAACCAAAAAGCTCAAAGCCAAAAAACAAAAGCTTGCTAGCTCAGTTGACAGCCCAGGAGGAAAAGCAAAAACAAAAAGCTAAAGCGGGTCTTAAACATCTTTCAACTCAAAGTACCTCCTACTCTTTAATATCTGTCAGCTAGTTTCTTGCTCCTCCTCTTGACCTAGGGTTAAATTTATTAAATCATGTGTACAAAAAGGTCTTGGATTAAAGATGTGTGTTAGGGCTGAGACACACCATAATTACCTGTTTACAATAAACAGAAAGGTCTTTCTTAAAGGTGTTAGGGCTTAACCAAACAAGAAACAGGGTTTTATAGTTCACAATCTCAGGGTTCACAATGGGATCAAATATCCTGCAACAGAGGCCAGTTGGGGTACATAGAGAATTAATGTCATTAAGGATCACAGAGAACCAAAACACAAAATAAGCAGGGTACAGTGGTTCATGCCTATAATCCCAGCACTTGGGAAGCAGCAGCAGGTGGATCTCTGAGTTTGAGGCCAGCCTGTTCTACAGAGTCCAGGACAGCCAGTACTACAAAGAGAAACCTTGTCTTCAAACAAACAAAGGCCACAGAGTGAGACTGTTATTTAAAAAAAAAAAAAAAAGGCTGGGCAAGGTGGCTCACACCTTTAGTCCCAGCAGTCAGGGAGGCAGAGGCAGGCTGATGGGTGTGAGTTTGAGGCCAGCGTGGTCTACAAAGTGAGTCCCCAAAAAATAAAAAACATCATTGGCAAGACGGCTCAGTGAATAAAGATACTTGCTGTGCCAGCCCAGCTACACTGAACCATGTTCAACCACTAGCACCATGTAAATGTGGAGTAGAGAACCAACTCTGTAAAGTTGTCCTCAGACCTCCTCGTGTGTTGTGGTAGTCAGATGTCACAGATGACACAATGTGAGAGGGAAAAGGTATAAATGGGGTATGCTACTGAACCCTAGGACCTGAGTTTGATCCTGGGGAACCACATAGTGGAAAGAGAACCAACCTTCACAAGTTGTCATTTGACTTTCACACTGTCACATGACACACTTATCCTCTCCTATGCTCTTCTCACATCTACAGTAAATAAATATTTGATACAAATTTTATTATTACTATTTTTTGAGACAGGGTTTCTCTGTGTAGCCTTGGCTGTCCTGGACTCATTTTGTAGACCAGGCTGGCCTCAAACTCACAGAGATCTGCCTGCCTCTGCCTCCCATAGCTCTGGAATTGCAGGTGTGTGCCACAGCCTGGTGTGATAAAAAATTTTAAAGGGGGTGGGGAGGAAGCAGCTCCCAAACTGTCAGGAATGGTTACAGAAGGGAAGGAAAGGGATGGGATCAACAGTAGGGTTTCAGACCTGGCTGCCTGGGAGTGGATGCTAGGAACATTTGAGTAGTGGCACTGTGTATAGAAATGGGGGAAGTCAGTAAGGGGAAGTGATGAGTTCTCAGGCTTATTTTTATATTAAAGTAACATAATTACACACTTGCCTGTGCTGATCTCTTCCTCACATGCTCACACGGAAGCACAGCTTTCTCAAGGGCATGTGTTCTGTGGTTTGTAGCTCCTCTGATGTTTTATTTTTGAGACACATGCAAACTTGAGGCGTCCCAGACAAATTGTGATGGTTATAGCATTCATTTTCCATGGGTAACTGAGAGAGGGGCAACTGTTCATGTTTCTCCTTTGGTTCATGATGGAGCAAGTAGGATATGGTGGCGCTCTTGGGAGACAGAGGCAGGAGGATTGCTGTGAATTCAAGGCCAGCCTAGTCTACAAAGCCAGAGCATGTTCCAGAACATCTAGGGCTACACAGAGAAACCTGTCGCCAAAAAACACAAAACTGAAAAAGCAGCAGTGCAGGTTGACCTTGGCCCCTTCCTCTGCTGTGCTCTTGGGTCTGCTTATTTCTAGTCATTGCGGTGTGCAACTTGCCTTTCTTGGAGAGGCCCAAGCCGTGTGGAATTAGAGTAGTCAAGGCTGGTTATTTTCATCCCTATCTTGTGACATCCTATAGGAGTCAGAGTTCGCGGTGGTTACGCTGAAATGGAGAGTAGGAAGTCAGGAGGGAGGGAAGCAATAGACGATGAGGCTTTCCCCAGAGACCCAAAATAGAATACATGAGTCAGAGCGGGCCCGGATGAGTGTTCAAGCCCAGGTCTGCAGGAGAGAACTCTATTGTCACCTGTGCAGGATGAGGGAGAATGGAGTGGGCACTTGGAGAGCCACTGTCACCTAGTCTCGCCCTCAGTTCTAGTCGCTGTGGATGACAGGTGTGTCACGTGAGCTGCAGACACTGGGAAGTGGCACCATGTCTGCTCAGGGCATTTTGTGCCCTATGCAGGCGATGTCCCTGCACACACAGTGAGCTGTCTGGGAGGCAGCAGTGCTGGAAGAAGCTGAGCAAGCTTGAGGAGAGATTTGCTCTGTAGACTCTGGTTGTGTGGGAAGAGTCCTCTGTTAGTCACTCTGTCGGGAAGATGGTTGTCCTGTGGTCTGCAGTCCATGCTTTGTGATGCTTAAGGCTAGAAGAATTGGGTATGGGTCTGGTTTCTCAGCGTCTTATTTTTTCTTCTAGTAGCTTCTTGGTGTTATGCAAAAACTTGAAGCACCCCAAACGATAGGGACCAGCACAACAAAGCCAAGCTGACGCCTGAGAAGAGTCAGGTCTCTGGGCAGGAAGACCTTGGTGGTTTCATCTATTGATGACTAGTCCTTCATTGTCTGGAGATTGGCATAGGACCGCTAACCTTTTTTTTTTTTTTTTTTTTTTTTTTTTTCCCTCTTTTTACCTTTTGGTTTTGCGACATAGGGTTTTCTCTGTGAACCCTTGGCTGTCCTGGACCAGGTTGGAGACCAGGTTGGCCTTGAGCTCACAGTGATCCATCTACCTTTACCTCCCTGAGGCCAATCATTTCTTAACAAATGGACACTGCTGAATAAAATAATCTCTCTCTCTCTCTCTCTTTCTTTTTGTTTTTTGTTTGTTTGTTTTTGTTTTTTTTTTTCTTTGAGACACGGTTTCTCTGTGTAGCCTTGGCTGTCCTGGACTCGCATTGTAGACCAGGCTGGCCTCGAACTCACAAGGATCCACCTGCCTCTGTCTCCCGAGTGCTGAGATTAAAAGCGTGCACCACCACGCCTGGCTTCTCTCTTCTTTTTTTGTTGTGTTGCTATTTTGTTTTTGGTAGTTTGGGTTTTTGTTTGGTTGGTTGGTTGGTTTTGTTTTTCATCAAGACAGGATTTTCTCTGTGTAGCCTTGGCTGTCCTGAAACTCTGTAGACCAGGATGGCTTCACCTGCCTCTGCCTCCTGAGTGCTGGGATTAAAGGCGTGCGCCACCATGGCCCAGCTCAGTTCCTACTCTTTGTCCTTATCATTTGGAAGGTCTAGCTAATTGTCTTTCAAGATTGAGAACAGCCATTTTGGTGGTACATATCTGTAATTAACACTTGGACACAGGCAGGAGCATCAGGAGTCAGGAGCATCCTTGGGTACATAGTGAGTTGGAGTCTAGCCTGGGCTATATAAGACTTTTTCAAAACAAAGAACTCTAGCCACATTTTTTTCCCCTCTAAAATTGTTTACAAACTTGAGCATGTTACTGGGTATTGAAAGCTAGGACCTCCTTATAGGGCTGGGGCTAGGCAGGCCCTCAAACACTGAGTTTTCCTTAACTCTTTTCTTTTGGCTTTGAGATGGGTGGGCCTTGTACTTGAAATTCTCCTTGAGCTTCCAAGTTGAGATTACAGGCTGTTTTAGTTACTTTTCTATTGCCCTGGCTAAGATACAATGACCAAGACATTGCAGAAGATAGTGTTTAATTTAGGGCTTACAGTTTGAGAGAATGAGCCCATGATCATTGTGGTGAGAGCATGGTGGCAGGCAGGCATGGCACTGGAGCAGTGTCTGAGAGCTCACATGTTGAGATACAGCCTTGAGGCAGAGAGCTAAGGAATGGTATGGGCCTTTGAAACCTCAAAGCCTGCCCCCAATGACCCTCCAACAAGGCCACCATACAGGCCGGTGCCATTCGGCCTCACTTTCTAAATAAGAACTTTAACCACCAGAGTCTTCCTGCAGAAGCCAGACAAGAAGCATTGTTGGGCAGGTCCAGCCCCCGTCTAAGACCTCTGCTCATGTGCCCTGTTCTTAGTGGAAGGATGGACTCTTAAGCTCTAGTCCCCACCTTACTGATGATTGGTGGGCAGGACATACAGAATCTTTGCTCCCCAAACTGCCTGAGTGCCTGATCTCCTCCCTCTGTCTTAATGAGAGTTGAGACTGTGGTGTCCACTGCCATATGCAGCCTCCCTGGTGCCTTGTGTTTGTTTATTGGGATTGGTCATTGAACCAAGGGCCTTGTACATGCCAGGCAAGTCCTCTAGGACTGAGCTTCATCCCCAGCCTTTTCCTATTACTCTTTTTTCCTTTTTAAAAATTTGTGAAACAAGCCGATGTGGTGGCACATGCCTGTAATCCCAGCGCTCTGGGAGACAGAGACAAGGGGGTCTCAGCAAGTTCAAGGCCAGCCTGGTCTACAAAGTGAGTCCAGGACAGCAGAGACTACAGACAAACCCTGTCTAGAAAAAAAAGAAAAAAGAAAATCTTTGTGAAGAGCCTATTGAAAATATTCATTTTTTATTATTTACTCATTCTGTATACAGTGTTCTGCCTGCAGACCAGAAGATGGCACCAGATTTTATTCTAGATGGTTATGAGCCACCATGTGGTTGCTGGGAATTGAACCCAGGACCAGGACCTTTGGAAGAATAGACAGTGCTCTTCACCTCTACACCATCTCTCTAGCCCCAAAATACTCATTTCTCAGCTTCTCAGCAGACACTCATTGGTCATTGGTCCTGCTGAGCCCCAGCTCTGTTTATGAGCAGTGGTTTTGTGAAGCTGTCAGTGTGAACTTTGGTCATTCATGTTTGTGTTTGTCCTTTGGATCCCCATATCTGTGTCTGTCTGTCTGTCTGTCTGTCTGTCTGCCTGCTTGCCTGCCTGTCTCTGTCTCTCTGTGTCTCTGTCTCTGTCTCTCTCTCTTTCTATTGCAACTTCCAGAAATATTGGGCAGAAAGCAGGAGCAAATTGAATTTGTTGTCTGAGCCTGTCTGTCTGTCTCTATCTCTCTGTCTCTCTGTCTCTGTCTCTCTCTCTCTCTTTCTATTGCAACTTCCAGAAATATTGGGCAGAAAGCAGGAGCAAATTGAATTTGTTGTCTGACTGAACTGTGGAGGTATCCTTATGAAGCAAGTTTGGGAGCAGACTTTTGGTGTTTAAAAGTTGTGAAGACAATCTTGTTAGGAGCGTCTTTTTTACCAGTTGTCCTCTGTGTTTTGTTCCAAGATAAAGCTACCAATCCTTCCAACCGCCAGGAAGATTGGGAATATATCATTGGCTTCTGTGATCAGATCAACAAAGAGCTTGAAGGGTGAGTCCCAGAGAGAGGAGGGGAGGGAGGGAGGGACCAAAACATGGCTGAGGAAGGCTGACTATTGTGTGCTTGTCTACCAGGCCCCAGATCGCGGTCCGACTCCTGGCCCACAAGATCCAGTCTCCACAGGAATGGGAGGCAGTGCAGGCCCTCACGGTAGGTCTTTGCTGTCAGAGAAGAAAGCAGTGGGTGCTTGCTTCCTCAGGTCTTTCCTTGCACACACATTAGGCCATTGGTGATAATCAGGCTCATGCCCAAGTACAGTAGAAAGTCCCTGATTCAAGTTGGTGTATATAGGACATGTCAATTATCTGGTCTACAAGGACTCATGCCTCTAGACCTAGCATGGAGGCTGCACAAGTAATGGAGGGATCCCAGAGGCAGAACCTTCTGTCCACTGTAGGGCTCAAACAGGACTTAGCTAGTCTGACACTTAAGAGTATAGGCAGAGGTAGGCAGATCTCTCTGAGTTCAAGTTCCAGGCTGTGCAGGGCTGCATACAGAAATGCTGTCTCCAAAAAACAACAAAAGCCAGCAGTGGTGGTGCATACCTTTAATCTCAGCAGTTGGGAGGCAGAGGCAAGTGTGTCTCTGTGAGTTTGAGGCCAGCCTGGTCTACAGAACGAGTTCCAGGACAGCCAGGATTACACAGAGAAACCTTGTCTCAAACAAAACAAAACAAGAAAACAACTAAAGAAAAGTATGGTAAATATGGTTTGTTGTATAGCTGAACATACTGCCTGTACTAGTGAAGGTGCCATGCTGATAGTCACAGCCACAAGGCAGAGTTGAAGGTTTGTTCAGACTTTTTAAGATTTTATTTATTGGCCGCGCATGGTGGCGCACGCCTTTAATCCCAGCACTAGGGAGGCAGAGGTCAGCGGATCATTGTGAATTCAAGACCAGCCTGGTCTACAAAGAGTCCAGGACAGCCGGGGCTTAAAAAAGAAAAAAAAAAAATTATTTATCAATTTCATGTATGAGTGTTCCATGTGCATGTACACCTATATGCCAAAAGAAGGCATCAGATTCTAGTATGGTTGCTGGTGTGCCATGTGGTTGCTGGGGATTGAACTCAGGACCTCTGGAAGAGCAGACAGTGCTCTTATCTGCTGAGCCATCTCTCCAGCCCCCAAGAGTAACTTTCAAGTGTTTCCTTGCTCCCCCAGACAGCAGCCAGGTTTAGAGGACTCAAGTCCTTTCAGAGGACCCTGAAGACAGAGGAGAGCAATGGTACTTAGAGACCCTATGCACTGCTCTTTCTCTGTGGAGTCAGGACCTTTAAAGTGGTGGAGTGTTTTGTTTTGTTTTGTTTAATTATTTAATTTTATGTTCTTTGGTGTGAAGGTGTCATATCCCTTGGAACTGGAGTTACAGACAGTTGTTAGCTGCCCTGTGGGTGCTGGGAATTGAACCTAGGTCCTTTGGAAGAGCAGACAGTGCTCTTAACCACTCAGCCATCTTTCTTTCTTTCTTTTTTTCTTTTTTCTTTTTTTTAAAGATTTATTTATTATGTATACAGTGTTCTGTCTGCATGCCAGAAGAGGACACCAGATCTCATTATAGATGGTTGTGAGCCATCATGTGGTTGCTGGGAATTGAACTCATAACCTTTGGAAGAGCAACCAGTGCTCTTAACCTCTGAGCCATTTCTCTAGCCCCTCAGCCATCTTTCTAGCCCCCTAACGTTGTGGTTTTTAAGGGCACCCAGGCTCTTTTTTTGGCTCGTTTTTTATTTTGGTATTTTTTGAGATGTCTCAAACATTCTGTCTCTATCTCTAAAGTGTTACTACTACAGGCATGTGGCGCTGTGGCTGACTAGGGGGCAGTTTTGGTCTCCAGAGGACATTTGATAGTGTCTGGTATCTGCAGATACTTTTATTGTTGGGGGTGGTATGAGAGTGGCATCTAGAGAGTAGTAGTCAGTGGTACAGCTAAATATCCCTGAATGCACAGGAAAGCCCCACAGCAGAGAGTGACTAGTCTGAAGTGTCCACTAGTAGCTGCAGTTGAGAAACCTGGCTTTAAAGAAATAACCCACTGGGTGTTGAAAAGATGGCTCAATGGTTAGAGCACTGGCCATTCTTCCAGAGGGCACCCATGGAGGCTCACAACCATCTTTAATTGGAATTTCAGGGCATCCATCCCATGTTCTCTTCTGGTCTCCTCCAGCACTACATGAATGTGGTCCACAGACATGCAGGCACACAAACACCTATACACATAAAATTCTTCCCTTACGTATGTGTGTGTATTTAAGAAAGAAAGAAAACCACAGGGCATGTTACCACATGCTTTTAACCCCAGCACTCAGTAGACAGATGCAGGCAAATCTCAGTGAGTTCCAGACCACCCTGCCTCAAACAGAAATGTAGAGATGGAAACCAAGAGGCTAAGGTGACAGCTCAGGTGGCAAAGCTCTGTGCAAGAGTGAGGACCTGAGTTCAATCCCTAGAACCTATATAAAAAGCCAGCTGTGACTCTGGTGGCAAAGAAAGGCAGATCCCTGGGTATCATTGGTCAGCCAGCCTTGACTAATTGGTGAGTCCCAGGCCAGTGAGAATTCCTGTCTCAAAAAAGAGGTGCTATTTCTCTGAGGGAGGATGAGGAGGTTAACCTGGCATACACAGGCATGCACACTTTTGTACCCAAGCACTGCCATGTGCCAGCTGAATGAAGGATGGGGCCAGCAGCACAGGAACACGTAAACAGAAGGGAGCAGAGAAATGCCCCGTCATCTACACCAAAGATGATACATTTAAATCTCTCCTACTCCCACAGAAAAAGACCTGGGACCATTCTTGGGGTCAAGAACCTTCCTCCTTGCACCTTGGTTTTTCTCCTAAGGTTCCAAGATAGCATCTTTGTGGAAGGTCTCTTCCAGATGTGACACCAAGCTGTCCTGGTGTCTGGGTCTGAGCACTTCCTGTTCTAGCCCTCGTATAGCATTCCCTGGATAGCATGCCATTAGAAGAAAGAGTTTGTGGTGAGCATTCTGTGGATTAAACTCCATTCTCCAGAGGAGTTCGCCATCTCTCATAGTGAATGCCTTCATTCTTTTTTGTTTTGTTTTTTGTTGTTGTTTTTTTGGGTTTGGGTTTTTTGTTTTTTTCGAGGCAGGATTTCTCTGTATAGCTTGCCTGTCTTGGACTCACTTTATAGACTAGGCTGGCCTCAAACTCACGGAGATCCACCTGCCTCTGCTCCCAAGTGCTGGGATTCCTAGCATACGCCGCAGAGCCCAGTTAGGAATCCCTTCGTTCTTAATACTTAGTGGGGACCAGAGATTTTGGGTGCCGTAGCCCCCATCAGGGACTGCCTCTCTCTGTGTGGCTGCAGGTACTGGAGGCGTGCATGAAGAACTGTGGGAGGAGATTTCATAATGAAGTGGGGAAGTTCCGGTTTTTGAATGAATTAATCAAAGTTGTCTCTCCAAAGGTCAGTTGGTAGCAATTTCTTTTGTGTCCTTCCCACCTCTCACACTGGTTTATTTGCCCTCTCTCTGCTGTACCTGCAAGCTGGTCCAGAGGTACCAATGACTGATCAGGCTGAGGTCTAAGCCCCCTCCTGATGGACTCCCAGCCTAAACATGGCTGTGTGTGTGTTCAGGGAGAGTGTATGCAGCTTGTACTCTGTGCTCCTAGCGTACACCAGGCACAGGGTTTTGCTTATCTATTCTGCTGGCCAGAGTCTCTGTCAGATAGCTTTAGGCAGAGGGGATCATTTCTCATGCTGGCGGCATTCTCAGAACATACTTCAAGAAGATCTGGTGATGGGGCTGGAGACACGGCTCGGTGGCTAAGAGCACTTGCTACAGTCCCTGAAGACCGTGTCCAGATTACAGCCCCCACATTGGATGGCCTATGACTGCCTGTGATTTCAGCTTCGAGGGGATCTGCTTTGACTTCTGCCTCTACAGGCTCCTACTTATATATGGCATATAAACATAAATAAGAATAAGTGTTCACTACATTCCCTTTGTTTCTCAACGTCTCAGGCAGCTGCTGCATGGAAACCCGGGGATGAGGCCTTGGCCCTGTCTGACTGCAGGCTCTGGCCGCCCTCCCCTGCCCCACTGCTGTACAGTCGGCTGGGCTCGTTTGAGTAGGCTTGTGAACGGAGTCAGGGAGCACACTGTGAAGAAAGTGCCTCTCCGTGGTGTCTCAGATATTAGACTCTTGCTTCATTTTACTTCCTAGTACTTGGGAGACAGGGTGTCTGAAAAGGTGAAGACTAAGGTCATCGAGTTGCTTTTTAGCTGGACGCTGGCCTTGCCGGAAGAAGCAAAGATCAAAGATGCCTACCATATGCTGAAGAGACAAGGTTTGTGTTTACCTCTCCGTTAACCTTGGGGTGGCACCAAATGCTGGTCAAGACAAAGAATGTTGGGGGTCCCCAGGGTCCTGCCAGGGTCTCTTCCTATAAAATGGGTTTTAGTAGGTGGAGGTGACAGTAGCCTGCCCTTCCTGCTCTTTGTAGGGATTTGGCCCTTGGTGTGTGAAAGACAAGGTGACCATTGCTGAGCACATGCTCTGGCATTTGTGTTTCCTCAGGGATAGTGCAGTCAGACCCCCCTATTCCCATGGACAGAACGCTGATCCCTTCTCCCCCACCTCGTCCCAAAAACCCTGTTTTTGATGATGAGGAGAAATCCAAGGTAAAGTGCATCTTGGACCTGGAGTTCTTTTAGATTAATGGCGGCAGTAGCAGGGTCAATGGATGTGGGGTATATAAAAAGGGGGTTGGGATGAGTGTGTATGAAGGGGGAGAGATAGGTGTGAGTGTGTATAAAAGAAGGGGGTGGGGTGGGTGCCTTTTTAGGCAGTATCTCACTATAGCCTAAGCTGACCTTGAACTCGACATCTTCCTGTCTCACTCTCCTGATTGGTGGTACTGTAGGCCACCTTACCGAGTGTGAAATGGGGTCTTGCTTGGTGTTGCTGCTTTTTCTGATCTGCACAGTGGGGTGGGGCACATGCTGCCTTTCCTTCACTTTAGATATCTTCTTTTCCAGCTGTTAGCCAAGCTGCTGAAAAGCAAAAACCCAGATGACCTGCAGGAAGCCAATAAGCTCATCAAGTCCATGGTGAAGGAAGTGAGTGGGTCCTGGTCCTCTGGGCATGGGGCACAGAAGCATGTGACCACAGAGCAGAAGCCTTTCCCCAGAGATCATAGGCCTGTCTTGTTCACCCTGCACCAGCCCTGAACTGGAGTGAGGGTAGGAGGGGCCTTGGATTTCCTATGTGAGAGAGCAGTAGAGTGGTGGGGGTGGTGGATGTGGGCGGAGTCACTGGGAAAGAGCAGCTTGGGGCTTAGTCTGAGCCTTGTAGTCCTAGGAGACATGCTAGGCAGAGGCCTGGAGCTTGGCCTCTGCCCTTGTGCTGTTGGGTAAGGCATGAGCCCTCCCTGGTTGTAGAAAGACAAGCTAGGTGAACTTGCTTTTCCTGCACCCTCTTGGCTGAGGCAGGATGAGGCGCGCATCCAGAAGGTGACCAAACGGCTGCACACTCTGGAGGAGGTCAACAACAATGTCAAGCTGCTCCATGAGATGCTGCTTCACTACAGCCAAGAGCACTCGTCGGAGGCCGACAGAGAGCTCATGAAGGTGAGCCGCTGTGACCTGGGGCACACTGCTCCTAGTGCTCTGTCCCAGGGGATTCTGTCTGGGTGAGGACATGCTTGCCTTTTGTGGGCTTGTGCATGGCAGGGGTGGGGTGTCGGTGGTGGTGGTAAGGGGCAGTGTTTATTTTATATAGCTAACACTCGTATAAATGCTACAGTAGGGGAGTGAATGGCATTACCTTTTTTTTTCTTTGGTTTGGTTTGGTTTGGTTCTGTAGACCAGGCTGGCTTCAAACTCATCCTGTCTCCTGAGTGCTGGGATTAAAGGTATACGCCACCACTGCCTGGCCCCTGCCCCCGGTTTTTGTTTTTTGTTTTTTGTTTTGGTTTGGCTTTTCCAGACAAGGTTTCTGTCTGTAGCCTTGCCAGGCTACACAGAGATCTGCTTTTCTCTGCCTCCCCAAGTGCTGTGATTAAAGATGTGGGCCACCACGCCCAGCCACAGCTTTGTTTTATACAGCTAGCACCCCATGCAAATACTGCCTGTGACTCCAATGATAATGTCCTAAGTGCTCATTCTTATGCTCTGTCTTTAAGACGTGGGGACACCTGGGTGAGAGACGTCCCTGAGCCCCTAATGTTGACATTGTGGCTTAGGCTGTGGCTTCTGAGAAACACATCATCATCATCTGTTCTCATGTATTACATCCTGACTGCAGTTTCCCCTCTCTGCATCCCCTCTTGCCTTCGCTCTAGACCCAGCCCACCTCTATCTTCCTTTAGAAAAGAACAGGTCTCCCGGGCACATCAGCTAAATACAGCATAACAAGCTGCCATAAGACCAGGCTCATATTCTCAGCTCATGGCTGTACGAGGCCACCCAGCAGGAGGAAAATAGTTCCAAGGGCAGGCAAAAGAGTCATTGTTAGGAATCCCCTAAGAACAGTAAGCGACACAACCGTAACGTACATCCAGAGGCTGTACAACAGATCTCCCAGGCTCCCCCACCACAGGAACACAGCCCACAGAATCACCTGACTAGGACCCACCTTATCTATCATCTGAGTGACTTTCAGTTGGTTCAAATGACTTGGGCAACATTGTTTGGTGGATACTGGCAGCACAAAGATCCTTGCTCTGCCCCCAGCCTCTTCCGTAACTGTTTGAGGTCTGTTGGAGCATCCCAACATTTTCTGAGCATAAACATTGAGTCAGATGACTTCTGAGGACCTCTGTAGTTGTGATTTTTATTTCTCTCTCAGGAGCTCTTCGATCGTTGTGAGAACAAGAGACGGACGTTATTTAAACTAGCCAGTGAAACAGAAGACAATGACAACAGTTTGGGTGAGTACAAAGGAGTAACTAGCAAAGATGAGTCAAAAATTTGATTATGTGTGAGAGTTGTCACAGCCCACACAGTGAGGAGTCTCTTTTGCTCTAGGGGACATCCTGCAGGCCAGTGACAACCTCTCCAGGGTCATCAATTCATATAAAACAATAATTGAAGGGCAGATCACCAATGGTGAGGTGACCATCTCAACCATGCCTGACTCTGAAGGTAAGTACTCTGGGACCCTCCAGACCAGATACAGGTGGCAACTCTAGAGCCTGAGGGAATTCCAAGCATTTCAAGTGGTCCTCCACTTCTCAAAGGCCAGGAGGGATGCCTGAAGATTGCCCTGCCTGCCCTCTCAAGCCTGCTTTTCAGTTTCACTGGAGAAATGCCACTGAGTTGGGCCAGAAGCTTGAGCCTTGGCGCCTGTACCCAGAGTCTTGCCGTCCATGCACAGACACTAGATTTACCAAGACTGTTCTTGTCCCTCTTGTGTCAACCCATCTAGGAAACCATCACTGCAATAACCAAGGCACCCTCATCGACCTTGCTGAGTTGGACACCCCAAGCAGCTCATCCCCTGTATTGGCTCCAGCACCTGCCCCACCCACCTCAGGCATTCCTGTCCTCCCTCCACCTCCCCAGGCCTCTGGCCCTCCGCGTAGCCGTTCATCCAGCCAGGCTGAGGCTCCGCCAGGGCCTGACAGCACGAGCAATGCCCTCTCCTTGCTTGATGAGGAGCTGCTCTGCTTAGGTACGTGCAAGGCATGTGCACCAGGCTTAAGGGGTCTAGTGTGCTTTATCAGTCAAGCTCACTATCTGGGGGCCACCTGGGCCAACTTCCTGTGGATTGCAGGATAACCATGGGGAGCTCTGATGCAGCCCAGCTCCTCTGTTCCTGGGAGGCTTTGAGTCACGCACGTAAGGGTGGAAATGGATTTACTTTCCCTATCTAGCTGCAGGGGAACACTTTCTTCTGAGTAATGTCCCTTGTCTTGTCAAATGACCATTCTTATGGTAGGCAGAAGGTTGCCGCCTCAGCTCAGGGTCTCATCTCATTGAGTTTTCTTTTGTGTTCTTAGGCCTAACTGACCCGGCTCCCACTGCTCCCAAAGAGTCAGCTGGAAATAGTCAGTGGCACCTCTTCCAGGTAGAGGCACAGTAATGGTGACATCACTAAAGCGCCCAAGGACCAAAACTCAAGCTATTCCATTCCTTCTTAGACTGTGCCTGGCTGCACTTTGCTAGAGCCAGAGCTGCTTGTATTTTCTAGAGCATGGTCTGCTGTAGCTGGGACCCACTGCCTCCAAGGGTTGTTCCCCGCAGCATTTAGTTCTGTGGGTTGTAGTTCTAAGGTGGGTGTGGGCACCTCAGAAGAGCCTGGTGGGTGATGAATCCCTCTTCTGTAGCCCCTCCTAGGTCTTTGCTCACCTGACATTTCTGTTGTGCAGAATGAACCATCATCAGATCTGGACTTCTTCAGCCCCAGGCCAGTGCCTGCGGCCTGCTGCCCCTCAGATGGATCCCTGCTCCCTCCCCCAGTTTCTACCTCAAGTATGTCCCAAGCTCCACTCCCTGCGCCCTTCCCAGCTCCCGTGGTCCCAGCCAGTGCACCAGCTCCCAGCGCGGCTTCCTTCATGTTCGCTTCTGGACCTGCCCCAGCCTCAGTTCCAAAGGCTGGGCCCGCAGCTCCAGAGTTCCACACCTCAGCACTTGGTGACAGCACCTTGCACCGCATAGATGCCCTTGATGAGCTTCTGGAAGAGGCCAGAGTGTAATGGATGGGAGCAGGGAGGGTGGCTGAGGGTGGAGTAAGGGAGGCTCCAGAGGATGGAGTATGGGATCCCTTTTGATCCCATTAACCAGGCTGGTGGCCTGGGGTAGTTAGGGACTGGCCTTGGTTGAGGGGTTGCCCAGCAGTTGTGGCCTGCTCTCTGACTTGCCTTCTCCCCTCTTGTCTTCTCCCCAGGACCTCAGGCTTGGTGAAACCTGTTTCTTGCTTCTCCCCTGGGGCCACCGCCTCCCCATTGCTTCCTACCTCTGCCCCAGCCAGGCCTCTCCTGCCCTTCTCCACTGGGCCTGGAAGCCCTCTCTTCCAGTCACCAGCCTTCCAGTCCCAAGGCAGCCCTCCAAAGGGACCAGAGCTCTCCCTGGCCAGTGTCTATGTACCCCTGGAATCAATCAAGCCTAGTAAGTGCTGGAGACAGGAGGTCAGCCTCACAGCCATAGGGTTTATAGGGTGTGTGATCAGTGGATTCTGTCGATGCTCCTAACAGCTAAGGCTCTACTTGTCAACATTTTTGTTTGTTTGTTTGATTTTTTTCAAGACAGGGTTTCTCTGTGTATCCTTGGCTGTGCTGGACTTGCTTTGTAGACCAAGCTGGCCTGGAACTTAAAGAGATCAGCCTGCTTCTGCCTCCCAAGTGCTGAGATTACAGGTGTGTGCCACCACAGCCTAGCAACGTTTTTTTTTTTTTAAAGAATGTGTTTTTATAACTGAAGAATGTTAATCCGGGAGTGGTGGTGCACGCCTTTAAGCCCAGCACTCGGGAGGCAAAGGTAGGTGGGTTGCTGTGACTTTGAGGCCAGCCTGGTCTACAAAAGCGAGTCCAGGGCAGGCAAAGCTACACAGAGAGACCCTGTCTCAAAAAAAAAAAAAAGTTTGTGTGCCTTGGTGTGTGCGTATGCATGCCAAGTATAAGTGCCCACTCTGGTCGGAGGGTGTCAGCTTCTTTATTACTTATACAGTGCTCTGCCCACATGGATGTCTATAGGCCAGAAGAGGGCACCAGATCTCATTATAGATGGCGTGTGTTTCCTGGGAATTGAACTCAGGACCTTTGGAAGAGCAGACGGTGCTCTTACTCTCTGAGCCATCTCTCCAGCCATCTATCTCAGCTTCTTATAGCCGCTGTGTAACCTTGGGCCTCTCTGGTACTCCACAGGGCAGTGCTGTTCAGCCACACTGGCTTCCATCCACTTGGCTTTAGTAGTACTTATGGGCGCCTTTGGAAGGTTCTGTCACACTCGCTCGTATACTCATTCTTGCAGGCAGTGCCCTTCCTGTGACAGCCTATGATAAAAATGGCTTCCGCATCCTTTTCCACTTTGCTAAAGAGTGTCCCCCAGGACGGCCTGATGTGCTTGTGGTGGTGGTGTCCATGTTGAATACAGCTCCTTTGCCAGTCAAGAGCATAGTGCTGCAGGCCGCAGTGCCCAAGGTATTTGTCCCTTATCTTTGGACCTATTATGTTGCTTTCCTATCAGTGGCCAGCAGGTGGCACTTGGTGTCTCTCTCTGACACCTGGAGAGAGACACTCCCTTCAAATGAGCTTCTTTTTATCTTCAGTCAATGAAAGTGAAGTTGCAGCCACCATCTGGGACAGAACTTTCTCCATTTAGTCCCATCCAGCCACCTGCAGCCATCACTCAGGTCATGCTGCTGGCCAATCCAATGAAGGTAAGCATGAGAGAATCCACAATACCTGCCTGGGGTCCCACTGCCCCAGATTAGGACCACGGGGAATAACTTTCTGAACCTCTGTCTGAAGTCTTGGCATGACCTGTAGCAGTAACTCCTCTCGTCCCAGGTTAAGGAACTGAGCATGGGTGGACAAGGTGGGACAAGTTGCATCCCTTCAGCAGAGTCAAAAGAGAGCGGCAGGGAAGAGAAAGTGTCCTGCAGAGGGTATTGGCGGACTACTGATTCTCACCTGCAGCCCTCTTATTTCAGGAGAAGGTGCGGCTTCGGTATAAGCTGACCTTTGCTCTGGGGGAACAGCTAAGCACAGAGCTGGGTGAAGTGGACCAGTTTCCTCCCGTGGAGCAGTGGGGGAACCTATGACCCCAGCAAATGCTTTCATCTCTACTTGGAAGGCAGGCAGCCCTGAAACTGGCTCTGGCTGGTCCGGCTACTGTACGCCCTGGACAGTGTTTATAGCTTGGTATGGATCAGGGCCCTGGACATTTCTGTCGAGAGCCAAGCTGCTGCTTTGATCATCTCTCCCTGGGCCCCTAAAAGGACCTGTTTTATCTACCTGTGTGACTTGAAGTGGCTGTACTGTGTGGGTGGGGAGTCCCCTGTGCCTCACTGGCTGCCTTGGGATGGTGGACTCTGGACCTGGAGTAGGTTTTTTTTTTTTTTTTTTTTTTTTACTGGCATCCTTCGATACCAGGGAGAGGGCTCTAAAGAGTGAGCACCTCTCAAAACCCCTCAACTGCGTCTTTATACCCTGAAGGGGCATGGCTTGAGAGGCTGTGCCTCCCATTGGCGTTCCATGCTTCTTTGCTAGCAGGCACTGCTACCTGAAGTAGGCAACAGTGGCCCAGCGTTACCTGGAGTACTGTAGAGTCTTCGCTCTGCTTTCTGAAGTGGCTACTGAGTGAGTAATGTGCTTGTCCTGACAGTGGCAGGTTGTGTCCCATGGACATCTCAGCAGGACAGGGAACTTGGTCTGATAGCCTCAACTAGGGATAGGAAGGAAAATGGAAGTGGCAGTGTTTCCCTTTGGTCAGAAGCAGGTACTGTGGCTCTCTGGGAAAGGCATACCTCCTGCAGTGGGCACAGGCCATCCTACTCACTACCTCTTGCTTGGCATGAAATAAACTGCTGTGTTCCCCTTAAGCCTTTTAAGGAAAGACACCTGCCACTCTGCATCTTCCTGCTTTGATCACTCCTCCCTGTCACATGGAATGTGGTGTGGCACCTATGGCTGGACCCAAGTCTCAGGGTCACACACATTGCACTAAAGTTTATGTCCCTTTGTGCTGCACCAAAACACCCATTTTCCCCCAGCTACAGAGGGGCACTGTGTGCGACATGTTGGGTCTGGAGGTGATGAGAGGCATCATGCTTGAACTGAATTACCAGGCCCTATTGCTTCAACAGTGCTGGGCTTCAGCGAGACCCAGCTGCTCCAGGCCAGAGACTTCAAGACAACAGGGAACTCTGCTGCCATAGAAACCAGGAAGGGACAAACAGCCAAGTCCAACAGGCTCAGCTCTCTGCTGCCTTTGGGAAAGGGAAGGTGGCACAGTTGGATCCCCTGGTCACCTGTATCTTGGGAGCGTCCTTGTCTAAGAGGTCATCTGACCTACCTCCCAGCTACTGTCCTTAGCGAGCAGGTTTCACAGTTGCCTCAGGACAGGTCGGAAGAATCTTTTCCGCTGATGATGTTATAAATCCAAGAGCTTTCCAGAAACTGGTTACTTTAGCCTTGGACTATCTATAGATCATGTCAGTGCACATCTTTACTAACCTTTAAACATACAATCACGAGTGTTGCTCATTACTACTGAGGTCACTGCTTAATGGTCAACAGCCATATAGATGTACCACCTCCTGCCCTTGTTTTGCTGCATGTGAAATAAACCATTTTCACCCTGCTCGGTGTAATCCTTCAACACAAAACACACTGCATCCTGACACAGGCACCATGATTTTAGAACATAGGTTTCTGAAGCCTTTTGTTGAAAGAAGATAACCATAGAAGTTACATGGAGGCCAAACTTTCCATTTGGGCGGGATGACTCTGCATGTACCAGTCCTGTGGTAACTACTCTTGGCTTCTCCAGTGAGATGGAGGATGACCGTTCTCTTATCAGGTCACAAGCTAGGTGTGGTAGCATGTTGCTTGAATATAGCCAGCCTGTGAGGTATGGCAATATCCATCTCAAAAATACATTTTGTTCATTTTGCTATGTTAGGGTCAGGAGAGACAGTGGTTAAAAACTCCTTGGTCAGCCTTTAATCCCAGCACTTGGGAGGCAGAGGCAGACAGATCACTGAGTTCCGAGGCCAGCCTGGTCTACAAAGTGAGTCCAGGACAGCCAAGGCTACACAGAGAAACCCTGTCTCGGGGGAAAAAAATCTCCTTGGTCAGATTAATGATTGGCCTTGTATTTGCAAAAGGGAATTTATTCTTTTAAAGTCTTATTTACATTGCCATACAAAGTTACTGTCCTGCAGGTGTCTTCACCATCTCTCAGGAGCCCTCCAGTGAGCCTTCTCTTATAATTGCCCGAGCAAGATTCCGGGCAAGAGCCAGCCTCAGCATCTCCACCTTGGTGGTCTCTATGTCGTCGTCCTAAAGAGCAGACAGGCACTGTGAGGTACCACAGGCAGCTTTCCAGGACAGCACAGAGACCAGTGCACTAAGGATGGCTGCAGTGAATAACTGAAGGGACAGGAGGACTGGAATCATTGGTGTGTCACAGAGCAGAGGCTAATGTTTCAGGAATGTGGGCGAACAGAGGGAAATCCTAAGACAGAATCCTTTCCCCCTCAACATGGAATCACCTCCCCCAAAGTTAAAATAACCTGGAGTCGCTGGATGTCTGATTCGCCACACTCTGGCCGCCCTGAGGCCAAGTCTTCCAAGCAGCGCATCAGCTCATAGGTCTGCTCTGCTGAAAAAATTACCTAGGGAAAAGAGGCTGCTTCACTCACCTGCTCCCAGGCAGAGGTTGTGTTGGTCTAAGCATGGGTCCAAATTCAGGGAAGACCCAAGGCTTTGGGGAGAATGCTTTGGATAGAGCCTTGGACTGCTGGTGTGGTTCCTAGTCCCACATCCACCTCTCTGGTAAGGCTTGGTGAGCACTGTTGGTGGGTGCCGTCATTTCAGCTTGGAGCCTGTGCATTATGCTACACATGCATGCACAGGACTCTGTCGGAGGAGGCACATAGGAGCTTCTGTAGGGCTACAGAACCAAGATGAAGGAGGAGGCACATAGGAGCTTCTGTAGGGCTACAGAACCAAGATGAAGACAACCACCAAACGTACAGAATAAACTCTGATTAGACGTGATGAAGCCTTACCTGTTTCTGTTCCAAAAGAGGTAAGGCATCTGTGAGCAGAGTCATCCAGAAAGAACGGGGTGCGATCTGCGAGGTCATGAGGGACAGTAGGAGAGAAGCAGCGTCACCAAATCGCTTCTCCCCGTACAGTCTGTGGAATTCCCGGTACTTTCCTGTTAGGAGGGATGTGAGTTCACCTCAACATTCCACTTACCTGATGCTCAGAAAAGCCACCTGGCCTTTAACTAGGAGAATTCGATACACCTGAACATGTAGAACAGGGTCTACAAGTTCATATAAGTTATCAAGTTCATAGATAAGTGAATTACAGTAGTCAAAGACAGGCCTTTCGGAGCACCAACTCTAAATATCTGCAGTGCAGTAGACTATAAGAGAGCAATTGAAGTGCTTGAAAGAAGGTTCTGTTAAGCTTACTAACTGCTCTTACAGAAGACATGGATTCAATGCAACACATGGCAGCTCACAACCCACTAACTACACCCTCTTCTGGCTTCTGCAAGTACCAGGTGTATATGTGGTACAGACAGACATGCAGGCTGAAAACCCTATACACAGAACAAGTTAGAGCCCGGCGGTGGTGGCGTCCGACCTTTAATCGTAGCACTCAGGAGGCAGAGGCAGGTGGGTTGATTGCTGTAAGTTTGAGGACAGCCTGGTCTACAAAGCGAGTCCAGGACAGCCAAGGCTACACAGAGAAACCGTGTCTTGAAAAACCAAACAACAACAATAACTCTTCCTTCAGTGAACTGTCAGCTCACACAAGAGATGAGAGAAATCTCTAGTGGAAGTGTGGTGGGGCACAGGACATGGGAGCCATCCCAAACTCCAGGCCCATAATCCTAGCCTTGGGGAGGTAAGGCAAACAGACTTCTGTGTTAGAGGCTAGCCTGGTCCACAATAGGGATTTCCAGGGCAGCCAAAGCTACACAGATTCTGTCTTCAAAACAAAAATGAGTATGAAAAGTGTATATAAAAAGTGTCAACCGGTCCACGGAAGCCAAGGCTAACACAGAGAGACCCTGTCTCAAAAAAACCAAAAAAAAAAAAAAAAAAAAAAAAGGGTCAGCTGGGAGGTGGTGGTACATGCCTTTAGTCCTAGCACTCGGGAGGCAGAGGCAGAAGGATCTCTGTGAGTGCAAGGCCAGCCTGGTCTACAGAGAGAGAGTTCCAGGACAGCTAGAGCTGTTACACAGAGAAGCTCTGTCTTGGGGGGGTTTCTATGTAGATTAAGAAATCTAGGAAGATTTCTCCCATCTCTGCAAATGTCCACTCATACCTAGGGGAAAGTATGAAGAGACTTACCCAGGAATGTCAGTCGATCACTGAGCATCATGGCTGGCCCCAGGTTGTCAATGAGATCCAAGTCTGAAAAGCAGCCTCTCTCACAGTAATCCCTGAGGAATCTGCAGAGCCCAACCCAGAGGTTAGAGCAGCAGTAGTAGGCCCTCCTCAAGCTCCAGCCTCCCAGACAACCAAATAGCTGCCTACCTGTCAGAAACAAGTGTGGCAAAGGCAGCATCTTTGGCCCGGATGCTCCAAGAGAGGGCTGAGCCCAGGCGATTATTGCGGACAGCCTTCATGGCCAGGATCTTACAGATGCTTCGAACTTTGCAGGAAAAAAGACAAGAGAACAAGGCTTACCCTCTATAAGCCCTCCCAGGAAGAGCCCTGTGGAGACTGGCTTGGCCTTCCTGCCGCCTCACTACAGTCTACTCAGTCTACAGCTACATGAGAAGAACCAGAAGCTTCAGAGTTTATTCTTCGGTCTTCACTCTGCTCAGTGCCACAAACGACCCACCCACTGGTTTCTAAGTGTTTGTGTTTGGGTGGCAGAAAAAGTCTTGGCTTTCCTCCACATACCGGTCCCACCATTATCTGTACTGAGACCACAGGTGTTGAACACTGTGGGCTTCCAAGAGATGGTTTGGGGTTCAAGTGCTTCTCACTCAGCAGGAATGGGAAGATGGGCACAAACCTGTCCCTGTGGCTGTGTTCCTGCCCAGCTTCCCCGCTGGTCCAGGTTTTGCTGGTAGCAACTGCCCACATACATAGGATTCTCAGCTCTGACCACAGGCCTGAGCACATTGGAGTGTGAGAACAGGTTGACCTTTTTTGTTTGTTTGGATTTTTTTTTGTTGTTTTTAAGACAGGGTTTCAGCTGGGCGGTGGTGGTGCACACTTTTAATCCCAGCACTCGGGAGGCAGAAGGAGGCGGATCGCTGTGAGTTCAAGGCCGGCCTGGTCAACAAAGTGAGTGCAGGACAGCCAACGCTACACAGAGAAACCCTGTCTTTTTTGTTGTTGTTGGTGGTGTTTTTGAGACAGGGTTTCTCTTGTATCCTTGGCTGTCCTGGACTTACTTTGTAGACCAGGCTGGCCTCGGAACTCAGTGATCTGCCTGCCTCTGCCTCCCAAGTGCTGGGATTAAAGGTGTGCACTGCCACCACCTGGCTCGCTCTCTGTCTTTACATGAACTGCACCGCTTCTCCCCAGTGTACAGAAGCAAGCTGCTATAGGTATTGCTCAGTCTCGGGATGCCCTGACAGTCCAGAGGTCGGCTGTGGGAAGTGCTTTATCACCTTGTTCAGTCATCTGCCGCTGCTCACAAATCCTCAGCACTTTCAAAGCTTTCTGCTCTGTGTTGAGAGGAATCCGCTCAATGTGTAGCTCCAAGGAAACTCGGCCCAGCTCCGGACAGTAGTCAAAGTAATCCACCCCCAGCTGCCACAGGCTTAAGTGCAAGGAAGGCAGAGGTTGAGAGGCTAGATGGGCTGCCCTGTGGCTCTGGGAACTACCCCCTGTGACCCTTCCTCCACCCCCTCTGAGCACTCAGAAGCAGCTAAGAGAGAACAGTGAAATTCCACTGGCATCCACAAGGTCAGTACCCCACGAGATCTCCTACCTGTGATGCGCAAACAGTCCTGAGGCATATTCCAGCAGGAGGAATTCTCTCATGTTAGAACCAAAACTGGATGAGAAAAAAAACAAAAAACAAAAAGCAAAAAACCAGTAACACAGGACTGCAAGGCTGCTCTTGCAGCCTACCTGCCCCTCAAATGCCTGGTGATGTAAGAAAGGGTCAGTGCAGTTGACCAACTTACTAGAGGTTGTGTGACTGGAGGAGTCTACAGTGATCCAAGAGGTCTGTGAGGTGAGCTACGAACCACCAGTTGCTCAGGGCAATGCTGCAAATCCAGACACCAAGGTAAAAAGGAAGTCAGGGGAGGGGCCGCACTGAGTGACCGAGATGAGCAGGAAACCCACATACCCTATGCTTTAAAAAGACAGAAGGGTCAGCTGGGTGTGGTGGCGCACACCTGTAATCCCAGCACTCAGACAGAGGCAGGCAGATCGCTGTGAGTTAGAGGCCAGCCTGGTCTACAGTGAGTCTAGAACAGCCAAGGTTACACAGAGAAACCCTGTCTCGAGAAGAAAAAAAAAAAAAAGTAAGTTCCAGGACAGGGCTGCAGAGATGGCTCAGAGGTTAAGAGCACTGACTGTTTTTCCAGAGGTCCTGAGTTCAATTCCCAGCAACCATATGGTGGCTCACAACCATCTACAGTGTGATCTGATGCCCTCTTCTGGCCTGCAGGTGTAATGCAGGCACAGCACTGAATACATAATAAATAAATAAATCTTTAAAAGAGAAGACAAAGAGAACAGGAAGCTGCAGGACAGCAGGAGCTACACGGCAGGACCATGTCACAGAGCACTCGAGTGAGGGCGGCCGACCTGCACTCCTTGATCACTTGGTGGATGTCAAACTCAAAGGCTGCCATCAAGATGTTGTCCAATGGTTCCGGACTGCTTTCACCTCCCAGAAACATGTCCAGGCTGGACTGTAGAAGAGTGATTGATAGCCCACTCAATCTCCAAGATGGAAGCAGAGACTTTGGGTGGGGGGGAGGATTCCTTCCCAAAGGGCTAACGAAAAGGCGTTCCTGTTGCATGGAGACCACACAGAGAAGCCTCCCACACTGTCACTCACCTGAGCATAGAAGTGCAGGTCAATAGGTTTCACTGTGGGGTTAGAATAGAGCAGCCTCGTCACTAGGAAATGGTACCAGTTGCTCAGAAGCTCCTTCTGCTCCAACAAGGTGGCTTCGTCCCCTAGCATTATCTGAGGAGAAACATTCTGAGCTGTCCTCAGGGAGAACACTTCTTGGTTTTGGTTTTTGGAGACAGGGTTTCTCTGTGTAGCCTTGGCTGTCCTGGACTCACTTTGTAGACCAGGCTGGCCTCGAACTCACAGCGATCTGTCCACTTCTGCCTCTGGGATTAAAGGCTTGCGCCACCACGCCCTGGCAGAGAACACTTTTTATGACTATACCATGGGTCTCAATTGGAAGCTGAAAGCTCCCTCCTTTGCAGCAAGTGATTTAACAGCCCTCTCCAAGGAGAAGCCAGCTCCTTAATCTCAGGAATGCCAAGGTCCTACGGGAAGTCCCCAGCCTTGACCTGACCCCTCTCCCACACCTTGCAGAGAGACTCCAGGCGGGGGCTGGCTGCAAATGTGCTGTCTTGCAAGTGCCTCTCACACTCCTCACGCCAGTGCTGCCACTTCAGCTCCAGTTCTGTCAGCGTCTGAGTGTTGCCAGGCTAGGGAGGAGACTGGCGGTGAGATTCTAAGCCGCCACGACCTACATGCTCCCTGATCCCTACCTCCCAAGAGCAGGCAGGCAAGGCAGCTCCCACATACACTGAGAATGGGCATGGTCCTCATCAGATCCCCAAGGATACGGCACATGCCTGCAGAAGAGGGATTGGCATCAGCTTCTTTGGACAGCATTTGCCGTGCCTCATCCAGACGGCCCTGCAGCACCAAGACGGTCACCTAGAAAGAGATGTGGGAACATAAGCCCTAGCAAAAGGCTCCAGGCTGCCCTTAACTCTAAGTCAGCAAGAACTCCCTTCTAGCTGGGCGGTGGTGCACGCCTTTAATCGCAGCACTCAAAAAGGAGACCAGGCAGATCTCTGAGTTTGAGGCCAGCCTGGTATACAAAGCTGTCTTGAAAAAAAAAATTAATTAAATTTAAAAAAAAACAATAAATAAATTTAAATAGAAGAGAAATTATAGCTGGGAGATGGCTGAGTCTGGAGAGAACTTGTCTGGTAAGCAAAGGAGGTGAGTTTTATCCAAAGAAACCATGTAAATATGTCAGGTGTGCAGGACAAGCAGGACTCAGTTAGGTATTGTCACATAGTCAATCACAGTAATGGGAAGAGAAAAAAATACTGCTAACTCAGGGCAATCAAAGTCAAGTTCATAAAAATATTCAGGGTTACCACAATGAGGAAAAAAGTCTGCTCATTTATGTTTGGCTAGATATACTGTTCCACAGCAGAAAGAATGCTTTAACAGACCAAAAATACCAAGTATATCAAACACACACAAACATGTGTAACCCTCATTTGTGGGAGGCGGAGGAAGGAACATCGCCATGAGTGGCCAGCATAGTGTGAGACTGTCTCAAACCATCAGAAACTAACAAAACACAAGCAAACAAGCAAGTGAGCACCCTTCCTCCCAACACACACAGGGGCATCTTTAAGCAGAAACACACATAAAGCAACGCTCTGGGCCTAGATATACAGATCAGCTAAAGCCTCCACTAAGTCCTGGTCATTCCCAACACCACACACAACACAAAATGGCACAAATGCTTGTAGGCAGAAAGATCAGAAACTCAAGCTCCTGCTTGGCTCAAGGACAGTCATGGCCATATGAGTTCCTGTCTCAAAAACAAAACCCAGAGGCTGGGCAGACGGCTTATCGGTTAAGTGCACGTTCTGCTCTTGCAGAGGTACGAGATTCAGCTCCCACGTGGCAGTTCACAATCACCACTGCAAGTACACACGCATAACACCTATACACTCATACAACTGAAAACAGTAATCTTTTGTTGTTGGTTGGTTGGTTGGTTTTTTTTGAGACAGGGTTTCACTGTGTAGCCCTGGCCGTCCTGGAACTCACTCTGTAGACCAGGCTGGCCTCAAACTCAAAAGAGCCGCCTGCCTCTGCCTCCCGAGTGCTGGGATTAAAGGTGTGCGCCACCACTGCCTAAAATCATCTGTGAAATGCAGAAGCAAAGGTTAATATGTATAGTGCTGGTTGAAACAGTGCCTCACTGTACTGCCCAGGCTGTCTCAGACCCCTGAGTTCATGTGCTCCCTCCACCTCAACAACCAAATCAGTGCACCTAGAAGTAAGTGCCATCATAACCCTCAGGTGACGACACTGACCAGGACCTGGGGATGGAGCTCAGGACCAGAAGACAGCTTGCCCACTACACATGAGCCCTTGTCCAGATTTCCAAGGTGCTGGGCTCAATCCCCAGCACCCCAGCACCCCAGCACCAGAGGCTCAGCGGAGTCAACTATGAGCAATGGTTCAGCATCTAGCAGTTTGGTTCCAGGTAGCTCTAACACCCACAGACAATGAACTGACTGCGCAGGTGAATTTATATAAGATATACAAAAACTTACCAGTGCATGCGTAGACAAATCCCAAGTCTCCCCTTCCGCTAGATTCCTTGAACTCTAGACTCCTCTCCAATGACCTAGTCAGCGTGTAAACTTGGATCTCCAACAGCTGTCATACACTTTAAGTCTAAAACTACGGGGCAGTCTGTCTCCTTCACCGGGTGGCCCCTCCTACCCACCTTTTCTCACACATCCTCACCCAGCCCATCAGCAATGCTTGCCGACAACATTCTTCTGGTGGGGGTGGGAGTCCAGCCCAGGTCTAACACATGCTAGCAATAGCTTCAACCACACCACACCTCCAGTTCCCTGCCCGCTTTTATGAAAGTACAAGATAACACAGATCTATAAACCAAGACCCCGTCTCAAGACAAAGGAGGAAGCTAGGCACAGCATACACAAGTTCTCTCCAGACTCAGCCATCTCCCAGCTATAATTTCTCTTCTATTTAAATTTATTTGTTTATTGTTTTTTTTTTCATTTGAGCCAAAGCAAGTTCAAGGACAGCCAGGACTACACAGAGAAACCGTCTCAGGGAAACAAACAAAACAAAACAAAACAGAAAGCCAGTCAGAGCAGTAGTAGTGCATATCTTTAACCCCAGCACGTGGGAGGCGAAGGTACATAGATGTCTGTGAATTCGTGGCCACCCTGGTGTACAGAGTGAGTTCAAGGACAGGCAAGCCCACACAAAGAAACCCTGAATAAAATATATATTTCCCCCAAACAAAACAACCAAAAAGGCTACTGTTTTTCTTTTTGTGGTGCTGGAGACCATGTTGCCCAGATGCTAGCACCTCAGGCTCCCTGACCAGTGGTTTTCAACCTTCCTAATGCTGCCATCCTTTCATACAGCTCCGCATGTTGTGGTGACCCCCAGCCACAAAATTATTTCATTGCTACTTCATGAATGTAATTTTGCTACTTTTTTTTTTCTTCTTTTGGTTTTTTGAGACAAGGTTTCTCTGTGTAACCTTGGCTGTCCTGGACTCACTTTGTAGACCAGGCTGGCCATGAACTCAAGGTGATCCGCCTGCCTCTGCCTCCTGAGTGCTGGGATTAAAGGAGTGCGCCAACACGCCCGGCTAATTTTGCTACTGTTAATGTAGTTCAGGGTATCTGGTATGCCAGCCCTGTCGGGGTCATGACCCACGGGGTGAGAACTGCGGCTCTAGTGTACTCTACTGCCTTGCACTTGCTGCTCTCTAACCCCCTACCTTACCCCCATCAACCATTTTACTACCCTCATGCCTTCTTTTCCTCAGATCTACAGTCAAATCAAGGCCTGGAGACCAGGATGCAGAACGCATGACAAAGGAAGAAGAGCCCAGCTGACACCACACTCACCAAGTTCCAGAAGCTCTCATGTTTGCTCGGGTTCTCACTGCCGAGAACATCTGCTGACAAACTGTCCACCTCGCACACATGCAGTCGGACCCAGTCAAGAAGATGGAGGAGGAGGGGGCCAGCTGAGAGGAGAGACTCAAGTCATACAGAGACCCCACCCAGCTCCATCTGCAGCAAGAGCTGCTCTACCCACAGGACAGACACCGATGCTAGCGCAGAAACCCTGACTGGAAAGGGGGTTATTCCCTGCAACTGGAAAGGACGCCGGGGGTAGCCTGGGCTAACTGAGGCTACATCAAACAGACAACATGGGCTTACCTGGAGCTACTTCAATAAAAAGGATCTCACACAGATTCCAAATGAGCTCCATGGCAGACAAAATGGAGACCTAAGGAGGAAATAGATACAAGTTTTAACTTAAAGTATTACTGAAAGCAAAGAAATATAGTAGAGCCTGAGTCCCAACCCCCAACTCACTGATCTCCCTACGGCAGGATGTCCCACCAGGCAGCCCAGGAGGAGATTTCAGACAAGGAGTTACAGACCTGTATAATTTTAATACTGGTGATTTTGTTTTAATGTGAATTAGTAAAGTAAGTAGCAGGCTGTGGTGGCACACTCACTTGGAGACAGCACTTGGAGACAGAGGCAGGCAGATCACTGTGAGTTTAAGGCCAGCGGGTCTACAAAGCTAGTCCAAGACAAAGACAGCCAGAGCTACACAGGGAAACCCTGTTGAGGGGGGGGGAGATAAAAAGAGTTATTTGAGTAAAAAATAATAATAATTTTGAGAAACTTTGTCAAAAAAAGTTTTTTAAACTGTCTCAAAAAAAACCAAAACACTAAAACTTTTAAAATTAAGAGGAAAAAAAAAAAAAAAAAAAGGAAAACCACATTGCAAAGTTAGAGGCAAGGCAGTGGCACACACCTGTAGGCCTGCCACTCAGAGGAGACCTAGGCAGGAGTGTCAAGAGCTGCATGCCTACCTGGCCTGACCTGTAATCCCAGCAGTGTGGGGGTTGGGAGATCAGGGCTTTCAGGCTAGCATGAACTATATGAGAGTCTTTTGAAAGAAAGAAAGAAAGACAGAAAGCAAGCAAGCAGGCCAGGTGGTGCTCACCTTTAATCCCAGCACTCAGGAGGCAGAAGCAGGCCGGTCTCTGTGAGTTAGAGGCCAGCCTGGTCTACAAAATCTGTCCAGGACAGCCAAGGCTACACAGAGAAACCTTGTCTCAAAAAACCAAACAAATAAGCAAATAACCATCCCAAAGAGACATTCTGCAACAGTGACCACAAAGCCACCCTTAGCACTGAGGACAGAGAAAGACACAAGGTTGCCAATGAAAGTAGCTACCTCTTACCTGGCTGCTGAACTGCCGGCCACTGGCGGGATCTTTAGCAGCAACTAGCAGAATACAAAACATCTTAAGTGAATCAACCTGCATTGGTCATATTCAATCTATTATGCCCTCAGAAGCCCATACGCCTCCTGTCTCTGTTTCTTTTAATGCCTGCCCTTTTTCTTTGGAAATGCTTGTGTATCACACCAAGAGCCCTATACTGTGAACTGCAGAGCAGCTTCCGTAAAGGGCACTAGAGAAAACAGCACTAGACACACACTTCAAATATACACAAGGTCCTTACTTGCAACCTGGTGCATTTCTTCCATACAAGCCCGTATGACTGATCGGTAATTTTTACTCACTCGAACCAATCTACAAAAAAATGAAATGACATACAAAATGACCGGGGAACATATCTTGATGCTAGAAAGAGAGGAATCAGAAGACAGGAGGTAGCGGAACTGCTCCTGCAGAAAAATCCAGGGTTAGTTCCCAACATCCACATCAATCTGCAACTCCAGTTCCAGGAGCTCTGAAGTGCTCTGGCCTCCAGTGCATAGAAACTCACTAAGAACACATACACACAAAAAGACCAAAAAACAAAAAACAAACAAATAAACAAAGGGCTGGAGATTTGGCACAATGTTAAGAGTGCATACTACTGTTGGAAAGGACCAGAGTTTAGTTGCCAGGACCTGAGTTTGGTTCCCAGCATCCATATCAGATGGCTCACAACTGCCTGTAACTCTGGTTCCAAGAGATCCAATGCCATCTCTGGCTTCCACGGGTACCTGCATTAATGTCTACCTACACACAAAGTAAGTCTGTGCTACATAGATGGCTCAGAGTAAAAGCACTAGCCGCTGCAGTCAAGCCTGTGGTACATATTCTTGACTGATATTGATTTAGGAGGTGCCACCCAGGCTAGTGGTCCTGGCTACTATAAAAAAGCAGACTGAGCCGGGCATAGTGGCGTAGGCCTTTAATCCCAGCACTCGGAAGGCAGAGGCAAGCCGATCTCCGTGAGTTCAAGGCCAGCTTGATCTACAAAGCAAGTCCAGGACAGCCAAAGCTACACAGAGAAACCCTGTCTTTAAAAAAATTAAAAAAACAAAACAAATAGAAAGCAGACTGAGCAAGCCATGGGTAGTGAGCCAGAGAACAGCACTCCTTCACGGCTTCTGGATCAATCCCTACTAAACTGATGTAGTGCTGCCTCACATGAACAGAGCCCGGACTGCAATGATCCCCATTGCCCGTCTATCATCCTGAACTTGAGAGATGGTGGCAAGAGGATCACAAGTTCAAGAATACATACATTTCAATATACACCTACACAGCCTGGGTTACATTAGACCTTGTATCCAAGAAAAGATATAAAAGGCCTATGGATGTGGCTGAGTCAGCAGACTGTTTGCCTACCAGGTATGATGCGTGGATGTGGCTGAGGCAGCAGACTGCTTGCCTACCAGGTATGATGCTTGGATGTGGCTGAGGCAGCAGACTGCTTGCCTACCAGGTATGATGCTTGGATGTGGCTGAGGCAGCAGCCTGCTTGCCTACCAGGTATGATGCTTGGATGTGGCTGAGGCAGCAGACTGCTTGCCTACCAGGTATGATGCGTGGATGTGGCTGAGGCAGCAGACTGCTTGCCTACCAGGTATGAAGCCCAACTTCATCCTCATCTACTTAGAAAGCTCAAGGTCACATAAGCTACATGACACACCAAAAAAATAAAAATGAAAAAGGAAGAAAGAAGACAAATCCCAGCCTGGAGGGCTGACCTGGTGACACTGCTCAGCAGCTGAGGCCTCACAGAGGAAGCTTGGTCCCCACCATCTCAAAAGCAAAAAGCCAGCTGATCCTGGCCTACAGAGCACAGCAGTCTCTGACTCACTGCCTTGTCTGCTGACCCCTTATACATAATTTTTTTTGAGACAGTGTCTTGCTGGGCAGCTCTGGCTGGCCTGGGACACACTATGCAGACCACACTGGCCATTAGCTCTTAGAAGATCCACTGGCCTCGAGGCAGAGGCAGGTGGATCGCTGTGAGTTTGAGGTCAGCCTAGTCTACAAAATGAGCCCAGAACACCTAAGGCTACACAGAAAACCAAAAAAATAAAAATAAAAATCCACTGACCTCATTTTCAAATCTCCCAAAAATGAGATCTAATTTGAGGGCTTATTTGGACTAGCTTTCCTTTTGCCGTATTTTATTTTGGGTGGCGGTTGTGTTAAAGGGAGACATACAAATGAAGTAGGATTCCAAAAGCAGAAGCCTATCAAGCCAGTAAGTAAGTCTTCCAACAGTTACACAATCTGCAATTGCGTCCTGAAGACACACAGGAGGGCCTGGAGCCGAGGCAGTCTGCCTGTCACCACTTCATCTCGACCTCCAGCACCACTTACTGAGCTTTCCTGGATTTTCCAGTCAGTTCTTCTTCAATTCTTTGCAAGCCAACAAAGATTCCATGGGATTCATTGAAGAGTTTTCTCAAAATTTGAGAGTAAACATCTACATCTTTCCGTACAATATAGATAAAGGGGCAGCTTGGCAGGCTCTCTGATTTGTCTGCAACAAAACAGAAAAGAAAAAAAAAAAAAAAAAAAAAAAAAAAAGGAACATCTATCATTTCCGCCAAAAAAGAAAACATTCTATTACTTTTAATTCTTTAATTACAAAAACTGGCTGAGAATGGGCACATGCCTATATACTCAGCACTTGGAGGATTGAGGCAGGAGGATTACAAATTCCAGATTAAACTTGCCCTCATACTAGGCCATGCTAGCTACATTAAAAGAAAAAAAGTTTTTTAAAAAGGTGGGGCATATTGAGTTGGGGGTCTCATTTAGTAGCCTAGGGCTGCAGGGGGGTGGAGGGGGTGGGGGGGGTCTCAAAACCACAACAAAGTTTCAAAACTAAAAACTATGTCAAATAACTTCATTTCCTGCCCCAGGACGTCAACAAATGTGCCAGGGCAGAAACAAGCAAGAGCTAGCTACCTTTTCTGTTGAATGAAGTTTCGCACAGGAGCATCTCCCCAGGTCCCCAGTCAAAACACATTTGCTTCTTCTTGGAATTCACTCCTGGAATCCACTAGTGAAACACAAGGCACAGAACGGTTGGTTACTCCTAGGGTTTTCTTCTCATTCAACTTCCAAGAGTAACTGCAGGGATCCACAGTCCAGCCCAGCAGTGGGGGCTCATGCCTTTAAATCTCAGTACTAGGGAGGTTGGAGGCCAGCCTCCTCTAAGAGAGAGTTCCAGGCCAGCCAAGGGCTGCATGAGGAAACTGTCTGGCAGGGCACGGCTGTAATGCCAGGATTTAGGAGCTGGAGGATCATTAAATTCAAGGCAAGCCCAGTTTACCGAAAGGAAAAAAAACGGAACCAAAACCACTTAACTACTTAAAAGAAACTCTCTTCAGCCTGTGTCACCTCTGTAAGTAATGAATCTATACTTTCTCTCCAGCTTAGAGGGATCCCTTGGAACCTAGACTCATATCCGCTGCACAAGCCATACAGCTGCAGGCTATCTGACCTACAGAGCTAAACCCAGTGACAAGAACCAAAAAGAATAAATCTCCCCTAAGAGATAATTTATTCACAAGTCTCATTTGTGTGTACTTTTTTTTTTCTCTTTTTTTTCCGTTTTGGTTTTTCGAGACAGGGTCTCTCAGTGTAGCCTTGGCTGTCCTGGAGTAGCTTTGTAGACCAGGCTGGCCTCGAACTCACAGCGATCGCCTGCCTCTGTCTCCCGAGTGCTGGGATTGAACGCATGCGCCACTCCGCCTGGCCCTATTTTCATTTTTGAAACAAGGGCTCAGATAACTCAGATAATTCGGGTCTTTGAGCTTCTGATACTCCAGTACCCACCTCCCAGGAGCTGGGGTGTCCCCCTCGCTTTTGGAGAGGCTACTCTCAGCTGGTGAGAGCAGCCTCTGCCTCCAAAGTGCTGAGCTTAGGGAAGGGCATCAAACATCTGGCTATGAATCCACCAGAGGCCATCTACACCTGATGTACACTCCTGAAAAAATGCAAATAAAGCCGGGTGGTGGCGGCGCACACCTTTAGTCCAGCAGAGGCAGGATCTCTGTGAGTTCAAGGCGAGCCTGGTCTACAAAGCGAGTCCTAGGACTGTTATACAGAGAAACCCTGTCTCAAAAAACAAAAACAAGCAAACCAAAAATGCAAATAAAGGTGCTGGAGAGAGAGCCCAGGAATTAAAGTGTGCTTAAGGCTCTTGCAAAGGACCAAGGTTCGGTTCCCCGCACTTAAGTATAGCAGCTAACAATCACCTGGAAGCCTAGCTCTGGTGGTATCCGACGCCTCTGTGCACATATCCAGCCACATACACATAACTTACAGTTTTTCTAAACCCAAGCGAAAAGAATACAAAACTACAGAAACAGGTAGTCTATACTCTCCCGAGAGAATAAACTGCTTATATATTAAGCCAGGACAGCAGGAGAGGTAGAAGCGGACTGAAGTCTCGGAGAGACGGTGTGGGGCTTACACCGAGGGGAAAAACTAAAGACGCAGAAAAGTCAGAAAGCCAAGGGCCGAACGGGATACAGCGGGGCCTCCGCGGTCCGTTCAGTATCCACAGGACCCGAAGACGATGGACCACCACCGCCCTCACCCAGTGGCCAGCTAATCTGACATTCCGGACGGTGGCAACCCAGTCCAAGGAAGAAGCCTGCGTCCCGCAGCCAGGGAGGCAAGCCTGAAGTGACCGAAGAGACGTAGCCCTAACACCGCAACAAAGCAAGCCTCTCCAGGGCGCCCTTACAGTAACTGCGGGCTCGCAATCGAGCTCCTCCATAGCGCCGCGGTGCTCCTGCGCCCGGAACCTCGCCGCGCAGCCACTGCACCGCTCAGGCCTCCCGCTCGCAGCTAGCTGCCAAAGAGGACCCCGCCTGGGAGGCTTCCGGAAAGCCTGCACTCCTCAACACCGCGTAGCCCTTCGTCTCAGCCACAGACCAGCCCTCTGCGGCTTCCACTAGTATCCCACAACTCTGGCCTAGACAACACAGCAGGAAAAACAGGGCCAGAGGCCACCTATCCTCACGGAATGTTTCCACTAGATCAGGCGGCGCCGTGGACAGTCCCACACCAGTCAAGAGAAAGGCCCCCGGAGATGGCGGGAGAGGCGGCGACTGGAAGGATTTGCGCATGCGCTGGTGTGGGCTGGTGTATACACTCTTGACTACCCAAGTTTCATGGCCTCAAGTAAGCCCACCTTATCTCTTAACGGTGTTTGTGATCTCTCCCTCCTAGTCTATGTTATTAGAATATTCGGGGTCCCCTTTCCGAACTCCGACGGGTATAAAATGCTTATTTTGGGATTAGTCACGGACACTGCCACCCCAAAACAACGCGACTTCATCAACCTTTTAAATACTGGCAACTTTACTTTCCCTGGGATTATTCTGAATGACCTCCTTGAATTCCTGAACATACATCACTTGGAAGTAGGGCATGGTGGCACAAGCAGGCAATCGCAGCACTTTAGGAAGTAGAGACTGGAAAATCGGGAGTTCGGGGCCAGCCTTAGCTATATAACGAGGTAGAGCTCACATCAGGGCTAAAGAAACCCTGTCTGCAATAAATAAATATCCATCCCCCGACCCAAAGGGCAGCCCAGGATAAGGCCTTACCTAGGCATGACCCCACAAAGTCATCAGTTCCAGGAAAGACCCACCACCCCAGGGGCAGCCAATCAGAGAAAAGGGCAGCTAGGAAATAACCACGAATTTTATTCCAAACCTGGTCATCTGTGCTTAGCACCAATATATGGTGTGATATCTCATTTTGTGGTTAAACGTTCAGCATACAAGGCCTGGCGTGGTGGCACATGCCTTTAGTCCCCGTACTCAGGAGGCAGAGGTAGGCAGATCTCTATGAGTTCGAAGCCAGCCAGGACTGCAAAGAAACCCTGTCTCGAAGAAAAAAAAAAGTTCACGACACAAGAGTGTGGTCTGGCTAGGTGTGGTGGCACGCGCCTTTAATCCCAGCACTCATGAGGCAGAGGCTGGCAGATATCTGTGAGTTCGAGTCCAGCCTGGTCTACAAAGTTGAGTCCAGGACAGCCAGAGAAACCCTGTCTCAAAAGAAAAAAGAAAAAAGAAAGAAACTGAACAAAAACAATCATAGAAAGAAATAACGAGCCGGGCGTGGTGGCGCACACCTTTAATCCCAGCACTCGAAAGGCAGAGGCAAATGGATCCCTGTGAGTTCGAGGCCAGCCTGGTCTACAATGCCAGTCTAGGACAGCCAAAGCTACACAGAGAAACCCTGTCTTGAAAAACCAAAACAAAGAAAAAAGTGAAGGTTCCATTACACCAAAGAAGGAGAGAGAGAAATTATAAAGAAAATATTTTTTAAGATGTATTTATTGGCCCAGGGGTCCCGCTCAAACTAAGGCACCAGCCAAGGACAATACAGGAGGTAAACTTTAAACCCCTTCCCAGATCTAGCCAATGGTCAGAATATTCTCCACAGTTGATTGGAGAGTGTGATACGACTTTCTCACATACTCTGGTGCCTCACATTTGACCATGTCCCCTGGAGGGGGAGACCTGGTGGCACTCAGAGGAAGGACAGCAAGTAGCCAAGAAGAGACTTGATACCCTATGAGAATATATAGGGGGACGTAATCCCCTCAGGAACAGTCATAGGGGAGGGGAATAATGGGAAAATGGGGGGGGGGGAGGAATGGGAGGATACAAGGGATGGGATAAACATTGAGATGTAACAAGAATAAATTAATAAAAAAAAAAAAAAAAAAAAAAAAAAAAAAAAAAAAGATGTATTTATTTATTATGTATACATTGCTCTGCCTGCATGTACACCTTCAGGCCAGAAGAGGGCATCAGATCCCATTATAGATGATTGTGAGCCACCATGTGGTTGCTGGGAATTGAACTTAGGACCTCTAGAAGAGTAAGTAGTCAGTGCACTTAACCTCTGAGCCGTATCTCCAGCCCTTAAAGAAAATATTTTTATGTTAAAAGTGGAAAATACAATGAAATGTGAATCCAGTGTAATTTTGTTTCAATGTTTTAATTGTCAGCATACAAATAATAATATTTTCGATAATGATTACAATTTTTTTGTTTGTTTTTTGAGACAAGGTTTCTCTGTGTAGCCTTAGCTTACTTTGTAGACCAGGCTGGCCTCCAATTTGCAGAGATCCACCTGCCTCTGCCTCCTGAGTGCTGGGATTAAAGGTGTGCGCCACCATGCCTGGCTTCAATGATTGCAATATTATATATCCTTTTAAGAAAGGTCAGAATAGGGCTGGAGAGATGGCTCAGAGGTTAAGAGCACTGACTGCTCTTCCAAAGGTCATGAGTTCAATTCCCAGCAACCACATGGTGGTTCACAACCATCTATAATGAGATCTGGTGCCCTCTTCTGGCCTGCAGGCAGAATGCTGTATAAATAATAAATAAATAAATCTTAAAAAAAAAAAAAAAAAAGGACAGAATAAAACATACTTAAAGAAGAAGAGTGAAAACCTAAATGCTAGAGTGGAGGTAACAAAAAAGAGATTAAAAATCCTTTGGTTCTTAATAAAAGATCTTCGGAGGACTCCAATCTAAACCCTATAGCACACCTTGTGATAAAAGTACAGAATAGCAGCCCATAGAGATGATAGATAAAGAATCTTTAGCACGCCTTTAATCCCAGCACTCAGCAAGCAGAGGCAGGCCGATTAATGTGAGTTCGAGGCCAGCCTGGTCTACAAAGCGAATCCAGGACAACAACAAAACAAAAAAATAAAATAAAATAATCTTCAGCTACGAAACAACATAATCAGACTAGATATTATATTAATATTACCAAAGATCAAGCCGGGCGTGGTGGCGCACGCCTTTAATCCCAGCACTCGGGAGGCAGAGGCAGGCGGATCACTGTGAGTTCGAGGCCAGCCTGGTCTACAAAGTGAGTCCAGGACAGCCAGGTCTACACAGAGAAACCCTGTCTCGAAAAACCAAAAAAAAAAAAAAAAAAAAAAAAAAAAAATATTACCAAAGATCAGTTGCTAGATGAAGGACAACATAGTGAATTTAAGACTACACGTTCTGAGGTTGGTGAAATGGCTCAGCTTTATTTCGCCTGTTTCAATTGTTTACTCAGAGTAAACAATTGAAATGGCTCAGCAGTTAGAACACTGGCTACTTTTCCAGAGGTACTAAGTTCAATTCCCAGCAGCAACATGGTGGCTCATGACCATCTATAAAGGGATCTGATGCCCTCTTCTGGTATGTAGGTGCACATACAGACAAATCACCCCTACATTAAAAAAGAAAGTATGTAAATAAAATTAAATCAAGACTACAAGTTCTATTTAATGATACCACCTTAGAGCAATGTCATACAATCGCTTGTATGTTTCATTTTGTAGAATTTGAAAAATTAAAGTATGTGCACCATATGATAGACACATATTCAGGCTTGTAATGGGCAACTGCTTTAAGTTCTGAAAATGCCGATTCTGTAATTACACCTTTAACAGAAATTATGGCCTTTATGGGGATACCTGTACAAATTAAGACTGGCAAAGCCCCAGCAAATATCTCTAGTAAAATGAAACAGTCTTTTGCATATTGCAACATAAAGCATATTACAGGCATCCCACACAATCATACAGGACAAGCACTAGAAAAGATACGCTTAAGTCAGGTGTGGTGGGGCACACCTGTAATCCCAGCACTTGGGGAAGCAGAGGCAGGCAGATCTCTCTGGGTTCGAGGCTGTCTTGTTGTACAAATCAAGTCCAGGACAGCCAAGTCTACACAGAGAAACCCTGACTTAAAAACCAACAAAACAAAACAAAAGACATGCTTAATAAACAGAAAAGGCCAACAAAGACTCCCAGAGATAGATTACACAATGCTTTATTAACCTAAAGCTTTTTTTAAATGCTTATGACCAAAAAAAAAAAAAAAAAAAAAAACAGCTGCTGAGAGACTTTGGAATTAAATTTGCCTATATACAAGGATGTCCTAACTGCAGAATGGAAATTAGGAAGTGTGTTGCGTTGGAGGAAAGGTTATGCCTTTGTTCCCACAGGACAAGAAAAGCTGTGTAAAAGGAACTTTTATTCGCCTGTTTCAATTGTTTACTCAGAGGATTATTACCTCTGTCTGCTAACCTTGTCCTAGACGCTTCTAGCCTCCATACACTCTAACCTAGGTAAGCCTACAATGTTTTCAGCCTCTGAGACTTATTGCTTAATAAGCTCACCCTTTCTTGTTGTGGCCAGGCTGGTTCAGTTTCAGCTGTTCTGGCTCAATCTCAGCCCCTGACCTGCTCTGCTTGGCCTCAAAATAACTCTAGCAAACTGTTATTTTATCTTTTTTTTTTTTTTCTCCCCAGAGCTGAGGACTGAACCCAGGCCATTGCGCTTGCTAGACAAGTGCTCTACCACTGAGCTAAATCCCCAACCCCAACTACAGCAATCTGTAATCTGGTCTAATCTCCTGGCTTCTCACTCACTGTCGAGCACTTTTGCTCTTCACCTGAGAGTCTACCTTATTCTCTCTCTGTCTGCAATCTATCTCTCTGTTACTGCCCCAGTAAAACTAAACTACCTCCTCTTTTTCTCTCTTTTATTTTCTCCCTCTCCTCATCTCTATTTCTCTCTCTCTCTCTCTCTCTCTCTCTCTCTCTCTCTCTCTCTCTTCCCTTTCCTCTCTCTTCTCCTGAGAGTTGGTCATATCCTATTCTGTCAAATCTTTCTCTCATTCATGACTTTTTCTGCCAGTCAATTAAGCATCACTTTCAAACATGGGTGCTTCCTCTACAAATTAATTTTTCCTTCATTGTTTGGGGTTAAGGTCATGTACTACCACATCTGGACCTAAGCTATTTTTTCTTTAGTTTGTTTTGTTTTTCGAGACAGGGTTTCTCTGTATAGCCTTGGCTGTCCTAGACTCACTTTGTAGACCAGGCTGGCCTCGAACTCACAGTGATCCGCCTGCCTCTGCCTCCCGAGTGCTGGAATTAAAGGTGTGTGCCACGACTGTCCAGTTTAAGTTATTTTTTACCTGAAACTTGCTCTATATCAAGCTGACCTTGAGCTCAGAGATCTGGTTGCCTCTGTTTCCTTCATTAAAGGTGCATTTGTATTCCAGCTGGGTCATACAGACCTAGAAGGTCTTTGGATGTGATCTCGTGCCAAAATTGCCATATTCTGAATTAAAATTCCTCTATAAAGTTGTGACTTCCATCAAAGTTAATAAAGATTAGACTTGACCAAGGGAGACCTCCTGAAAACCTTGGCTACAGACATGAAGAAACCAAAAAGAAGAATCAAACAGGTGACATGACCTGCTGCTCTCTCTACATGTAATCAGCTCTGGGACTGGGTGAGACATAGAAATGCCTCTGTGTAGCCAATAAATCTTGATGCCTTTCACCTGCTCAAACAAAGAGCAGAGGGGGCTGGAGAGATGGCTCAGAGGTTAAGAGCACTGGCTGCTCTTCTAAAGATCCTGAGTTCAATACCCAGCAACCACATGGTGGCTCACAACCATCTACAATGAGATGTGGGTGTGCATGCAGGCAGAATGCTGTATATATAGTAAATAAATCTTAAAATAAATTAATAAAAAGGCAGAGGCTCGCCTCTAGCTAATTTGTTCACACTGCACATTCCATACATGTGATCATGCAGAAATATGTATTACCTTTGAATGTGTGTTTTCAGAGCAAAAGTAGAAGACACCAATGAACACCAGTATCCTAGGTGATCCAGCCTCACAGCCTGCCTCAATATCTGTTTCCTCAAAAACCTGCATTCTGCCAGGCATGGTGGCACACGCCTTTAATCTCAGCACACATGAGAGGCAGAGGCAGGCGGATCACTGTGAGTCCAGGATAGCCAGGACTGTTACACAGAGAAACCCTGTCTCAAAAAACGTAAAAAAAGGTGCTGGAGAGATGGCTCAGAGGTTAAGAGCACTGTCTGCTCTTCCAAAGGTCCTGAGTTCAATTCCCAGCAACCACATGGCCACTCACAACCATCTATAGTGAGATCTGGTGCCCTCTTCTGGTCTGCAGGCATATGTACAGGCAGAACACTGTAAACATAAATAAATAAATCTTAAAAAAAAAAAAAAAAGTTAAAAAAAAAAATCTGCATCCAGAAGCTGGCGGTGGTGGCCCACGCCTTTAATCTCAGCACTCAAGGAGGCAGAGGCAGGTGGATCACTGTGAGTTAGAGGTCAGCCTGGTCTACAAAGCAAGTTCAGGACAGCCGAGGAAATACAGAGAAACCCTGTCTCAAAAAACCTTTTCAAAAAAATCTGTGCTGGGCATGGTGGCGCATGCCTGTAATCCCACCACTTAGGAGGCAGAGACAGGCAGATCTCTGTGAGGTATAGGCCAGCCTGTTCTACAAAGCCAGTTCAGTACTCAGGAGGCAGAGGCAGGAGGATTGCTATGAGTTAGAGGCCAGCCTGGTCTACAAAGCGAGTCTAGGACAGCAAAGGCCACACAGAGAAACCCTGTCTTGAAAAACAAAAACAAGCAAGCAAACAAACAAACAAACTTAAAAAATCTTCAACCAGAACGACTTCAAACCAGCTAGCAAGAATGGGTCAGCCTCAGACTGTTCTGGGCAGGGCTTCAGTTAAGCCCTTAACTTTCCTGTTATGCAGAGGCTGGACAGCAATACTACAGCCAGCTCTCACAGGACTTTGGGCATTATTCAGTTTTCTTAATGTTAAGAAAATGGCACCCCCATTCCCAACAGGAGGGGTGGTTGGTTTTTGGGTGTTTGGTGGGTGATGGATGTTTGTTGCTGTTTAAGTGGGGTTCTTTGCAAGTTGTTAGTGGTCTTGGTCAGGTAGGAGACAAAATAAAGGATGTCAGAATTAGGGGTTTCTTTCTTTTTTTCTTTGCTTTGTCCTTCTTTCTCTCCTATCTAGTGTTGGGGCAAAAAGAGGAGAGGGGATGATAAAAGGAAAAAAGAGGGATATAAGAATGATAGGAGAGATGGCTCAGAGGTTAAGAGCACCATCTGCTCTTCCAAAGGTCCTGAGTTCAATTCCCGGCAACCACATGGTGGCTCACAACCATCTATAATAATGAGTGTCTTCTTGTGGTGGGCAGGCACACGTGTGGGCAGAATACTGTATAAATAATAAATAAATCTTTAAAAAGAAAAAAAAAGAATGATAGGATAAGGCAGGTCATGGTGGCGCACGCCTTTAAGCCCAGCACTCGGGAGGCAGAGGCAGGCAGATCGCTGTGAGTTCAAGGCCAGCTTGGTCTACAAAGTGAGTCCAGGACAGCCAAGGCTACACAGAGAAACCCTGTCTCAAAAAACCAAAACAAACAAACAAAAAAACAGGATAAAAGAAAGGGTAGACTACTGGATCTACTTTTACTCTAGAAACCAACAAGACTCAAATATTTTAAATGGGAAAAGATTTTTTTTTGTTTGTTTGTTTGGTTTACACACAGGGTTTCTTCTTTTAGGTATTGTATCTATGAAACTCATTTAAATATGTAATGTGAAGTTCTAGTCTTGGAAAGCTATTATTACAAACTGTTTAGTTAATCAAGAAAGTAAGTTAGGCTGGGCGTGGTGGTGCACACCTGTAATTCCAGCACTCGGGAGGCAGAGGCAGGTGGATTGCTGTGAGTTAGAGGCCAGCCTGGTCTACAAAGTGAGTCCAGGACAGCCAAGGCTACACAGAGAGACCTTGTCTCAAAAAACCAAAAAAAAAATATATATGTATATATATATTTATTTTTTTTAATTAATTAAAAAAAATTTTTTTTTAAAGGAAGTTAATAGTCAGTCTGTCAAACTTGTGGCCTTGTTAGGTATTAGTTTAGTTAATCAGAGAAGTAAGACACTGAGAAATCAACTGCCAACCTTTGCCAAGACAATGCATGCTAGTCCTCCATAATTCCTGCTTCACAGAAAAATCTGTCAGATATTCTGGGCCTGTAGGCCAAAGAGATGGGTGTTCTAACATTGCAGAAGACTCCTGGGTGACTGTCCAGGCATCTGGCAGCCTCTATGGTTTCTGTAGTGTCTGAAGCTGCTTGCTCTGCACTTCGTGTTTACTCAGGTAATATTTATCCTTCTCATGTCTCTGCTGGGGTTGAAGACTAGATAGCTATAGTTTTAGTTTTTCTTGTTACCAATTTCAGAAAAACAACTCACAAGAGAGATGTAAGGTTTATGAAGGTTGAGAGACAAAGCAGCTTAAGCTGTGAAGGATGTAAGAAAAAAAAAAATTAAGGGGCTGGAGAGATGGCTCAGTGGTTAAGAGCACTGACTGCTCCTCCAGAGGTCCTGAGTTCAATTCCCAGCAACCACATGGTGGCTCATAGCCATCTGCAATAGAATCTGATTCCCTCTTCTTGTGTGCATGAAAACACAAGAATATTTTATCATATACATAAAGTAAATAAATAAATATTTTTAAAAAGAAAAGATTTAAGGTCTAAAAGACGTTTTTAGGTTGGTAATGCAAGTTATGGTAGAAAATGATTTAAGTACAGAACTTTGGACTTACCAAGATAGGACAGATAATGGAGTTCTTTGTGATTGCCAAAGACAAGAGACATTGTGAATGGAATTATTTCTTTTTGGTTTTTTGGGGGGGGAGTGTTGGTTTGCTTTGTTTGTTTCTTGTTTGTTTTTTTATTTTGTTGTTGTTTTTTCAAAACAGGGTTTCTCTGTGTAACAGCCTTAGTTGTCCTGGACCTCTTTTTGTAGACCAAGGTGGTCTTGAACTCACAGAGATCTGCCTCCCTCTACCTCCCCGAATGCTGGGATTACAGGCATCTGCCACTATGCCCAGCGTGGTCTTTTTTTTTTTTTTTTTTTTTTAACCTTTAGAGTCTTTTAATTCCTACAAAGTATCTGGAGCATCTTAGTTCTCCAAGAAATACCCCGAAAGGCCACAAAGCAAACTGAAATCACATTTGTGAAGCAGTGGGTGAGAACTGTAGCTGGGCGCGCCTGCAATCCCAGCCCTCAGGAGGCAGGTGGATCGCTGTGAGTTCAAGGCCAGCCTGGTCTACAAAGAGAGCCCAGGACAGACAGACAGGGCTACACAGAGAAACCTTGTTTTGGAGAAGAAAGAGGAGAAAGAATAAGAAAAGGAGGAGAAGCCGGGCGTGGTGGCGCACGCCTTTAATCCCAGCACTCGGGAGGCAGAGGCAGGTGAATCGCTGTGAGTTCGAGGCCAGCCTGGTCTACAAAGCGAGTCCAGAATGGCCAAGGCTACACAGAGAAACCCTGTCTCGAAAAACCAAAAAAATAAATAAATAAATAAAAAGAAAAGAAAAGGAGGAGGAGAGGCAAATTCCACACTAAAACCTCCTAAAAGAGACACTGTGAGGGGAATCCATCTTCCAGATGGCTCACCAGAACTAGACAGTCTCTGGACATCCAAAAGACCTTTAACCAGGCTTGGTGGCACACACCTGTAATCTCAGCACTCAGTGAGGTAGAGGCAGGCAGAACTCTGTGAGTTTGAGGCCAGCCTGGTCTACAAAGTGAGTCCATTACAGCCAAGGCTATACAGAGAGAAACTCTGTCTTGAAAAAAAAAAAAACCTTTCAGGAGAACAGAAAGCAGACCATGCTCCGTGCCAAATCTGGACCAAAAGTCTTGCTAAGGGATCCTTTCTGGTTTGTTTATTTTAGGTTTTTGTTTTTTGTTTTTTGAGATGGGGTTTCTCTGTGCAGCCTTGGCTGTCCTGGACTCACTTTGTAGACCAGGCTGGCCTCGAACTCACAGAGATCCGCTTGCCTCTGCCTCCCAAGTGCTGGGATTAAAGGTGTGCGCCACCACTGCCCAGCAAGGGATCCCTTCTGAAGAGGGATGGAGAACTGTAGAGGCCCCAGGAATCTGTGTACCTGATGGACAGGCAGAGTTTAGGAATGACCAAATCCCTAATCAGGACAGGTGTGACCCATCAGGGGGCCCCTTTGTACTGGGACGATCTTAAAGTATGTGTGACTCAGGGAAATGCAAACAGGAATTTGAGTGAGAGGCCACATCTTGCCTGGAGTGTTATAAAGATGCCAGAGAAAGGAGCAGAGAGGCCCTACCCAGGGTCCAGTCTTTCTCTGTGGTCATGAGGAAAGTTGGCGGGCCCATTGTGCCTATGAGACACTGCTTTGTGCACCCCCCACCCCACCCCTCTATTGTGCCTATGAGACACTGCTCTGTGCCACACCCACCTAAGGCAACAGAAGTGTGAGGGGGTGAGGCAGCTTGCTTCCGGTCCTGCTTTAATAGAACACCTCCAGGTATGAATTCAAGAACATTCCAGGCCGGGCGTGGTGGCGCACGCCTTTAATCCCAGCACTCGGGAGGCAGAGGCAGGTGGATCTCTGTGAGTTCGAGGCCAGCCTGGTCTACAAAGTGAGTCCAGGATGGCCAAGGCTACACAGAGAAACCCTGTCTCAAAAAACCAAAAAAAAAAAAAAAAAAAAAGAACATTCCGGTGGGCTCTAGTTTCTCACGGTTGTCACAGAACTTGCAAAAGGCTGGGTACATTTTCTCCAAGTCCTTTCTGGTGCAGCTGTAGGCCTTTGCCCCGTGGGACCTGACTCCAAACTTCTTCATGAAGCTCTGAGGCCAGCCAAGGCACGTCCTCGCCATAGGGCCTGTACACAACGATGTTCCAGTAGCAGCTGTCCCCTGCAAGCAGGGTCTCCTGAGGATTCCATCTCCTTGGGTGAAGCGCACCTCCACTGGGTAGTGGGCCTCCAGCGTTACCTGTGGCTCCAGCAGGGCCCAGTCTTGGACATGCTGCTTGAAGTGACACTCACAGGTGAAGGCCTCGCACCTGAGGTTGCTGCTCTTCTTCTGCCGGTTGATCTAGCCCACCAGGCATGGCAGGTAGGTGCTGATCCAGAGCAAGAACTCCAGGAGGTAGACCCCAATGGCACAGTCCCAAAACCAGTTAGATGCAGAGGAGGGGGGGATTGTCAGTGTGGTCTTGGTAGATGAGACTAATGTTCTCAGTGTGACGAAATCAGGTGGCTGTCCATGTTGTTGAGGACCTCTTTGAGGGCTGAAGGAAAGGCTGTCTCCGGCAGGTGGAACTGTGATACGCACTGCAGACTGCCCATGGGAATGACGCCTGGCAGCCCAGGTGTACCCATGCAGCCTGGAACACATCTGCATTGCTTGATTGAGAGCATTTCAGAGCTGTCCCATCAGCCACCGTCAGGGGCAGGGCCTTGCTTGATCCCTGGGTTATGTGTTCCAGACCGAATGATGCCAGCAAGTGTCACATCATACACCACTCTCAGATTCGACAAGGCCGTGCCATGCCTGGAGGATACCAGCTTCCACTGTTACCTGCTTCTTCTCATCCACCTGGTGAACCTGGTTCATCTTGCCCATGTGGATCATGAAGCCATCAGTGCAGGTGATGCCTCACGTCTGAAGGGGAGTGGCCACCATGCCTGGCCTCTTCGTTTTATTTTTGTTTTACTTTTTGTTTTTTATTTTATTTTCTATGCATTGGTGTATGGGTTTCAGATCCATTGGAACTGGAATGATAGACAGTTGTGGGCTGCTATGAGGGTGAGTGGGAATTGAACCCGGGTCCTTTGGAAGAGCAGACAGTGCTTTTAACCACTGAGCCATCTCTCCAGCCCTGGAATTGTGCTTATTGAATGTAGTCTATTGATGTTAGAGAAAGAGCCTTTTATCGGACTAAAAGGGGGAGATGTTGGAGTGACCTTTTAATGCGCCTTGTGAACGGCCTCTTGGTACAGTCAGATGCTGATCTCTGTACTAGCAGAGATCTGATTACAGCCTGCAATTTGGTATTGTTCTGCATCGTGTTTTGCGATCATTCTCTCCAACACCTTCTGATTGGTGTGATAAAGAGCTGAAAGGCTGCCAGACAGTGGTGGCGCTGCCTTTAATGCCAGCACTTGGGAGGCAGAGGCTGGCGGATCTCTGTGAGTTCAAGGCCAGCCTGGTCTACAAAGCAAGTCCAGGACAGCCAGGGCTACACAGAGAGACCCTGTCTTGAAAACCCCCCAAAAATAAATGAATAAATAAATAAATAAAACAAAATAAAAAGAGCTGAACGGCCAATAGCAAAGGCAGGAGAGGAAGGTGAGACTTCTAGGCCTAGAAAGGACTCTGGGAAGGAATTAAGGGTGAAAGGCTTGACAGACAGACACTGAGGAAGAAATAGGTGCTGGGACTGAGAGACCGAGGAAAGGTAACAAGCCACATGACAGAACGTAGATTAATATAAACACATTAATTTAAAATAAGCACTAGTTTAAAACAAACAAACAGCACTAGTTGGGAATAAACCTAAGCTAAGGCCAAGCTTTCATAATAAATATAAAAGGTCTCTGTGTCATTATTGGGAGCTGGTGATCCAAGAAAGTCTGCTACAATAGGCACCCAATGCTTACACTGCCTGGCTTCTTCTTCTTCTTCTTCTTCTTCTTCTTCTTCTTCTTCTTCTTCTTCTTCTTCTTCTTCTTCTTCTTTTTTTGATTTTTTGAGACAAGGTTTCTCTGTGTAGCCCTGGCTGTCCTGGACTCACTTTGTAGACCAGACTGTCCTCGAACTCACAGTGATCCACCTGCCTCTGCCTCCCAAATGCTGGGATTAAAGGCGTGTGCCACCACCGCCCGGCTCTACCTGGCTTCTTTACATTTCTTTCTCTGCAGCCTACTATGGAAGGAAATTAAGGTCTGGGGTGTGAGTCACAAGGTCTACATTCCATAACGTTTCTACCACTTCAGGGCAGTTGATAAAGATGTGCAGTTTCTCTATGAAAATGATTATCATAGAGGCTTCCTGAGGACTAAGGATTCACTCTCCTCACTTGATAGTCACTCAGTTAATGTCTGCTGCTGCTGTTTTCTGTGTAAACTTACTGCACTTCCTCTTGAAAAAATATTTGTTAGGTTCCCCTGGTGCTGGTGTTACAGGTGGTTGAGGGTCGGGAGCTGGGCTCCAGTCCTCTGTGAGAGCACCATGCACTCTTACACACGGATCCATCTCTGTAACCCCTAGTTGTGGTTTTTGTTGTTGCTGTTAATTGTTTTTGTTTTGAGATAGGGTTTCTCTGTGTAGCTCTGGCTGTCCTGTAACCTGCTTTGTAGACCAGGCTGTCCTCAAATGCAGAGATCCAACTGTCTCTAGATTTCTGGGATTAAAGGCATATGCCAGCACTGCCCGGCCTTGTTTCTGTCTATCTGGGCAGTTTGCATGTGTGCTAAATGACAACTCGGGGAACAACTTCCTTCCACCAGATGGATTCTAAAGAAACGGGTACAGTGGCAGGCACCTTTACCTTCTGAGCCATGTCTCCAGTAAATCACAAGGTTTTCAGTGTTTTATTTTATGGTGCTGGGGACTAACCCGTCCCCCCAGGGTATGTTAGGAAAGTGTCTACCTGAGACCCTCCTCTCCAGCCATGTTTTCTTCTTTTATTTTCTCTTTTGCTTTTCTGAGCTAGGCTCTTTCTGAGTTGCCTAGACTGGCATAAAGCGCATCCCTAGCCCAAGCAGGCCTCAACCATGTAGGTGGGATTATGAGACTCCACTGTGTGTCTGTGCCTGTGTGTGTGTGTGTGTATGTGTGGTTTTAATTTATTTTATGTGTTTTGCCTGTATGTATGCTGTACACCAAGAGCATAGAATATTCTCAGAGGCCCGAAAAGATTGTTAAGATTATTGGATCCATCCTGGGACTGGAGTTACAGACTATGTGGGGATTTTGAACTGAATCCAGGTGTTTTGGAAGCCCGTAACCAGTGAGCCACTTCACCCAGCCTCTGTGGTTTCAGTACTTCCCCAAATCCATTTTGCAGAATACTTGTGTGCTTTTGGAATGCGTGTAGTTCACTCATTTGAAAATGCATTTTATATAAACTCCTTCTTTGCCTGAAGGTGATTTGGCAGTTTAGCATAACTTTGGTGGGGGTGGGTATATTATACAGAGATTCCTGTCTCCCGGATGGTAATACCTAAGCAAGCTTTGTGTTGTTGGAAGCCCCACATGCTAATGAGGGTGAATTAAACCACATATTTGTCTCTACAGTTCTATAAGATGGAGAGGCACGTTCTGCAATAAAAACCTGAGGTGTAGTAGAACTTCATAGACCAGGACAGTGTGTCCACTCCCTGCAAGCTCTGTGACAGTACACAAAACACAAAGTTTTCAGTACTCAGAATATTTACTCCACTCACTTGGATGTTTCAGGGGGGAAAAAATGCCCAAAGCCAGCACTTAGGAGGAAGAGGCAGGCAGGTCTCTGAGTTCAAGGCCAGTCTAGTCTACAGATGGAGTTCCAGTACTGTGTAGCCTGCTTGCTTATCTGCTTATCTTGCCTTCTTAGTGCAGAAATTAGGAAGGTGTGGGAAGCCTGGCAGTAGTGGTGCACGCTTTTAATTCCAGCAGTTGGGAGGCAGAGGCAGGTGGATTACTGAGTTCAAGGCCAGGACAGCCAAGGCTACACAGAGAAACCCTGTCTTCGAAAAAAAAATGAGGCTGGCATTGTGGGGGCATGCTTACAGTCTTAGCACTCAGGGAGGAAGAGGCAGGCCGCCATGCAAAAGAAAAAAAAAAAAAAAAAGTGCCACTAGGCTCTGCCCAAATGAAGGACTTGTGTTCTTGTTGTTGTTTTTATTTTTCTTTCTGTTAAATAAAAGATTGTTTATTTATTTTATGCATGACTGCTTTATTTGCATGTACACCTAAATGCTAGAAAAGAGCATTAGATCACATTATAGATGGTATGAGCCACCATGTGGTTGCTGGGAATTGAACTCAGGACCTCTGGAAGAGCAGACAGTGCTCTTAATTGCTGAGCCATCTCTCCAGCCTATTTTTATTTTTTCAAGACAGGATTTCAGTGTGTAGCCCTGGCTGTCCTGGAACTTTTTTGTTTACCAGGTGACATCCAACTCAGAGATCCACCTGCCTTTGCCTCTGCATCTGCCTCTGGAGTTCTGGGATAAAAGGAGTGAGCTACCACTAACGTGCAAGGATTTTTATTTTTAATTTTTTAAGTTAGAAGATCTGAGTTTAGAAAATCGATGGTAATGGAAGGAGTTGATACCTCCTTGTAGAGGAAATATAGTAAAATTCAAGTCTGTAAAAAAACAAAAGAAAATTTAAGTAGCAGGCAAGATGGGGCACACCTGTAATCCCCAGCACTTGGGGAGGCAGAGGCAAGGGGATCTCTGTGAGTTCGAGGCCAGCCTAGTCTACAAGCTAGTCCATGATAGCTAAAGCTACACAGAGAAACCTGTCTCGAAAAACAAAACAAAGCAAAAATAAACAAAACAAAAGAAAAAAATGATAGAGAAAAAGATTCCAGTGTGCTAAAGGACAGGCCTGAGGTTACAGGGGGGAAAAACTTGTTTTCTGCAAAGTCACAGGGAGTTCAAAAGGAGAAACGCGACACGTTCCTGGATCCAGCAAAGGTGACCTTGTAGGGAGTTTTAGTGGAACTATGGGGACAGCAACAGATTGCAGTGGATTGAGAAGCGAGTGGGAGTTGAGGGGGTGGAGACAGCTGTCACGGGCATTTTTCAAGCTGTTTGGCCAAGAAGGAACACTATCGTGGCTGTGGTGTAAGAAAAAAAATTTTTTTCCCTTGGTAATGCAGGGATACAGGAAATAATAAAGCCAAGTGAGAGGCACAGGATGGGATGCACAGCACAGACAGCAGGACTTTCTTCGAAGGGGAGGATCTTACTGAATAAAGGGAGGAAAGGATTGATTGGCCTGTAAGCTTTATGGTCCGATGTTTTCCGTGATGGACTGTGTTCTCTTGAGTTGGGAGACAGGTCACAAACAAGGAGTTCGTTGAGTGGATATGGAAACATTTTTCCTCAGCTAGTGTAGGGTTACCAACAGGTTGGAAGGGATTTGAGAGTATGGTGGGAAGCTGGTTGAGGGTGAAGGATGAAGGGCCTGGGAAGTTTGACGTGCAGAGGTTTGCATTTGTTCTACTCAACAAGAGTTTCAGAACCCGATGCTGCTGCTTTTGTGATCTAGGTTCCCCCTTCCACGTGGAGTTGGTCCGCCCTCCCCGGCCTAGGCTCACGTCTAAGGCCACAACAAGCCTTCTTGTCCTCGCCAAGGACCAGCTGGAAGCCATTTTGATTATGCTCCACCGCAGAAGGAGGACAATACAGCCCCGCCCAGAGCCAGGCGCGCCCCCGCGGCGGGACTGGTGCGCGTGTCCGCGCCTCTTCCCGCCGGCCTGGCGGGCGCCTGGCCCAGGCGGCGGAGGCGCGGGCCGTGGGGGGGCAGGAGGGGTGGTTATGTAAGCGTTGCGCGCTCCCGCGAGGCGGCAACCAATGAGAAGCCCCGGCCGCTCGTGCTCGCGCACGCAGGGTGGGGGGAGGGAGCGCACGACGTGCGCGCGCCCTCCGCCTCGTCCACCGCTGCCGCCTCCTTCTTCTGCCGCTCCTGGTGCTGCTTGTGTGTTCCTTCAGTGCGGACCTGGTGCCTCTTTTGTGAAGCGGCAGCTGAGGAGACTCCGGCGCTCGCCATGGCCGACGAGAAACCCAAGGTGAGCTCGGGGCCGCCGTCTCCGCCTCGGGTTCGGGCCGGTGGGTGGCGCGGCCCTGGGTCCGGCCGAAGCCCGCCGCGGGCTTTCCTGCCTGCCCGGGGCCCCCCACGGGGCCAGCCGTGGCTCAGGCCCGGCGCTCCGCGCCATTTTCCTCTCTCGCTCTCTTCCTCCCGCCCGCGCCGGAGGAGGCCCGCCGCCCTCCCCCGCCCCCGGGCCCTCGGAGCGCGCGCGGCGCGGGGCGGGCGGCGCATCGCGGGGGCCCGCGGGCCGGGCGGCCCCGCGCTGGCTCCTCAGCGGCGGCCGGCGCGTGTGAGAAGAGCGTTGGGCGCGCGGAGCCCGGGGCGGCGGCGGCGGGAGTCCTGCGGGCCGGGCTTCCCCTCTTGGGGCGGGGGCTGCGCCGAATCAATGGGCTGTGATCGGCCAGCCCAGAATGGGGGATTCCGGAGTAGGTCCCACCCGAGGCCCAAGTGGCCCGCGGGGGAGGGGCAGCGCCGCTTTGCAGGGCGCCCAGAAACCCGGACCCTGGCGGGAACCATGTGGCTTGTTGTGGTTGGAGGCTGAGGTGCGAGCAGAGACATGATGGGCTCAACTTGAGAACGCGCCTTCCGAGGCACCAGGAGACTTGGCTGCGGATGAGGGGACGCGCATCAGTCTCCAGGGCACCATCCCGCCTCGACTCTTACCTACTTGGGGACTCGGGTTTAAGAATCCTTGGACATTTACGTTTGCTTTTGCTTAAGTTCAGTCGGGGCCGCAATCAATGGGAAGATTTACAACGAAGTCTGCGTATTCGATCCATGACAGCAAAGGGGAGGGGAAAAATAAGCTCTGAATTTAAAATGAAACAGCTAAATAGGAGTGGAGCGTTAATCTGCCAACGCAAAAGGCAGAATCGGGATATCCCTCAGTTGAGGCTGCTTGGCTCCCCCCGCCCTAAGATATATTTGTTTGATATGGTCATTGAGTGGAGTTTGTTAACTTTATCAAGGATAGGAAGGAGTTTTGAAATAGAAGGTATGTATGGTTTTCTCATACACCACACACACCCTGTTGTTGTACTTAAAACGCTTTGAAAAGAGAAAGCCAACGGGGTTTTATGGAAGCAAAAATTTTTAGCCATGAAGGGAAATGCCATTTTAGAAATTCCAGCTTTAACGTAACAGTAAATTGAACGAGACTTGTAAGTGTATTGTTGCCGTTGCTAGTATCAGTGTTTCTGTAACAGTCTTGTAACACTTGCTGCAGGGTTTCTCATCTTTCTGATCAGCGGCTGGGAACAGCTGTACAGTGTTTGACAGAGAATAAGAAAAACCTGTTGATTCTGAAGTGTTTGGGCTTGCTGCTGCTGCTTTAAAGGTGTTTGTGTTTCACATTTTCCAAATTACACTCTTATTTTTCTTTCAACAGGAAGGAGTCAAGACTGAGAACAACGATCATATTAATTTGAAGGTGGCGGGGCAGGATGGTTCTGTGGTGCAGTTTAAGATTAAGAGGCACACACCACTTAGTAAACTAATGAAAGCCTATTGTGAACGACAGGTGAGGAATTGATAAGTGTACTTCCACTTAATCATCCATTTACACACCCGAATTAGGAGTAGAAAATAGGCTAACACCATACTGCCACGACTACTTTTGTAAGATGAGTGGGACTGTTTCGCGGGTAGGTAGGTTTAATATGATTCTAGTGCTAAACCAGTAACGCCTCGTTAGACTCCTTTACCAGTTCCCAAGGAGATATACTTGTGCTTTCACAGGGAAAAATGGTGTACTTTTTTCTTTTACCACTTAGGCATTGCCTTCTCTTAAAACATTTGAGAAATCTTGGTGTGGTAGCACACACCTTTATTCTAAGCACTGAGGCAGAGGCAAGCATATACGAGGCCAGCCTCTTCTAGAGAGCTAGTTCCAGGACAGCCAAGGCTACACAGAGAAACCTCATGTAAGAAAGAGTGAGAATTTTAACTAATTTGAGTGTATGGTATTGCGGTTTTTCTGAAGCATGTAGATTCCAGACTTAAAAAGGAAAAAAAAAATTTTTTAACAGTCAAAAAAGTCAATGTGTGTGCATGTTTTGGAGATTGGAGCCAGAATTGTGTATCCTAAGCATTCACTATGCCGTTAAATGGCCTACCCAGGATCTGGCGCAGGGCCTCATTCCTGTAATCCTAGCACTCTGGGAGGCAGAGGCAGAGGCAGATGGATCTCTTGAGTTGAAGGATAGTCTGGTCGGCACAGAGAAACCCTGTCTCAAAAAACAAAAAAAAGTAGCTGGGCAGTGGTGGCACACGCCTTCAATCCAGCACTCGGGAGGCAGGTGGATTGCTCCGAGTTCAAGGACAGCCTGGTCTACAAAGTGAGTTCAGGACAGCCAAGGCTACACAGAGAGACCTTGTCTTGAAAAGCCGGAAAAACGGGGACTGGAGAGATGGCTCAGAAGTTAAAAGCAGTTTCTGCTGGCTGTTCTTCCAAAGGTCCTGAGTTCAATTCCTAGTTAACCACATGGTGGCTCACAACCATCCATAACGAGATCTGATGCCCTCTTCTGGCCTGCAGGAAGAGTGCTGTATACATAATAAATAAACAAATAAATAAATATTTTTTTAAAAAAGGAAAGAAAAGCCAGAAAAACAAAATAACAAAATAAACCAAAAATTACCTACCAGTTTCAGAGTAGGAAGTTTTAATCCTTTGGAGTAAAGCATGAACACCTTGCTTTTATACTTTAGGGATACTGTATATTAAATAAGAAAATTGTTATATAGGTGTCAAGAGGAAATAGAAAATTCTCTTTGTGGTATGGGTGGTTTTTGTTTTCTTCTGAAACAGGGTCTTTCTGTGGAAGAAGACATGCCTAGAGCATACTGTATAGACTAGACTGGCCTCTGACTCAGGCAGTCCTTCAGCCTCTTCCTCCTCATGGCTGGAATACCAAGCCAGGCTCATTCTCCTGATTTGGACAACTGTTGGGAAGTCATCGCAAGCTTTACTGGAGCTTCCTCTGGCATGCTAAGTCAGTACAGCAAGGGCAACACTAGAGATGGCCGTTGTCCCACACTTGTTTATCACTGTAATATGGCAGAAATAGGAATCTTCCTGTCCTAAGATGTGAAAATCGGGGCATTCACTTCTGTTTTCAAGACAGGCCCTTATTTTGTGCCCAGGTTGGCCTTGAACTCTACTCTAGTACTTCCCCGCTAATCTGATTATAAGCGCATGCCATCCTAATTCCTGTTTGATGCCTTCTTTATAATGTGATAATAAAAAGACTGCTTCCAGGTTTGTTTTAAGTTACTATGTTAGCATTCTTACACTTTGTTATACCTGTCTGACCTGAAACTCACAGAAATCTACCTGTGTTTGCCTCACAAGTGCTGAGATTAAAGGCGTATGCTACCATACCTGCTCATTGCACATAATATGACTTTTTGTGAAATCTCCCTAAGGAATTAGTCAACAAAGATGTTGGGAAAGGGCCTTTTGAGGTGGACCTGCAAGTCTCATTGTATTCAATCCCTGAAGCCCACAGTAGAGGGAGAGAGCCACTGACTTGTAAAAGTTGAAGTTGTGTTGGGACCCACCTCCATGCATGCACTGTAGCACATGTGTACCCTTACATAAAACAGTAGTAGACTGTTATACTAGGCAAGCATTCTACCACTGATCTGTTTCCCAGCACTCAACATGCTCCACAGACACTCAGTAAGTAGCTCCCCCGCCCTTGGTTTGTTTGTTTGTTTGTTTTTTTTTTAAAGATTTATTTATTTATTATCATGTATACAGAGCTCTGCCTACATGCACACCTGCAGGCCAGAGGAGGGCACCAGATCACATTATAGATGGTTGTGAGCCACTATGTGGTTGCTGGGAATTGAACTCATGACCTCTGGAAGAGCAGTCGGTGCTCTTAGCCGCTGAGCCATCTCTCCAGCCCCCGCCCTTGGTTTTTCAAGACTGCCTTTTTCTGTGTGGCCTTTACTGTCCTAGACTCTAGGTTTAAGAATACGCATGCTGGAGCACTTCCCCACCGTGGGGAGGCCAAGAGGCCAGTCCCCAGGAAGAGGTGGTTGGGAATAGGGTCTGGCATCTTTCTTGAATATCCACCCAAGGGGTTTTAGAAATTTTTTATTTTTTAAGAAAGGGTTTCTCTGTGTAGTCTTAGTTGGCTTAGAATCACTTTGTAGACCAGGCTGGCCTTGAACTCACATTGATCTACCTGCCTCTGCCTCCCAAATGCTGGCATTAAAAGGCGTGCGCAACCACACCTGGCTTTGACCTTGAGTTTCTAAAAGTCCTGTGTCTAAGGACTTTTTTTGTTTTTGTTTTGTTTTGTTTTAAAGATTTATTTATCTATTTATTATGTGTACAGCATTCTGCCTGCAGGCCAGAAGAGATGGTTGTGAGCTACCATGTGGTTGCTGGGAATTGAACTCATGACCTCTGGAAGAGCAGTCGGTGCTCTTAGCCGCTGAGCCATCTCTCCAGCCCCCGCCCTTGGTTTTTCAAGACTGGCTTTTTCTGTGTGGCCTTTACTGTCCTAGACTCTAGGTTTAAGAATACGCATGCTGGAGCACTTCCCCACCGTGGGGAGGCCAAGAGGCCAGTCCCCAGGAAGAGGTGGTTGGGAATAGGGTCTGGCATCTTTCTTGAATATCCACCCAAGGGGTTTTAGAAATTTTTTATTTTTTAAGAAAGGGTTTCTCTGTGTAGTCTTAGTTGGCTTAGAATCACTTTGTAGACCAGGCTGGCCTTGAACTCACATTGATCTACCTGCCTCTGCCTCCCAAATGCTGGCATTAAAAGGCGTGCGCAACCACACCTGGCTTTGACCTTGAGTTTCTAAAAGTCCTGTGTCTAAGGACTTTTTTTGTTTTTGTTTTGTTTTGTTTTAAAGATTTATTTATCTATTTATTATGTGTACAGCATTCTGCCTGCAGGCCAGAAGAGATGGTTGTGAGCTACCATGTGGTTGCTGGGAATTGAACTCATGACCTTTGGAAGAGCAGTCAGTACTCTTAACCTCTGAGCCATCTCTCCAGCCCTTGTTTTTGTTTTTTGGTTTTTTGTTTGTTTGTTTGTTTGTTTTGTTTTGTTTTTTGTCTTTCGAGACAGGGTCTCTCTGTGTAGCCTTGGCTGTCCTGGACCCGCTTTGTAAACCAGGCTGGCCTCGAACTCACAGCGATCCACCTGCCTCTGCCTCCCGAGGGCTGGGATTATAGGCATGCGCCACCACGCCTAGCTTGTGTCTAAGGATTGTAGGCATACCTTACCACACAGTTTTTGTGATGGTAGAGATCCATTCCAAGATAAGATCCCTACAAAGTGAACCATATCTCCAGCACACATTTGGGAGGTTTTATTATCTTCATAAATTATCTAAAATTTGTTACCACAGAATTCTACTTAAATGGTTATATTTTAAAATGTTATGAAAACTTCAAATATTAGATATTAGAAAAGTAGTGTAAGATGTATTAGCACAGCCTATAATTTCAACATTCAGGAGGCTGAAGCAGAATCTCAAAAATCAAGGCTAGTCCAGGCCATATAGCAAGGCTCTGATAAAACAAGGAGCAGAAGAAACTGACAGTGTTGTGCTCACTCTTGTAATCCTAACATTGGGGTGGATGTGGTAGAATTGCCTTAAAGTCATTCTTGGGCTGGGCAGTAGTGGTACACGCTTTTAATCCCAGCACTCAGGAGGCATACGCAGGCAGGTGGATCTCTGAGTTTGAGGCCAACCTGATCTACAAATCTAGTCTAAGACAGCCAGGGCTACACAGATGAACCTTGCCTTAAAAAACCAAAAGAAGCTGGGTGGTGGCGGCGGTGGCGGCAGCACACGCCTTTAATCCCAGCACTAGGGAGGCAGAGGCAGGTGGATCGCTGTGAGTTCGAGGCCAGCCTGGTCTACAAAGCAAGTCTAGGACAGCCAAGGCTACACAGCCTGTCTCGAAAAACCAAAAGAAAAAAGTCATCCTTTGTCAGATGGTGATAGCATATGCCAGTCATCTCAGTACTCAGGAGGAAGAAACTGGCAGCTCCCTTGAGTTTGCGGCCAGCCTGCTGCTCTACCAAGCTAGTCCAGGACAGCCAGGGCTACACAGAGAAACCCTGTCTAGAAAAACCTGTGTTGTGAGGTTGTCCTGGAATTCTATAGATTTGCCTGCCCCTGCCTCCCCAGCACTGAGAGTAAAGCTGTGCCACCACATCCCCCACTTAGGTTCCATCTGTCTTTACCTGTGTCCCAGGATTGAACATGGGTTACCAGGCTTGCAGGGCAAGCTTTATACCTACCAAGCCATACTCCCTGTCCAAACTTGGAAGATTTACCTCTGGAATCTCTACTCAGTAACTGTTGAGGCCAAAACATTGGAATCCTTGGTATTATTGTTGGATCTATCAGCAGATACTGATCTGTGTTAGTAATAACCAGAAGCGATAGGACACATTACCACTTGGATTGTGGCCAGTATTGAGAAGTGCTATAAAATGTCAGTACCCATGTTTTTAAATTTTAGTGTAGCTGTGTGTAGTATTGTTTGCCTTTAATCCCAGCACTCCAGAGGCAGAAGCAGGCAGATATCTGAGTTTGAGGACAGCTAGGGCTGTTCCCCTCCTTCCCCTCAGACAGGTCTCTCTGTGTTAACCTTGGCTGTCCTAGACTCACTTTGTAGACCAGGCTGGCCTTAAACTCAACAGCAATCCAACTGCCTCTGCCTCCCAAGTGCTGGGATTAAAGGCATGCCCATCAGCGAGGGCTGTTAAAGAAACCCTGCTTGGGGGTAGAGGGGAGGATTTTTAGATTAAAAAATTAAATGCTGGCCTGGTGAAATGGCTCAGCAGTTAGAAAACTGGCTGCTCTTCCAGAGGTCCTAAGTTCAAATCCCGGTAACCCACATGGCAGCTCACAGCTGTCTGTAACTCCAGTTCCAGAGAATCCAACACCCTTTCACAGACATGCATGCTGGCAAAAACACCAAGAGAAATTAAATAAATGATTTTAGAAATCTCTTGAAAAATAAATGCTTTAATTCCTCTGTTTTGTCTGGTATATTTTATTTTGAGATGGATTTCATGTATTCCATGCTGGTCTCGTACTTCCTGATCTTTTAAAGTGCTGGCACTACTTACTGCAGGAACGTGTGTACCCTCTTGATTTTGAAGGTCTCAACAGAGCATGGAAAATGTTAGCATATATTGGTGATCCTCATAATGCCTCAAAATTTCATGGTTATATATATATGTTTTGTTTCGTTTCTCAAGATAGGGTTTCTCTGTGTAGCCTTGGCTGTCCTAGACTCTGTAAACTAGGGTAATGATCATGTGCTGTTTGCTTTTAATTTCTTGGTAGGGTTTGTCGATGAGGCAGATCAGATTCCGGTTTGATGGGCAACCAATCAATGAAACAGACACACCTGCACAGGTAAAGATCGCTACGCTTATGAAAATTTTGTTTCATATCTGTTTGCATATTTTTATGTAGTAGGGGAGGACATCAGGCGTCCAGTTCTATATTGTTCTTAGCTTCAGTCCTGTGAGAATTGGTCTCTCTGTCCCTGACCCTGGAGGGTGGCTGCATTCAAGCTCTACTCATCCTCCCCTATCTGCTGGGAATATACCTATTTTTTAACATGTCTCTTTTCTTGATTGTTCCTGCTTCATCTGTTTATCTTTTTGTGTAAGGTCAGGTTGGTTTGTTTTTCAGACAGGGCCTTTTGTGTCCCAAGCTAACCTGCAACTTGTATAGCTTAGGACAGCTTTGGAGGTGCTGGGCTGTTCTGCTTCTGCCTTCTGAAAGCAGACATAACAGGCCCACAGCTCCATTTTGTGTTTGTCGGGTGTTAGGGAGTGAACCCAAGGTTTCAGACATGTTAGCAGGCACTACCAACCCAACTACATTTTAGCCTTTTTGTTTTATTTTTAGAAATGCTTTTTTTTTTTTTTTTTTTTTTTTTTTTTTTTTCAGAGAGCAAAGCTGTGAAATTGGCCAAAAGAGAAAGGAAGGAAGGAATAGAAATATGTTCAGAAACTGCAATGGCTTTAAGTTAGTACTACTGTGTATTAGTCATTCTGTAACTTAATTCCATTTCCTACACTCAAAAAAAATAAAATAAAACCAAGACAGTCTTGGTGGTGGCGCATGCCTTTGATCCCAGCACTTGGGAGGCAAAAGCAGCCAGATCTCTGAATTTGAAGCCAACCTGGTCTACAAAGTGAGTCCAGGACCGCCAGGGTCTGTCTGTCTTTCTTTGTTTCTTTTCTTTTTCCTTTTTTTTGCGGGGGGGGGGGGGGGGGGGGGGGGGGGCGGGGCGGTTTCGAGACAGGGTTTCTCTGTGTAGCCTTGGCTGTCCTGGACTCACTTTGTAGACCAGGCTGGTCTCAAACTCACAGCGATCCGCCTGCCTCTGCCTCCTAAGTGCTGGGATTATAAGCCTGCGCGGCCTCAATCATACCTGGCCTGAAACTCTGTCTTGAAAAACAAAGATTGCGTGGTGGCGCACGCCTTTAATCCCAGCACTCGGGAGGCAGAGGCAGGCGGATCGCTGTGAGTTCGAGGCCAGCCTGGTCTACAAAGCGAGTCCAGGACAGCCAAGGCTACACAGAAAAACCCGTCTCGAAAAACAAAACCAAAGAAAAGAAAAAGAAAAACAAAGAGTATTGTTCCTTTTCATTCTTTGTTGCTTAGAATTATCAGGCCTAGGGCTGGAGAGATGGCTCAGTGGTTAAGAGTACTGTCTGTTCTTCCAGAGGTCTTGAGTTCAATTCCTGGCAACCACATGGTGGTTTTCAATCATCTATAATGTAATCTAATGCCCTCTTCTGGCATACAGGTGTACATGCAAATAGAGCATTCATATGCAATAAATAAGTAAATTTTTAAATAAAAAAAAGGCTAGAGTTGTTACACAGAGAAATCCTGTCTTGACCCTCTCCCTCCCCCACCCCAAAAATAAAGAATTATCAGACCTAGAAGAGTTCTCCACAGGTCCTGAGTTCCAAAGGTCCTGAGTTCAATTCCCAGCAACCCCATGATGACTCACAACTATATGAGTCATCTATAATGAGATCTAGTGCCCTCTTCTGGCCTGCAGGAGTTATATGCAGGTAGAACACTGTATACATAATAAATAAATTAAAAAAGAAAAAAGGTAATCTCCCTTAATTCTTTGAGATGGCACTCACTGAGGGGTTTTTTTTTTTTTTTTCCCTCTATATGGTTGTCTCTATCTGAATCATTGTATTCTTTCCCTCTAAAATTTATTTAGAACTTCGTGGAAGGCCAAGCATGGTGCCACATGCCTTTAATCCCAGCACTCAGGCAGAGGCAGGCATCACTGTGAGTTGGAGCCCAGCCTGGGCACACAGAGAACCCCTGTCTCAAGAAACCAAAAACAAGGAAAAGAAAACTTTTTTTAGTCCACCAGTGGTGCACATCTTTAGTCCTAGGCAGAGAGGAGCACTGTGAGTTGAAGGCCTGCCTCATCTACTGAGCATTTTATATATGCTCTCAGGATGACTTTGGGGAGCCGGTTTTCTCTCCAGGGATGCAACTCAGGTTCTTGGGCTTTGATAAAGTACCTCTGCCCACTCAGCCACCTTACCAGCCCATATTTTGAGATAGGGTCCACCTGCATAGCCTAGCTTGCTCTGATCTCATTACGTAGTCCAGGCTGGCTTCTAAGCCTGCAATCCTCCTGCTTCAGCCTCCTGAGTACTCAGTACAGGTATGCACCATGGTTCCAAGGATAAATGCTACAGTTGTGGTAAGTCAGTATCTTAGCAGCTGTTTTTTATTTATTTAAAAAAAAAAAAAAAAAAAAGATGTTTAGCCAAGTATTATAGAGATATGACTGTATCTAGTGCTGGGGATGCTGAGGTGACTGTGTATTTGTGCTAGATCATATAGTTTCTTTTCATAGGCTGGGCATGGTGGCCTAAATTCCCTTTTTTTCAGTGTCCAAGAGATATGATTGTATCTTTTGTAAGTTTTAGGATGTGTCCTATGGCTCCCATGCCCACCCTTCCACACAAGCTCTTGTAGCTCAGACTGGCACAAACATGACTTGTAGATGATCTTAAATTCTTTATCTTCCTTTCTGCACCTCCCAAAAGCTGGGATTATCAACCTGCATTAGATTTTTTAAAACCAGGCGTGGTGATGCGCACCTTTAATCCCAGCACGGGGACAACCAATGCTACATACACAGAGAAAACTGTCTGGAAAAAACCAAAAAAGAAAATTTGTCTGTGTGTATGTTTGTTTTCTTTTTTTTTTTTTTTTTTTCATGTAGGATTTGTCTGTGTAGCCTTGACTGTCCTAGACTGACTTTTTATAGACCAGGCTGGCCTCGAACTCACAGCGATCCACCTACCTCTGCCTCCCAAGTGCTGGGATTAAAGGCGTGCACCACCACACCTGGCTTCACTTCTCTTTTTTCACTGTGTTCTGGGAAATCAAACTCAGGTTGTCAGGGTAAGGTAACTACCTTGCAAGGCGAGCATTCTACCCACAGAGTCAACTGGCTTGCCATAAAAAGGAAATTTAAAAATAGTTAAAGAAATTAAGAGGAGCCGAGCATGGTGGCGCACGCCTTTAATCCCAGCACTCGGGAGGCAGAGGCAGGCGGATCTCTGTGAGTTCAAGACCAGCCTGGTCTACAAAGTGAGTCCAGGATGGCCAAGGCTACACAGAGAAACCCTGTCTCAGAAAAAACAAAAACAAAAAAAGATAGTTAAGAGCTGATTTCACTTTTTACAGTGCTGTCTTTTTTGGTTTTTCGAGACAGGGTTTCTCTGTGTAGCCTTGGCCATCCTGGACTCCCTTTGTAGACCAGGCTGGCCTCGAACTCACAGTGATCCGCCTGCCTCTGCCTCCCGAGTGCTGGGATTAAAGGCGTGCGCCACCACGCCTGGCTCTACAGTGCTGTCTTTTAAGATGTGTGTGTGTGTGTGTGTGTGTGTGTGTGTGTGTGTGCGCGCGCGCGCGCGCGCGCCCCAGAACTCTAGACCAGGCTGGCCTCGAACTCAAAGAAGTCGGCCTCCCAAGTGATGAGATTAAAGGTGTGGTCACCACACCCACCTGCCCTTTGTGTTAAGACCTCACTGTTATTGGGGTTGTTGATTTATGTGGTCAATGAGTCTTGAAATTCTAACATTTATTAAACAAGTGAGCAATTTAAAATTTTACCTTGAGTTGGGTGTTCTGGTGTACACTTTAATCCCAGTACTTGGGCTGTGTGAGTTTGAAGCCAGCCTGGTGTACAGAGTGAATTCCAAGACAGCCAAAGCAGTTACACAGAGAAACCTGTCTAGAAAAACCAACAACTACTACTTTGGTGCATAGCAGGGTTTCTGTGTAGGTGGCGATCAACCTGTCTATGCAGATGTGCGTGTGCTTCTGTACATAACTCTACACAATGCAGACGCAATAACAGTATTTATCACTGTGCAGTTTGGGGTTTGCTTTTGTTTTTGTTTGTTTCTGGTTTTTCAAGACATTGTTTCTCTATAGCCTTGGCTATCCTAGCCTTGCTTTGTAGACCAGGCTGGCCTTGAGCTCACAGCAGTCTGCCTGGCTCTGCCTCCCAAGTGCTGGGATTAAAGACGTGCGCCACCACACCTGGCCCCTGATTTTTAAAGTTTATATTTTGGTGAATGTTTAACTTACCAGTTTTGTGCTTTCATTAGTTTGTTTTTCTTGGAAGACTGGGCATCATGTTGTAGTCTAGGTTGGTGTCAGAGTCTCAATTCCTAGAATGCTGAGATTACAAGTGTGTGGTGTATGCAGCTATGTGTTTGATTATGATGATTAGGGTAGTCAAAACTTTGTTTAAATCCCAATGTCTGATAGACTGAGATAGGATTGCAAGCATTTGAGACCAGCCCGTGGCTGGCAGCACATTCATTTTCCTTTCTTGGGCTCCATAATGCTGGGGTTTTATACAAGTTTGTTGTATTAGTTTTTATGTAGTTTTTTATGAACCTGACATAATAGTGAAGGCTGGAGTGGTATGGGACATGTAGTTTTCTGTAAATTTAATATGAAAACTAGACATTTTAAATTCTTCCTCACTGGTCTTAAAATTTGTTTTCTTTTCTGTGCTAGTTGGAAATGGAGGACGAAGATACGATTGATGTGTTCCAGCAGCAGACAGGAGGTGTCTACTAAAAAGGGAACCTGCTACTTTACTCCAGAATTTTGTTATAGACCAAGAATACATTCTCAATTAGAAAGCCGCAATTTGGTTCCACCATCCTGACTACTACAGTATAGTTTTCTCTATTCTTTCATTTCCCTGTCCCCATTTCTTTATTGTACATAAAGTAACTGGTGTATGTGCACAGCATATTGCTCTTCTTTTTCTTTTTTGAACTAAATGGCCAATGTTCTGCTTTGGTTGACATCAGATGGAGACGGTCTGGGGAAAGTACTGGTTCTGTGAAAACACCCCCCCTTTCTCCACTAGTGGCATGCTCATTCAGCTCTTATCTTTATATTCCAGTAAGTTATTTTTCTCTCATTGTTTTAACAAAAGAACCCAACAACATAAATCCCCGCATACCTTGTTCGATTGGAGAATTTTAATGTTTTTCATTTATCATTGTAAAACCAAGGACAATTTTATAACTTTTTTGTACGTAGCTGTTACATGTAGGGCAATCTGTCTTTAAGTAGGGGTAAATACTCTTGAACAAAATGACCCTAGATAGTTTTCCCTTCAAGTCAAGCGTCTTGTTGTTTAAATAAACTTCTTGTTTAAAATGAGCTGTTCTCTTTATTCTGAGGAATATTAAATAGGAAGTCTGGGGGTGGGCTCACCCCTTTTACCCCAGCACATAGAGGCAAGTGGAGCTATCAGAATTTGAGGCTAGCCTGGTCTACATAGCCAGTTCCAGAACAGCCACGGGTACATATAGTAAGACTATCAGGCCAGGTGTGGTGATGCATACCTGTAATCCCAGCACTCAGAAGGCAGAGACAAGTGGATCACTGTGAATTCAAGGTCAGCCTGGTCTACAAAGTCAGTCCAGGACAGCCAGAGATGTTACACAGAGAAACCCTGACTTGAAAAACCAAAAGTAAGTAAGTAAATTTTAAAAGGGCAGGAGAGGGCTTAGCAGTTGATACTTAGAAGACCCTGGTTTGGTTTCCATCCCCCAGCTGGTGGCTCACAACTAATTCCAGTTTGGCACATCTGATACCTACCCTCTAGCCTCTGAGGACCAAACAAGTGTGCACAAAAAGTGTGTCACAAAACACCTGTACGCATGAGGTAAATAAAGCCAGTGATTTTTAAGGGGTGTGTTTCCTGTAATTCACTATGTAGACTATAGACCAGGCTAGTTTAGAATTCACCTGCCTCCTAAGTGCTGAGATGAAAGATATGTACCACCACACCTAGCTGGCCCTTTTTTCTTCTTTTGTGTGTATGTGTGTTGCCTTGGCTGTCCTGGACTAACTTGGTAGACCAGGCTGGCCTCGAACTCACAGAGATCCACCTGCCTCTGCCTCCCTGGGTGCTGGGATTAAAGGCGTGCACTACCTATCTCCGGCCCCTTCTATCTTCTGTTCATGTATTTTTCTTTTCTCAGGAGAGAGGAGGTTGAGTGTCCACTGAAACCGTGGATGGCTTGGCGTCCCTGTGTAGAACAGCTGTCCTTCAACTCAGGAACTGCCTGCGTTGTGTAACAAAGCTTTTCTTTCCTGGGGAAGACAACACACACTCCAGATAGGGTACCCACAATAGTTACCAAAGTTGGTAAACCAATGAGCTTTTTAATATTTATTTTTTATTATGTATACAGCGTTCTACCTGCATGTAACTCCTACAGGCCAGAAAAAGGCACCAGATCTCATTATGGATGGTTGTGAGCCATTGTGTGGTTGCTGGGATTTGAACTCAGGACCTTTGGAAGAGCATCCAAGCTGTTCTTAACCTCTGAGCCATCTCTCCAGCTCCACCGGTGAGTTTTATAGGAGTGAATTACAGGAATATGGGTGAGGGGTTACTGACAGAAGCAGAAACAGACTCCCAAGACAGTGGCATTACTGAAGCCCATCCCATTACTGGTTACAGCTCACAAACCTGGGATAGTGGAGAAGCACACAGCACAGCCCGCAGGCAGATTCCGAGGGTCTTTTCTGGGTGCCTCAGTTGGTCTAGCCCTCTCCCAGGCAGCCGCATTGTTGGCTGCCTTTTTTGCAGTCTTAATTCTAGGCAGTTTGAGAAGGACTCAGCTTTCATTGTTTACTTTGGCAGGGAGGGGCCTAGTGAATATGGTTTTGAGTTCGAGGCCAGCCTGGTCTACAAAGGGAGTCCAGGACAACAAAAGCTACATAGAGAAACCCTACCTTGAAAATGCCAAACCAAAAAAAAAAAAAATACAGTCCTAGCTGGGCATGCTGGCACACGCCTGTAATCCCAGCACTCAGGAGGCAGAGGCAGGCGGATCTCTGTGATTTTGAGGCCAGCTTGGCCTACCAAGGGAGTTCTGGACAACCAAAACTACACAGAGAAACCCTGTCTTGAAAAACCAAAAATAAGAGCCGGGCTTGGTAGCGCACGCCTTTAATCCCAGCACACGGGAGGCAGAGGCAGGCAGATTGCTGTGAGTTTGAGGCCAGCCTTGTCTACAAAGTGAGTCAAGGACCGCCAAGGCCAGCACAGAGACAAAACAACAAAAAACCCCACAAATAAATAAATTAGTTAAATAAAATCCTAAAGTTTATTCTTGCAGAAGACCTGTATTCTCCAATACCCACATAGCAAAGGCTCATAATCTTCCATAGCTACAGTTCCAGAGGGTCTGGGGCTGCCTGTGTGGCTTCTTTGTGGTGCACATACCTTCACTCAGGCACAAATTCACACACACACACACACACAGAGAACATCTTTTAAACAAAAAAGGTGAACCAAGTGTCGTGTCACACTCCTTCAATCTTAACCTGGGAGGCAGAGACAGGTGGGGCTCTGTCAGCTCCAGGTTGACTTTGTCTACACAGTTCAGGACAGCCTTGTCTAAAGAAACCTCATAAATAATAATAAACATCTAAGAAGAAAATGTTTTCTTCAGATATCTTTTTGTTTTCTTAGAGACAGGGACTCACTGTGTGTATATCAGGATGGCCTTGAACTCAAAGAAATCCACCTGCCTCTTCCTTCCAAGTACTAGTACTAAAGGTGTGTGGTGCCTTTTTGGTTTTATACTATTTCCTAAATTGTGTGTAACTTACTTAGTCCTTGAAACTAAGATGCCAGTGAGGTATCCACAGGCGCCTTAGCTTCCTGACTGTTGAGGTGGGGCTCTGAAAGTTAACCCTCTACACAGGAAGAAATGCATGTGTTCTAATGAGTCCACTTTTAGGAGCCCCTTCGGAAGAGACACAATTAGAACACAGTGAAACCGGTTGGAATTTAATCTGTTTGGAATGTGGAGTGTTATTTCACTGTAAGCAATGACATGTGACTAAGAGGTCATTTTAGGATTTAATATACTCTTGGGAAACTTCAAAGTCCAAGAATCCTCATGTATTTTTTCTTTATAATTTATTTATTCATTTTTATTTTCCTAGACAGGGTTCTCTGTGTAGCCCCAGCTGTCCTAGAACTCACTCTGTAGACTAGGCTGGCCTCAAACTCAGAATTCTACCTGTCTCTGCTTCCCAAGTGCTGTGAAAGGCATGTTCCACCATCGCCTAGCCTTGTCTTTTTTTTTTTTTTTTTTTTTTAAGATTTATTTATTATGTATTCAGTGTTCTGCCTGCATGTACACCTGAATTCTGGAAGAGGGCACCGGATCTCATTATAGATGGTAGTGAGCCACCATGTGGTTGCTGGGAATTGAACTCATGACCTCTGGAAGAGCAGACAGTGCTCTTATCCACTGAGCCATCTCTCCAGCCCCCTTGTCTTGTTTTTATGTGTATAAGTGTGTGCTTCCATTCACGTATGTGCACAACATGCATGCAGAAGCCTATGGAAGACAGAAAAGGCCCTGGATCCCCTGGAATTGTAGTGATAGAAGATTGTGAGCCACCATGTTGTTGATGGGAGAACTTAGGTCTTCTGTAAGAATAGATGTTCTTTTATTGTTGTTGTTTGTTTATTTTTTCGAGACAGGATTTCTCTGTGTAGCCTTGGCTGTCCTGGACTCACTTTGTAGAGCAGGCTGGCCTCGAACTCACAATGATCCGCCTGCCTCTGTCTCCTGAGTGCTGGGATTAAAGGTGTGTGCCACCACGCCTGGCAAGAATAAGTGTTCCTAACTGCTGAGTCCTCTCTCTGGTCCCTATTCTCACTTACTGCTCTTGAAGAGGACCTGAGGTTAGCTCCTAGCTCCCACATGATGCCTCACAACTATCTGTAACTCCAGTTTCAGCATGTCAATGCCCTCTTCTGACCTCCTTGGGTACCAGGAATGCATTCATTGCAAAGACATACATGCCGGCAAAAACACTCATACACATCGAATATAAATAAATAGATAATCAATCCTAGCTTAGGAAGCAGGAGGCTCAAGAGTTCAAGGGTGGGCTGGAGAGATGGCTCAGAGGTTAAGAGCACTGACTGTTCTGTTGTTCTTCCAAAGGTCCTGAGTTCAATTCCCAGCAACCACATGGTGGCTCACAGCCATCTATAATGTGATCTAATGCCCTCTTCTGGCTTTCAAACATTTTATACATAATAAATAAAATCTTTAAAAAAAAAAAAAGAGTTCAAGGGTGTCAGGAGGCAGTGGCGCGCGCACACACACACACACACACACACACACCTTTAATCCCAGCACTTGGGAGACAGAGGCAGGCAGATCTCTGAGTTCGAGGCCAGCCTGGTCTACAGAGCGAGTATCAGGACAGCCAGGGTTAAACCGAGCAACACTGTCCAAGAGGCCAAGGTCATTATCATCTATAAAGTGAGCCTGTATCACGTGGGACCCTGTCTCCAAAACAAAACAAAACAAAACCCTTATTTTTGTGAAGGAGACTAAATCTATCCACAGAAGTGCAACAAGATTGGGATGAAAAGAGGTTGTTTGTTTTGTTTGTTTTTTTGATGACTTTTAACTCCTGACTTTCCTGCCTCCACTTCCCAACTACAGGGACTACACAAACATGTGCCTGAAGGGCATCCTCTGCCCTGCGGCTTTTCTAGCCAGGTGCTGCTGCTTATTTACTTAAAAAGGAAATGGTTTGGAAGCAGGGGCAGTATCTTAAAGGCACTGATCTCTGATGTTGGTGAAGACACAGCTATGAAAAGGACAGACAGATGGATACTAAATTTGGCTTTAGAAGTGACGCGTGGGATGCATTTGATGAGAGGTTAACAAGTGACAATTTAGCCCGCATCCTCAGAGGATGGGATAAAGGAATAAATAGGCCAGAGAGGGCCTTGGAAAAGAAAACAAACCAGCCTGGTCTACAAAGCGAGTCCAGATCAGCCAGAGGACTATGCAGAGAAACTCTGACTAAAAAAACCAAAAAACACAAACAAGCCAGCAGTGGTAGCACATGGCTCTAAATCCCAGCACTCAGGAGGCATAGGTGGGGAGATATCTGGGTTTGAAGACAAGGCTACAGGGAGAAACCCTGTCTCAAAAAAAAAAAAAAAAAAGAAAGAAAAGAAAGGAAAGAAAAGAAAAAGAAAATATCTTTTACAGCTTGTGCCACCATACTCTGCTTGCGATTACATTTTAATAGCCAGGCCTTTATTGACTAGAGAGGGAGAGGCAGGATCTCTGAGTTCAAAGCCAGCCTGGTCTACAAAGTGAGTTTGAGGCCAGCATGAGCTACATAGTGAGACCCAGTCTTAAACACAGGAGGAGGAGGAGGAAGAAAGCCGGGTGCGATGGCACACACTTATAATCCTAGCACTCAGGGAAACAGAGGCAGGTGGATCTCTGTGAGTCCAGGATAGCCAACACTACACCAAAAAATCCTATCTTGAAAAATGAAAAACCCCTTGTGGTGGCAAACGCCTTTAATCCCAGCACTCAGGAGGCATAGGCAGTTCGATCGCTGTGAGTTCAAGGCCAGCCTGGTCTACAAAGCGAGTCTAGGACAGCCAAGGCTACACAGAGAAACCCTGTCTCTTCTTGCCTGGCACCTGGCTTTATTTTATGTGTGTGTGTATATGTGCATGTATATCTGTAGGCATGAACACAAGTGTGGGTGAAGGTCAAGAGACCAATCTCAGGGAGTCCGTTCTCTCTACCATATGGTGCCTGGGGAATTGACCATGAATCCCCAGGCTTGGTAGCGATGCCTCTGCCATGGAGCCATCTTGCCTGGCCCTGAACAAACGCTCTTCCTATTCCTGACAAGTCAAACCACTGGAAGCTGATGGTAATTACTCTACTGCTCAAAGGATGTCCAGCTGACAGGCAGGTACACACCTACAATCCCTGCGCATGGGCGGCAGACACAGGATGGAGAGATTCCAGGCTACTAGACACGAAGTCTCCTTTATGCTACTGCCGGTTAACACAAGACAAGGGTGGCTGATCATACTTCTAGAGAAAAGGGAATTCTTGTTTTCTGGGAAAGCCTGGAGGGAGGGTCGTTAGGGGAGACTGCTGAAATAACTTAACTTCCAACCACCGTGGGTTAGGCCACGGGAAGAGATAGTTGCCGAGTTTTATGGAAATCCCCAGGCTACAGAGGACGGGAGACATCTACTTCTAGGGGGTACATTTGACATGAGAAAAGGTCACCCATCAGCTGCCTACACGCCTTTACCTAAGGCTTTGCCTATTACGATCTTTAAACAGCCCCCTGAGTCCTCCAAGTGTTGCCTGCATTTGGTGCGGGGATAAATTTACCCAGACAGGTGCAAGAGTCATGACTTAAGAGTTAGAAACAGCTGCAGCGTCTCGGGCAGCTCCAATAGATTTAGGCTATCCCTTCACCAGGCGTTAACCAGCTTTAAAACAGCCTCTAAGAGCAAACCGTCACTCGGGCCTACTCACGTGCCACCCATCTGAGCTTAAAGAATAATATTAAGTTTTGTTTGTTTTGGTTTGGTTTGTTTTTTCGAGACAGGGTTTCTCTGTGTAGCCTTGGCCATCCTGGACTCACTTTGTAGACCAGGGTGGCCTCGAACTCACAGCAATCCGCCTGCCTCTGCCTCCCGAGTGCTGGAATTAAAGACGTGCGCCACTACGCCCGGCGTTTGTTTTGTTTTGTTTTGTTTATTTTTTTTTTAATTGTTTTCGGACGGGTTCTCTGCGTTGTCCTGGCTGTCCTGGAACTTGATGTATGCAGACCAGGGTGGGGCTCGAACTCACTGAGATCTTCCTGCCTCTGCTTCCCCAGTGCTGAGATTAAAGAGGGCTCCACCACTCGTGCCTAAAAGGCTAATATTAAAAGGAAGAGCCAGGCGGTGGTGGTGCAGGCTTTTAATCCCAGCACTTGGGAGGCAGAGGTAGGCAGTTCTTGGTGGGTGTGAGGTGGGTGTGAGGAGAGCCTGGACACAGAGCTAGTTCTAGGATAGCCAGAGCTGTTACACAGAGAAACTCTGTCTCGAAAAACCAAAACCCAAAACCAAACCAAAACAAAACAAAAGAAGAAATTCTGAGGCCTGTGCGGTGGCACAGGCTTGTAATCCCAGTACTCAGGGAGGCAGGGCAGGTGGATCTCTGAGAGTTAAAGCCAGCCTGGTCTACATAGTGAGTTCCTGGACAGCCAGAGCTACATGGATAATATTTAAAACAAAACAACCCTCCTCCACTATGATTTCAGCACTCTTTGAGATTGCTTTGTTAGGTATTCCAATGGGATTCACAGTATTAAAAAAAAAAAAAAAATCAGCTGGAGCTGGGCGTGGTTGCGCACGCCTTTAATCCCAGCACTCGGGAGGCAGAGGCAGGTGGATCGCTGTGAGTTCAAGGCCAGCCTGGTCTACAAAGTGAGTCCAGGATGGCCAAGGCTACACAGAGAAACCCTGTCACAAAACAAACAAACAAACAAACAAACAAAAAAATCAGCTGGGTTTGGTGGCACATGCCCTTAAATCCCAGCACTCAGGAGCCAGAGGTAAGTGGATTGATGTGAGTTCAAAGCCAGCCTCCTCTAAAAAGTGAGTGTAGGATAGACAAGGCTACACAGAGAAACCCAGTGTCAGGGGCAAAAACAACAACACAAAAAAACCCCAGTCAGTTCATAGCACTCACTCCCAAGCCTTAAGAAGAATGCCTTAGTGACAGATCTCATCACATCCAGAAGGGTCGACAGCTGACGGCTTATTTGGGGCCCAGGGAAGGCAAAGTTATTTCCTAAATGTTGGTCAGGTTAAAGAGCATATTTAAAATTTTCATTAGCCATCTACCCTGCATAATAGTGCTGTCCCATACTACCGAGGGGTAGGGAAGAATGTTGGTTTAGCACACTGGGAAGGTACTAAAAACCGCGGCAGTGGGATGACAACGTAAAACAGCTGCACAGGCTAAATCAGCAGAACACAGTTTCATGTTTTTGTTTGTTTTGTTTTTTTGTTCTTTCTAGCCAGGGTTTCTCCGTGTAGCATTGGCTATCCTAGACTCTCTTTGTAGACCAGGCTGGCCTTGAACTCACAGAGATCCGCCTGCCTCTGCCTCCTGAGCGCTGGGATTGAAGGTGTGCGCCACCACCGCCCGGCTCTCATGGTTTTTATATTTTGTCTTCTTGCCTCCTTTCCTTAATTTTGGACACAGGATCTCATTATATAGGCCAGGCTGGCTTCCAACTCAAAGTGATCCTCCTGCTACAGTCTCCCAAGTTGCTGAAGTAACTTTTTATAAGGTGTGTGTGTGTGTGTGTGTGTGTGTGTACACACACCTCAGGGCACACATCTGGAGGTCAGAGTTGGGTGCCTTCTACTTTGTGGGACCTGGAGATTGAACTCAGGTTGTCATGCTGGGAGGCAAGCACCTATCAGCCCCTCCAGTAACTTTTTTAAGTGACAGCGAACACTTGTGGGGAGCAAGACCGGATTGTCGGGGGTGGGGGAGGGGCGACGGTAGGGGCCAGTCCGTGCACAGGAAGGGGGCGGGGCTTAGGCTGAGCCTTGGTTTGCGCAGCCCGTCCTGATGCCGAACTGTGATTAGCAATGCAGATAGCCAATAGAAGTGAAGAGAGCCTTTCAAATCGGCCAATGGCGGCATGCGGAGGGTGGGCCCTAAAAACCCTATAAAGTAGGAATCCGGAGAGTGCCGCGGCGGCAGAGGCTCGTGGAGAGCGGCTGGTCGTGTTTGCGGAGCTGTCTGTGTCGGTTGATCCCAGTCCCCTCGGCGTTCTCTCCGCGCGAGGCTACCTCGCCCCTTGGCGCCATGACCACTACTACCACCTTCAAGGGTGTGGACCCCAACAGCAGGAACAGCTCCCGGTAAGGCGACGGGGCCGGGCTCGAGCCCTCCAGGGCTTGCGGGAGCCGCGGGGCGTTGGCGGTAACGGGCCGGGGGCAGCGCGCTCGCTCCCCGGAGGGTGGCGGAGCGAGGAGTGGGCGCCGCTTTGTGCGGCGGGACTGCCTCGGCTTGTGGCCCCGCCCCAGCCGGCCGGCTCGGAGCGACGGCTGAGGGGACCGTGGGTGGCGGCCCTTTGCCTTACGGCAGGTTGGAGTCCCTGAGAGTGTGCGGGAGGATCGGCTTCCAGTCATCCGGGGCGGTATTGGTCGGGTCCAGGATGGTGGGCTTGGTCTCCCAGGAGCCCAGGGAGCCTGCAGGGCCGTGGGTCCCGAGCCCATTGTCCCACCCGCGGGCCACGCGCTCCTGCTTCTGGCCTCGGGCGTGGGCTGGCCCCGGCCTTGGGCGCAGCGATCAAATCTGAGCCCTGATCCTGCGTGTCTGCAGGCTCTTGTCCTCGCGGTGGCCGGCTGGGTGCCCCGACTGCGCAGCAGGTGCACCTCTGTTAGGGCGGGGCGAGTCATCCCGTCCCTCCACTTCCAGCCCTGGATCCTATTCTCCGAGTGCCTCCCCGCGCCTAACAAAGGAGAGACCCCGGTCTCCTCCCCCTCCCCACGCCCACCTCCCTAGTTCGCCGCGCCGCGAACCGGCTCGTGGGTTTTCTGCGCTCAGACCCTCGGACCTCAGTCCTTCCACGCCACCTTCTTCACTTCTCCCGTTGACTTTGGCCGAATGAGTTCACCCCAGAGCAGGCTTCTCTTGGAGGAGGAGGAGGTTGCCTGTGCTTGGGCGGGGCCAGGGAGACATCCATTGTCTCTCCAGTAGTATGTTGTATCCCTTTCTAGAAGCTGGGACCTTGCTTGCCACCCAGTCGACTGCATTTTGGGAGAGGAGCGGGGTGTCTGGACTGGGGACCCTTTTCCTAACCCACACTTAACTTGGTGGGAGGATTTGGGTTCTGTGCAGGGAGTCCACATCGTTTCAGCACACAGTCCCTGACGTCGTCCTCGAGGCGTCTCTCAGATCTTCCTAACGGTTTGGTTCCCATGTTCTCTGGCCATCTATTCTCCATTGATGATGACCCGCAGTCGTGTGTGGGCCTTGGGGTCCTGGCCAAATGGCACAAAGGGAGCCATTTTGTGGGGTTAAGAAGACAGCGGTGGAATAGCAGTATCTCACAGGGGTTTGACAACTGGCCAACAAAAAGCAGCCTTCTTGGAGGAAGCACCGGGAGGGACAGGCCATGTCACTCACTGCTTTCAGTTTCACGAAGTAGTAAAAGACTGAGATGGAAGTGCACCGAAGGCGCTGTTGCAGGGCGGGGCGGATCTTGAGCGTGTAGACCTACCTCCTCGCTCTTGTCATCCTTCAAATGAGGTAATTTGTCACAGAGGACACGGGGGCAGATTGAACCCTGGGTTTTTGTTTCCTGTGAAGAGGCCAACTTTCTGCTGGTCTGACTTTGGTTACTGGTGTGCTAATGTGTAATCTGGGTTTTATTTTTGGGGGGTCCAGGCTTAGCTCAAGCCTTTGTAAAGCGTTTCAGAGCCCAGGTTCCTTACATGTATGTTTGACATATGAGACAAATAAATGCAAAGCACGTGTTTCTGGCCACCTTTGCCATCACTTGCCCTCTGGTACTGGTGCTCAGGTTCTGCCCGGTCCTCCTGTAATCTCCACAGCTCCCCAGGATTGTGCTTTTCTTGCTCTGCAACCTCTGTGGTGAATGTGCTGTAGTCGTGATGGGGACTTGGGATTGGAAGAAAGGAGTTATTATTTAAATAGCTATCTGTGGTATAACATTTTTGGGTCTTAACTTGGCTGTCCTGAAGCAGTTATCATATGTGGTTCAGAAGGGAAGTGGCAAAACCAAAGCTCAGGTACTTTGTCTTGCTAGCAAGTCCTTTGTTTGGGAGCCGCTCTCTAGTTCAGATGGTCTCTGTAACACTGACGTCATCAGGGAGGTAGTACCTGCTATGGCAGGACCAGTAAAAGTTGTACTAGACAGAGGTTTGACATATTTTTAAGCCAGCTGGGTGCTAGTACCCGCTGCCTCCCCCCCTTTTTTTTCATGGCTGAAAAAAATATTTACAAGTCCACTAGGGTTCTGAAGAATTTTCATAAGGTTTTTAATTACACTTAGCAAATAAAGCTTCCCCTCCTCCCTGAGGAAGGAGGGAGGACAAAGACGCTTTGATTTTGATTCTAATATTTCAAGTGCCTTTGGTCATTTAAGGTAAAACTGTAAAACAGTCCTACCCCATTAAGAACCTCTAGGGCTGGAGGTATGACAGCTTAGCATGTTCATGGTCCATAGCCTGGGCTACACCCTGCCTTCCATCCTCAGGAGTTCCCACCTCCTCCCCCCAAAAAAATCACCTCAGAATCTATCTATACCTTTAGAAATAATTTAAACAGTTTAATTACCTGGGAGCCTGGATGAGGGAGTGTGAGCCTATTATCCCAGCACTAGGAAGGCAGAAGTGGGAGGGCGGCTTTAGTCAACTCGAGGCCATCTACAGCTATGTAGAGATAGGTTGCTTCAAAATTGTTTAGATACAATGTATGATTATCATCCTTATAAACTGTATGAACATATTTATCTTGATTTATATAAATTTATTTTGGGTGTATTTAATATCTAAGACTTAAGAAATAATAGCTGTTTTTGTTTTTTGGCATAGACTCTCAACCATGTGGCTTTACACTGGTCTGGACTCCAGTATGTAGCCCAGGTTAGCCTCCAACTTGTGACCTTCAATCTCTTGAGTATTAAGATTAAAGCTTTCAAGCCGGGCGTGGTGGCGCACGCCTTTAATCCCAGCACTCGGGAGGCAGAGGCAGGCGGATCTCTGTGAGTTCGAGGCCAACCTGGTCTAAAAAGGGAGTCCAGGACAGCCAAGGCTACACAGAGAAACCCTGTCTCAAAAAAACAAAACAAAACAAAACAGGCTGACCTCAGTCTCACAAAGATCTACTTGCCTCTGTCTCTGGTGTATTGAGATTTAAGGTGTGGCTACCACATTCAGCTGAATATTTATTTGCATGTTTGTCTTCAGGGGCAAACAAACCCATGGAGTTGCTTTCAGGTTTTCTTGTTTCCTAACTGTGCACTGTTTCTTCTGTACATCTTTGCCCTCTCCTTGGATGTGACATTAGCATCTCAGTAAGATGCAGTGCTCAGGCCTGCACAGGGCTATGAGTAGGTGTCTTACTGTGCATCCGGAGGTGGGCAGAGGCATTCAGTCCTCTGGAGTAACAGAAGGTTGTGAGACACCTGATGTGGGTCCTAGGATCTGAACTCAGGTTCTCTGCAAGAGCAGCAAATAAATTTTTTGGTTTGTTTTGTTGTTGTTGTTTGTTTTGTTTTGTTTTGTTTTGAGACAAGGTTACTCTGTGTAGCCTTGGCTGTCCTGGACTCACTTTGTAGACCAGGCTGGCATCAAACTCACAGCAATCCACCTGCCTCTGCCTCCTGAGTGCTGGGATTAATGTGCATTGGTATCAGATCCCTTGGAACTGGAATTGCAGACAGTTGTGACCTGCCATGTGTGTCCTGGGAATTGAACCCGGATCCTTTGGAAGAGCAGATAGTGCTTTTAACCACTGAACCATCTCTCCAGCCCCCAAATACTCTTAATTATTATTTTATGTGTATGAGTGTTTTGCCTGAAAGTGTATGTATGGGTAGAACATGTGTGTTTGGTCACCACAGAGGCCGGAAGAGTATGTCAAATCCCTTAGAACTGGAGTTGCATATGGTTGTGAGCCACCATGTCAGTGCTCAGAATTTTGAATCTAAGTCCTATGGAGGAGCAGCCAGCCGGTGTCGTTAACCTTTGAACCATCTCTTTAGCCCGTTTCCTTGTTGCGGGCCATGGTGGCGCACGCCTTTAATTCCAGCACTTGGGAGGCAGAGGCAGGCGGATCGCTGTGAGTTCGAGGCCAGCCTGGTCTACAAAGTGAGTCCAGGACAACCAAAGCTAATACAGAGGCACTCTGTTTTGGAAAAAAAATAAGAAATTATTATCTGTTTGTTGGAGGGATGCCTGTAGAGTCCAGAAGGTGTTGGATCCCCCAGAGTTACAGATGACCGTTAGTTGCCTGACATGGGTGCAGTGAACAGCAAGCTCTCTCCAGGCCTTGAGCACTGCATCTTACTGAGTGAGGCAATAACTGTCATATTCTAGGAAGATGGCAGAAACAAGAAAACCTTAAAGTAATTCCGTGAGTTGGTTCGTCCCTGAAGACAAACATGCATTGTCCATGATGCACTTTGAGCACTTGCCACAGTCTCCCAGGCCGCAGCACGGCAGTCCCTCTGTCAGTCAGCGACTTTTGGGCTTCCCCAGAGTCTGCCTCTGCCTTCCTGACCAGAAGCTAGCCAGGATGCTAGCCAGCCTTAGCCGCGCCAGGCTTTGTCAGGGCCCCTAAACTATAGGCAGCCTTTGTATTGCTAAGTGGTTGTGGAAAGCGAGAAAGCGTGACTGAGGAAATGCTGACAGTAAATTTGCAGCGTCCATAAGTCAGGTTTGTTGCAGACACTTCATCCCGCGCCATGTGGCTCCCTCTGTGCTGCCTGCTCCAGAAGTGCTGTGCTTCCCTCCCCAGGGAGGGAAGCAGGGGTAGGGTGTGGGAGTGGAGTTTAAGAGATTGCTCTGAGGACAGGGGTGGAGCACACTTGAGCCAGGAAAGGCTCCAAGTGGAGATAGCATGCAACATGAAGGAAGTGGAGAGGACGGTGGCTCCAACAGTCTTGGTTTTGTTTTGTTTTTAGAAACCTGGACAAGGCAGAGCAGGGCAGGTTTCACTGCTTATACAGAAATGGGCAGTTTGTGAGGCCAGTGTGGGAAGGCAGTATTCCCGAGTACTGAGGCTGGAATCAGCCTGGAGGAGCTGAGGAGGCAGGATTGATTGATTTGGATTTTAGTTTTTTTGAGACAGAGTTTCTTTGTGTAGCCTTTGCTGTCCTAGACTTGCCTTATAGACCAGACTGGCCTCGAACTCACAGAGCCTGTTTCTGTTTCTGAGTGCTGGGATTAGAGTGAGCCATCACACCTGCCTAGGAGCCAGGGTTTCTATCCAGGGAGCCAGTGTGCACAGCAGGGACAGTGATGTTGTGAGAGTCGTCTCTGGTGCTGAGAGAGATGGCTCACATCTGTGATCCCAGCACTCAGGGGTCTGAGGCAGTAGGACGGCAGTGTCTACGACACTGAGGCTGTGCCGTGAGATCATCTGTAGAGAGGAGGAAAAGCAGTTAAGTCAGACTCTCACTCTGTGGCCTGACCTTTGCTGTGCAGCGCAGGGCTGCCTCAGACTGTTCCATCTCTAGTACCTTGTCTACCTCAGAAGCTGTTTTGTTTTGTTTTTTTTTAAAGAACACTTATTAAAATTGTGTGTGGGGGTTTGTATTTGTGAGTGAAGGTGCCCTTGGAGGCCATTGAGTCTGCAGGAACAGGAGTTCCAGGGCATTGTGAGTGCCTGATACTGGTGTTGGGATCTGAATTCAGGTCCTCTACACTGAGCCATCTCTCTGCCCTCTTCCCCACTTTAATGTGTGTGTGCATGTGGTGCATTTTCTGTGGCATGTATGGAGGTCAGAGGGGAACTTTGCTCTTGCTGTGGGCTCCTGGGATCTAACGCCCGTTGTTGGCTTCCTAGTAAGCACCTTTACTTATCTAACCCATCCGTCCAGAAGCACTCTTTAAAATAACTTAGGCCAATGGCAGTCAGGAGGCAGGAGGACAGTCATCTGAAACCCATTAGTGAGAGGGGACACCCGGCGGCACTGTGGTGACATTTACATGGTTTTAATAACAGTTTACATGTTGCCATGTTCCAGATTATATATAAGTTTGATGTTCCTATAATGACAGTCTGATGGGACAGATACTCCCGCCTGCCCTCATTTTATGGAGGAGAGACCTGAGGCATAGACAGGTTAGGCAACACACACTGTGTCCCTGAGAAAGTTGGTCCTGAGCAGGACATGGTGATTCACTCATGTAATCCCAGCACTCAGGAGACTGGGAGGATGCTTGTGCATTTAGGTGGTTTGTTCAGATTTATGCCCTTTCACCCTATTAAGCAAGCAGTACACCCTTTTGTTCTAGACTTCATTTATTTTCTAGTCTGAGGAGGAAAAACCAACCATGTTTTCCCTCAGATCAGAAAATCACAGCAGACACCTGTCACTTCAGGTGTGGGACCTTCACAGGCTTCATAGGTGGGGACACCTGCTGGGTGTTCTCTCATCCAGTTGAGTCGGGACACCTGGAGATAGTATGTCCCACACATTGAGGGTGCCCACGATGCCCAGCCTCTGTGGTTCTGCGAATCCAATCCACGGTTCCATGCATGCTAGGCAAATGGCCTACCCACTGAACTCTACTGACCACGCCACCACTTTCTTAGTCTTAGGCAGGACTCATTTCTAGCCTAGGGTAACCTTACATTGACTTTAGGCTGGCTTCAAATTCACAGCAGTCCTTCTATCTCAGCACCCCACCTTCTGGGATTACAGGTTTGAGTTACAGTGCATGGTTTTTAAGTTATTACACACACGACCCTTATTTCCCTGTATCGGGTTTTGTTTTTTGTTTTTTTCTGTTTTCTGTTTTTCGAGACAGGGTTTCTCTGTGTAACCTTGGCTGTCCTGGACTCGCTTTTGTAGACCAGGGTGGCCTGAAATTCACAATGATCCACCTGCCTCTGCCTCCCGAGTGCTGGGATTAAAGGCGTGCGCCACCACGCCCGGCCTTCCCTGTGTTTTTGACCACCTTGCTGCTGTAAATCAGGATTCCTCTAACCTGTCCTTAGGTTTAATTCATTTGCTATAAAATTTGGGGAAACTCCCACATTATGGGTTCACCCTGAAGGGTATAATTAGGTATAGAGTGTGAGAGGAAGGTGCTGGGCTCCTGCGGCCTCCAGGAGCCTCCAGTGTCAGCTGCCCAGAAGCTCTCTTGTCTTTTGTTTGTTCTTTGAGGCAGGGGCTATCTACGTAGTCCTGGCTGTCCTGGAACTAACTCACTATGTAGATCATCAGGCTGGCCTAGGACGCAAATGTCCCTGTCTCTCAGAGTGCTGGAATTAAAGATGTGCACCACTACACCTAGCTCTCTTTTGGTTGGTTTGGTTTTTCAAGACAGGGTTTCTCCGTGTAGCCTTGGCTGTCCTGGTACTTTGTAGACCAGGCTGGCCTCGAACCCACAATGATCCGCCTGCCTCTGCTTCCCGAGTGCTGGGATTAAAGGCGTGCCCCACCATGCCTGGCCTCTTTTGGGTTTACAGAGACGTCACTGCTTTCTGTGCATAGCTGCAATTGAGGCTGTGTAACGTGGTTAGACAAAAGGCACATTCCAGGCCAGGGGTTGTGGCAAGAGAACCCATGAGGTCTAGGCCAGCCTGGGCTACCTGTGACCCTGTCTTAAAAAATGGAGCTTGTGGTCTCTTAACAGATTGATTAGGGAACAGTAGACTGTTCTGCCTTTGTCTCTTTCAGTGCAGCCAAGGCTATACAGAGAAATCCTGTCTCAAAAAACAAAAACAGAAAAAGAAAGACCGCAGTTTGTTTTACTCCATCACAGTGTTCGCAGTGGACACGTGGTGACAGAAGTGCCTACCTTGTCAGTGCTTCCCATGGCGGGGCAGGAGTTATGCCCAGGAACCACAGACACAAACTGAGGCACACATGAGCCATAGCTAATGACACTCTTCAGATATTAGGGGCATATGTTACCCCAGGTGGTACCTACTTCTTGGACTCACAACTCTCCTGCCTTGGTCTGGATCATAAGTACCTGAGGCCGCAGGCCTGGCTACCTGCCCAGCAGTGAGGTTTTTAAGTTCTTAAATTTTAAATTTATTTATCCTTATTGTATGTGCATTGGTGTTTTGCCTGTGTGCCTGTGTGTCTGTGTGAAGGTGTCGGATCTTTGAGTTACAGACAGTTGTGAGTTGCCATATGGGTGCTGGGATTTGAACTTGGGTCTTCTGGAAGAGCAGCTGGTGCTGCCAACTGCTGAGCCTTCTCTCCAGCTCCTTAAGCTTCCTGTTAATATGGAAATCTTCATTTCTTTACCCTTGTGCTTCTTTCTTCTTAATATCTTCTCTCCCTCCCACCCCCCTACCCCCGAGACAGGGGGTGTCTTGGCTGTCATGGACTCGCATTGTAGACTAGGCCGGCCTCCAACTCACAGGGATCCACCACCCGGCATTTGTTAGTATCTTTTTCTAAAAAATATTTTATTGTGCATAGATGTTTTTGCCTGCATGTATGTCTGTGTGAGGGGGTCATAAACTCTGGAACTGGAATTTGACAGGTGTGAGCTGCCATGTGGGTGCTGGGAATTGAACCCGGGTCCTCTGGAAGAGCAGCCAGTGTTCTTACCGCAGAGCCATCTCTCCAGCCCAACTTGTTAGTATCTTGAAGAGCATTTTGTCCCTGATGATGGTGGTGGTGGCAGCAGTGGTGGCGCACGCCTTTAATCCCAGCACTCTAGAGGCAGAGGCAGGCAAATCTTTGTGAGTTTGAGGCCAAACTGGTCTACAAAGAGAGTTCTAGTATAGCCAGGGCTACACAGAAACTCTCTAAAAAAAACAAACCCAAAACCAAAACAAAGCAAGAAGAAAAGCATTTTGTTTGTTTGTTTTTGAGGCAAGGTTTCTCTGTGTAGCCTTGACTGATCTGGACTTGCTTTGCAGACCAGGCTGGCTTTGAACTCACAGCAATCTGCCTCTGCCTCCAGAGTGCTAGGATTAAAAGTATGCGGCACCCTCTCTCCTTCCCACCCTCCCCTAAGAAAAGCATTCTGTATGCTCAGAGTATATCTTCTGTTGTGCTCTCTGTGGCTGGCTTCTATCTTGTGCCTAGGAAGCCTTTCTCACTTGTGCTTCCCCCACTCCCCCAGCCCAGTCTTCCAGCTCAAAGCTGTCTTCCTCCTGTTTTCCTAGTGCTAGGATCACAGTCTGAGTAGCCCAGGTTGGCCTTGAATTTAACTCTGGTGCTTCTCTTTGGGCCTCTTAAGTGTTGGGATTATAGGCACGTACCACTAAGCCTGTTAGAGAAACATGGGCAATTTTTGGGGGCACGTGTGGAGCCTGAAGCACCAGCCAAGGACCATGCATGGACTGGACCTAGGTCTCATACACAGATGCACCTGGTGAGTAGCTCACCATGTGGGTCCCCTAGTCGGGGTGGGTGTGGGGGGGGCGTCTCTGACATGGACTCTGTTGCATGCTTTTTGATCGCTTTACCCTGGTGGGGCTGCCTTGCCTGGTGGGGGTGGCGCATTCCTTTAATCCCAGCACTGGGGAAGCAGATGCAGGCAGATCATATCTCTGTTTGAGGCCAGCCTGGTCTACAGAGTGAGTTCCAGGACAGCTAAGGCTGTTAGACAGAAAAACCCTGTCTCAGGAAACCAAAATAAACAAACAAAAATAAAATAAAAATGGTTGTGCAAACACTGAGTAGTAAGAACCAAACCGGGGTCCCCTGCAAAAGCAACAAGATCGCTTACCGCTGACCCAGCCCTCAGTTCAGAGCAAACAGAAAAACTGGCCCGTGCCAATTGTACATACTGATGTATTTCATTAGGGCAGGTATTTTTGGTTTTTGAGACAGGGTCCCACATAGCCAAGATGGGCCTGAAGTTGCCATGTAGCCAAGGATGACCCTGAGTTCCTTGATCCTCAAGCCTCCAACTCCCAGATTTGGGGGTTACAGGTATAAGTTGCTGCTTAGCTCATAGACAGTTCCTCAATAAAATATTCTGTGCTTCCAGTGTATCTCCTTCCCGTCCTCCCTGCTGGCCTCCCTTCAGCTCTTCCAGCAAAAATACAGTTTTATGTATCTGCAATCTAGGATCCATAAACGAGCACATGTGTTTGTCTCGGTCTCTGGCTCATTTATTTTTTTTAATATTTATTTATTGTTATGTATTGAGTGTTCTTCCTGCATGTACACCTGTCGGCCAGATCACATTACAGATGGCTCATTTCATTTAATGCACCGATCTCCAATTACAACCATGCTCTAGCAAATCACCCCCTCCTGGCCCTCTGTGTGCCCGAATAAAGCTCTGTCTAAAGACCAGGCTAGCAGCCGGGCGTGGTGGCGCACGCCTTTAATCCCAGCACTCAAGAGGCAGAGGCAGGTGGATCGCTGTGAGTTTGAGGCCAGCCTGGTCTACGAACCAAGTCCAAACAGCCAAGGCTACACAGAGAAATTCTGTCTCTAAAAACCAAACCAACCCTCCCCCCCCCCCCCAAAAAAAACAAAAACCAAAAAACAGGCTAGCCAGCTCCACCTGCCTCTGCCTCCTGAGTGCTAGGATTAAAGGCAAGCTCTGCCTCCACCGCCTCCCTGTGGCTCTGTGGAACATGTTTGTCACAGTTTCAGTGGTGGGTCTCCTAGGCTTCTCACTTGGCTGTTGTGAACAGTACTGCAGCAAACATGGACCATCATGTACCTCTGTCATATGCTTATGGCAGAGTTCTTCAGGAGCTTGTCAGATGGTTCAGTGGTTAAGGCGCCTGCTGCCCAGGCTTGAAGCCCTAGATCCCTGGAACACACAAGTGGAAGAGGAATACATAACACTTGAAAGTTGTCCTTTACACCTAAGGTGGTGGTTGTGTACACATTTAATCCCTGCACTTGAGAGGCATAGGTTGGGGATTCTCTGTGAGTTGGAGGCCAGCAGTACAGCTAGTGTGCTTACACAGAAAAGCCCTGTCTCAAAAAAACAGCAACCCACCCCCATCCAAAAAAAGCTATAACTCCCAGTGTTAGGTTTGCACAACAAATGCTTTTACCTACTTACCCTACTGAGTCATCATGCCAAGTGTGTTACGTTGTTTGTTTTCCAGACAGGGTTTCTCTGTGTAGCGTTGGCTGTCCTGGACTCCCTTTGTAGATCAAACTGGCTTCAAGTCAAGTGTGTTTTTATTTATATCTTATTTTTCTGGGACAGAGTCTCACACATGTAGCCTTTGCTAGACTATAATTCCATATGTAGACCAGGCTGGTCTTGAACTCCGTTTCCTGAGATCTGCCTGCCTCTGCCTCCAGTGTTGGGATTAAAGGCACATACATGCCACTACACCTGGCTAAGATTTTATTTTTATATTTTAGTTAGGCGTATATCTATGTGTTTGTGCATGTGACTGCAGTAAGCAGAGTTAGAAGTGGTTGTGTGCCCCAACATGGTCCCTCAGTAAGAGCAGCATATAGTGCCGAACCATCTCTCTAGCTCTAAGAGTCTTAGGTCTTACATTAGGTTTTTATAATTTTAAATTGATTTTTGTAAGAGATGAGTGATAGGGATCTAGTTTCTTCTGTAGATGTGGATTATTCAGGGTTTTCCGCAATATTTGTTGATTTAAAAAAAAAAAAAAAACCATAATGCCAGGCGTGGTGGCGCATGTCTGTAATCCCAGCACTCAGGGAGGCAGAGACAGGCAGAGTTTGAGGCTAGCCTGGACTACGAAGTGTGTCCAGGGCTACACATAGAAACCCTGTCTCAAAAATACCCCAAAAAAAAAAAAGGGCAAAGGGCTGGAGAGATGGCTCAGAGGTTAAGAGCACTGTCTGCTCTTCCAGAGGTTCAGAGTTCAATTCCCAGCAACCACATGGTAGTTCACAGCCATCTATAATGAGATCTGGTGCCCTCTTCTGGGGGGCAGGCAGAACACTGCATACATAATAAATAAATCTTTAAAAAAAAGAAAAGATTGCATTTCTTTTTATTTTATGTGTATAGGTGTTTTGCCTGCATGTATGTATGTATACAGTGTACTTGCCTGGTGCCCATGGAGGCCAGGGGAGAGCATGAGATTCCCTGTACTACACTCAGATGGTTGTGAGCTGCGTAGACTTGGGAACTGTGATGTAGACATATCCAGCCCCGGATATTTTAATATATGCATATGAATGCTTTGCCTGTGTATTCACAGGCACTAGGTGTGCAGCGCCTGCAGAGGCCAGAAGTGGTGTCAGACCCTCCAGAACTGGAGTTACAGAGTTGTGAGCCGCCATGTAGGTGCTGGGGATCCAGCTTAGGTCTTTGGGCTTAGTAGGCAAGTACCTTTGTGTGCTGAGCATCTCGCCTGTCCTCAAGACAGCTTTTATATGTCTAGCCATCTGTTTGGGGGTGACGATCTGATGCTGTGGTCCATGGGGACTGGCAGTCCTGCTCCGTCTCCCATGTGCTGAGCACAGGTGTGCTGTCTTGTTCTGACCTCCGTTGCAAATGTTTAGCTAAGCCCAGAGAGACAAGGTCCCTTCTGCCTCTTACCCTTCTCAAAGGGACACGGCCTGTTAGCTGTGATGACACCGCTGTGGCAGCTTTTGCGTGTGGTGGCCGGCCTCACTGCAGATGGGTAAATGAAGCACTGTTGGTGTCTTTACCTGCAGCAGTGGCCTTGCATCTGGATGGGTCAGTTCCTTCCTGTCAGCAGCAGTCTTGGAGAAGGGTGAAAGGTATTGAACATACCTATGCCAAGGAGAGTTTTGGTGTGATCCGAAGTTAACATCTTACTGTTGTTTCCAGGGTTTTGCGGCCTCCAGGTGGCGGGTCCAATTTTTCATTAGGCTTTGATGAGCCAACAGAACAGCCTGTGAGGAAGAACAAGATGGCCTCCAGCATCTTTGGGACACCTGAAGAAAACCCCCCATCCTGGGCCAAGTCAGCAGGTGCTGGTTGATTGGTTGGTTTGTTTCTGTTTCCAAGACAGAGTTACTATGTATAGCCCAGGCTGTCCTAGATCTCATCCTGCAGACCAGGCTGGCCTCAAACTCAGATTGTGTGCCTCCACACTTGTCAGCAGGTTTTACAAAGGTGCCCTTATTCAGAGTTACCTATCAGCTGGATTTGGTACTACTGAGCCCAAAACAAAGAAGAAAGGCAACACTGGTTGGGTGTGGCTTCATACCATGGAATCCAGTACTTGGCAGACTCAGGCAGGGTGATTGGGGATTCTGGGCTCCTGTGGGAGGTCCAGAGCTCCTGAGAGAGTATGTGGAGCTTGGAGTAAGAAGCAGAGTATCCACAAATAGTTTTCTGCTAGCCTGCCTTGAGTGTGTCTTTCTTCATTTTGTGATATGAAATTAACACAGTGTTCTGTTTTTGGTCTTCTATATATATATATACATATATATTTATTTTGTCTAGTTTTGTTTTTCCAGACAGGGTTTCTCTGTGTAGCCTTGGCTGTCCTGGACTCACTTTGTAGACCAGGCTGGCCTCGAACTCACAGAGATCCACTTGCCTCTGCTTCCTGAGCGCTGGGATTTAAAGGCGTGCGCCACCACACTCAACTACTATATTTTTTTAAATGATTAATTTTACATGTATGAAGCCATGTGGTGGTGGCACACCTCTTTAATCCCAGCACTTGGGAGGCAGAGATAGGCGGATCTCTGTGAGTTGGAGTCTAGGACAGCCAAGGCTACACAGAGAAACCCTGTCTTGAAAAGTGAGAGAAAGAAAGAAAAGAAAAAAAATGTATGTATGACTGTTTTGCCTGAATGTATGTGGGGCTACGAATGGAACCTAGGTGAGCCGTGTTCTGATGACTGAGGCATCTCTCTAGCCCCTTATTATTTGAATATATTGGTTTCTAGGTGCCAAGTCTAGTGGCGGCAGGGAAGATTCGGATTCGCCTGGAACACAAAGAAGTAACTCCTCCGAAGCAAGCTCTGGAGACTTCCTAGACCTCAAGGTCAGTGTGATAACAAGACAGGCTCATGGGCTAGCCAAGGGCTCTGCAGTTAAATGTCCCCTTGTTTGTTTTGTTTTTTTCTTTCTTAATTGCTCAGTTCTCCTAAATGAGTGGAGCAATCTTGGTGATGAAAATTAAAGTGAGCCACGCACGCCTTTAATCCCAGCACTCGGGAGGCAGAGGCAGGTGGGTCGCTGTGAGTTCGAGGCCAGCCTGGTGTACAAAGTGAGTGCAGGACAGCCAAGGCTACACAGAGAAACCCTGTCTTGAAAGGCCAAAAAGAAAAAGAAAATTAAAGTGTACAATCAGACAGAAAGCCAGACAAGTGGGCTGAGGGTGGAACTCAGTTGATGGAGTGTTTTCTTAGCTTGCCAAAAGTCCTGGGCCTATCTCCAGCCACTGCCACACAAGACCAGAACAGGAACTAATTCAGTACCTGGGAGCTGGTGGCAGCAAGATCAACTACACAGGGAGTTCTAGGTCAGCCTAACTACATGAGATCCTCCTCAAAAAAAGCTTTTAAGAGGCTGGAACGTGGTGGCACATGCCTTTAATCTCAGCACTTGGGAAGCAGAGGTAGGCAGATTGCTGTGAGTTTGAGGCCAGTCTGGTCTACAAAGTGAGTCCAGGACAGCCAAGATAACATAGAGACCCTATCTCCAAAAACCAGGCAAGTGATTTAACTAACCTGGCCTGACCCACTTAGGTGTCTCTCGGTGTTAGATTAGTCTTAAGCCCTTCAGGATTGGTTCTGCGGCCTTTGGGATCCCTCGTCCTTCTTTTGAACCTCATGTTTCTAGTCTAGCATTCTGGGAGTTGTAGGGCTGTGTCAGTTGTTTGAATGTTTGAGTTAACCCCAGGAAATGGCAGCACTGATGTTACAGTGGGATATACCTGCAGATAGAGCTGTGACTGGGTCCTCGGGGTGTGTGTCTGGGAGGAAGTCTTCCTGACTAGGTACCTCGGAGTACCTAAGGCAGCACCCTCTAGGTGTGAGGAGCCCGTGCAGCAGCTGTTGGGTGGTCAGGGCCCTTCAGCAGCTACATAGGGAAGGAGAGAGAAGGGCAAACTTAGGCTTTTCTTTCTCTTTTTGAGAAAATATCCTCTGGTCAAGGGTGTCTGTCTCTGTGTTACTAGCTTTGGGGCCCTTTATTTTTCTGGACAGTTGTATAATGTTGCTCAAGATTGCATTGAGGTTGTTACCGGATCCTACACTTAACAAAATAGAATTTCTTCTTTTCTTTTCCTTTCTGTTTGTTTTGTTTCGTTTGAGACAGGGTTTCTCTGTGTAGCCCTGGCTGTCCTGGACTCACTTTGTATACCAGGCTGGGCTCAAATTTAGAGATCACCAGCCTCTGCCTCCTAAGCACTGAGCTTAAAGGTGTGCGCCACCACCGACTAGGGTTTCATATTTAGGTTCAGCAGGATTAGCTGCTCTGAAGTGTGGTTGTTTCACGTGTTGCAGAATTAAAAACAGGAACTAATGGTGAACTTTTTTTTTCCAGGGAGAAGGTGATTTGCATGGTGAGTATCTGGGTGCGGACTGCTGTTGGGTCTGAGGCAGCATTCCGATCCCCGTGTGTTGGGGCGGCGTACCTTCCAGAGGAGGGAATGATGGAGCGAGCCATGTTTATTTTACTTATTTAAGTCAGCTAGCCTTTAATTCTAGCACTCAGAAGATGGATACAGCTGAGCCAGCCCGGTGGTATCTAAGGTTTAATCGGCTACTAAAAAAGGAAAAGCAAAACAAAATCAAAGATCTCTTTTAAAAGACATAGTTTAATCAGGCCAATGTTTTCATAAGAGGCTCTGGGCTGGAGAGATGGCTTACTGGGGAAGAGCACTCTGTTCTTCCAGGGGATCCACGTTTGAGTCCCAGCACCCACACAGTGTCTTATAACTGCCCAATTCAAATTCCAAGGAATTCAAGGCCCTCCTCTGACTTCTGTGGGCATCATGCATGTGCATGGTTTACAGATAAACATTCAGACAAAACATTTACAAACAGAAATAGATAAAGCTTTAAGTCATGCATGGTGGTTCACGGGCCTTAATCTCTGCGCTCAGGAGGTAGAGACAGGCATTGTGAGTTCCAGATCAGCCTGTTAAGAGTGAGTTCTAGGACAGCCAGGACTACAGAGAAAAGTCCTGTCTCCAAACAAAAAGTTCCCAGTCTGGCCTGGAACTCATAGAAACCTGAGTTCTGGGATTAAAGGCTTACCTAGCCCGTGTAATAGCTTGTTGATCTTGCTTTTGGCAGCACGAGGAGTTGGATTCAGGGCCCTGTTAATGTAGGGGCGAGCTGGTCATCACACCTAGCTCTCTGTAGGCGAGGCTTCTCTTTTCACTTTCAGAGCACTGCCACTGTTAGACCGTACTTAACAGAACCTGCTAAAAACAGCCCCTCCCACACCAGCTCCCCACCTGTGACGGCTACAAGTACTCTACCACTGAGCTACACCCCTAGCCAGCTAATCTGATTTGGGCAAGTGCATGTAGTTTAAAATTTAAGCTTTGGAAATCGTGGAGATGAGAGCGCCCTGCAGATAGGGGCAGTGTGTCTCAAGCAGTGGTTCCTCCCTGTTCTGTGCCCTAGCAGAGCTGCCCAGCACGTGGGGAACTCAAGTGTGGAGTCTGCTCTAAATGGGCAGCAGCAATATGTCCCCTGGCTGTTGTGGGCTTCTGACTGCTGTGGCTTTTAGCCCATTTGTCACAAAGTAACAATTAATACGTACTTGGATTAAAGGTCAGCCCCAGTGCTCCACAGTCAGCTTCAAGGGAGGATGCACTCAACATCTTTAAATGGCATAGGCTTGGCTTCAGTGTAAGGCAAATTGTGCTCTTTGGGGGGAGCTGCATCTGGCCGCCCTGTAACCCACAGTCCCAGCACACGGGAAGGCAAAACAGGACAATCAAGACGAGCTCAAGGCTCATTGTGGGCTATAGGCTGCAGGACGAGGCGGCGGTGATGGGGAGCTAGTCTGTCTTTAGGTTTGTTTTCTGAGACAGGGTTTCTGTGTAGCTCTGGCTGTCCTGGAACCCACTCTGCTCACAGAGATCCGCCTGCCTCTGCCTCCCTAGTGCTGGGATTAAAATTGAGCGCCACCACGGCCAGCTTGTTTTTAGTGTTGAATACCAGCATTTGGGAGACAGGCAGGAGGATCTCTGTTATTTCCAGGTTCCTAGGGCTACAGAGTGAAACGCTGTCTCAGAAAAAAGAAAGGGGAAAAAGAGGGTGACAAGTCTGGAGTGTAGAGTGAGGCTCACTGATAGTGTTGGCCATAGCAAATGACTGGCCTGGGCTTATTGTCAGCTCTGCAGAAATAAAGCCAGGCAGATGTCTGTGGGAGAGAAAGGAAGTTTAGGCAGCATTCTTCTTCCTACTTGCAGGCAAGATAGATTCTGAAACTTACTATGAATCATTCTTTTCAGGCAACTAATATCTCTTTTAGTTATCTTATTGAAGGGCTCAATAGCAAGTTAGTATATACAATGTTTCTTTTGATGTATAGACCCTAAGTTTTGTTTTTGGTTTTTTTTAAAGACAGGGTTTCTCACCGGGCGCCACGCCTTTAATCCCAGCACTCGGGAGGCAGAGGCAGGCGGATCACTGAGTCTGAGGCCAGCCTGGTCTACAAAGTGAGTCCAGGATGGCTAAGGCTACACAGAGAAACCCTGTCTCGAAAAACCAAAAAAAAAAAAAAAAAGACAGGGTTTCTCTGTGTAGCCTTGGCCGACCTGGACTCACAGAGATCCACTCGCCTCTGCCTCCCCAAGTGCTGGGATTACAGACATGCACCACCATGCCTGGCTCAGGTCCTAGGTTTGATCTTCAGTGTTGCTGTGAAAAAGTATTTCTCTTGAGAATCACTAGTTTAAAATACTGGCATTTATTTTCAAATTGCCATGAAAGTAACACTCTTGCTTGCTTTTAGTTTTTGTTTTTTTGAGACAGGGTTTCTGTGTGTAACAGTCCTGGCTGTCCTGGACTCACTTTATAGACCAGGCTGGCCTTGAACTCAAGAGATCCACCTGCCTCTGCCTCCCGAGTACTGGGATTATTAACTTTATTTTATGTATGTGGGTAATCTACCTGCATGTATATCTGCGTACCATGTATGTAGTTGTCGTCCAAGGAGGCCTGAAGAGGGTGTTGGATGCGCTGGGACTGGAGTAAGAGGTTGGTTAGTTGAGACAGGATCTCACTGTGTAGCCCCAGCAGTCCTGAAATTCACTCTGTAGACCAGTCTGGCCTTAAACTTAAGAGATCTACCTGCCTCTGCCTCCCTCATACTGACTGGCATTTTTATTTTGAGGCAAGGTCCTACGGTAGCCCAGGCTAGCCTTGAACTGTTTCTCTCAGCACTTCCCAAAGCCCTGAGGTCCCTGCTGGGTGCCAGCATGTTCCTTTACCTTCACCACAGTGACTTAACAAGCACACCCTGCCTCCTGGCGCTGCTTGTTTTATTTACTTCTTTTGGTTTTTTGAGCCTTGGCTCTCCTGGAACTCAGTACAGACCAGGTGGCCTACAGAGATCCACCCCCCTCTGACTCCTGAGTGCTGGGATTAAAGGTGTGGGTCATATACTGAGTTTCAGGACAGCCAGAGCTACATAGGGAGACCCTGTCTCAAAAGAAAAACAAGGCCAGGCCGGGGGGTAGTGTCTTGAGTCATTAATTCCGGTACTTAAGACAGGCGAATCGCTTAAGAGTTAGGTCCTAGGGCTAGAAGTTGGAGAGATGGCTCAGTGGTCTGCTCTTCCAGAGGTCCTGAGTTCAATTCCCAGCAACCACATGGTGGCTTACAACCATCTATACCGGAATCTGGTGCCCTCTTCTGGTGTGCAGGCAAAACACTTTATGTAATACATAAAATCTTTTTAAAAATTATTTTTTAAATTGTTTTGGTTTTTCGAGATAGGGTCTCTCTCTATTAGCTCTGGCTGTCCTGGACTTGCCTTGTAGACCAAGCTGGCCTTTAACTCACTGCCTGGCCATATATTTTATTTTTTAAAGAAAAGCTGGGCGTGGTGGCGCATACCTGTAATCCCAGCACTCGGGAGGCAGAGGCAGGCAGATTGCTGTGAGTTTGAGGCCAGCCTGGTCTACAAAGCGAGTGCAGGATGGCTAAGATAACAGAGAAACCCGGTCTTGAAAAAACTAAAGAAAAAAAAAGAAAAGGTGTCACCTTGTAATTCTATCTGGCCTCAAACACTCTTTGTAGCAAAGTATGACCTTCATTTTCCCACACATACAAAACAAGAAGGCAGCACACTAACAGGCTCCATTTGGGGCACAGGACCTCATTTGGTGACTTTTGATATCTTTGCTATGGTTTTTCTGTTCGTGCTCTTGAACTATTCTTAAACTCTGTCTTCCTAGAAAATGTGGACACAGACTTCCAAGCCAACCTGGGGCAGATTGAAGAGAAGCCCGTGCCCGCTGCGCCTGTGCCCAGCCCAGTGGCTCCAGCCCCCGCGCCATCCAGGAGAAACCCCCCTGGTGGCAAATCCAGCCTGGTCTTGGGTTAGCTTCTTCTATTGGAACTCTGTCCTTCTGTGTTTTTCCATGCTTGTGAACTGCACAACGTGAGCCTGACTGTACATCTTTTGGATTTGTTTCATTAAAAGAGAAGCACTTTATGTACTGCTGTCTTTTTTTTTTTTCTTCTTCTTCTTTCCCTGCTTTCTCTGTTCTGTTTTCTTCTGTCTGACTCCTGGGTCTGTGGGCCATGGCATGAATGTTTTCTAGTAGTAGCCTGGAATAGTAGACTGTTTCTAAGAACAAATGATCTGGTTCCTGATGTGTTAGAGACTCTTTTGTACCAGGATCCTGACGCTGTACTTGGCTTCCTGTGATGGGACAGACAGCAGCCATGGGCACTGCCTGGCAGCCAGCCCCCTTACACCAGCTGTCTCAGGTCATCGCTCTGCTTTCCTTGGTGTTGTCCCACCACCAGTGTCCTTTGCTAAGCAGCACCTTCCTGTGCCTCATGGAATGATGAAAGCAGCTGTACCTCACACCCCGCTGCCCGCAAAGCAAAGGAGCTGCTGTTTGTACCCTGATGATGCCAGGGGCCACTGTGACTGGCCAGCTGCTGGGCAGAGCCACCTGAGCACACAGATGGCTTCAGGCATCCAACCAAGCTGCCCTGGAATTGAAAGGTGAAGCACACACGGAGGCAGTCCCAGAGTGGGGCGTAGGTGTGCGTCCTACAGGGACACCCTAACCCAACAGCTCGATGTGCGCCGTGTGCATGACTGGTGCTTGGCCATGAAGAAAGTCTCACCCGTGAAACTTGTACTTGTCAGTCCTGGACTGTTGCTTACAGTAAACAATGCCGCCTTTTGAAGCACTGTGTCATCCTTTTCTTTCTTTCTTTTTAAGGGATGTGTGTGACTGAGAGGGAGGGAGTCCACTGTGTAGCTGAAGCTGGCCTTGAACTCCTGACTCAGCTTCAAGTGCTGTATTGTAGGCATGCACCACTGTGCCTAGCTTGTACAGTGCTGGGGATGGTACCCCTGAAGGGTTTCCTGCATGCCAGGTGGGTGAACTTTCTACTAACAGAGCTGCATCTCAGCCCTGTCTTTTGAATTTGAATGTCCCTCCTGGACCTTTCCTAAGAACCATCTCACCCGTGGTTTGATAAAGCATTCAGGGTTAACAGTATAATGAAAGTCAAAAGGGAAGTGGAATTTTCTTCAAAAGATAAAGGTTAGATTTTTTTCCCCCCTCTTAGGACAGATTGTCAACAGACGTACAGCTGTATAACACCATAACTGGCTGGCACCAGCTCTTTTACCTCTGATCCTTTGTGTAGGCTAGTAACATTTAAGAGTCTGTCTTGCACTCAGGAGGCAGAGACAGAAGGATCGTTGTGAGTTCGAGGCCAAGCCTGGTCTACAAAGGGAGTCTAGGACAGCCAAGGCTATACAAGAAAACCCTGTCTGGAAAAAAATAAAGCAAAGTCTCTCGGAGCCAAGGACAGATGTAGGAGGCCCTGACTTTGAACCTCTGCAGCCAGTCTTTTCTACATGTAGGTCCTTTCTGTTCACCATTACTGGTGTCCCATCCCTTCATTTGCCCCCACCCCCTCCCCGGCCTCCAATACCAAACCTTGAGATCATAAAGGTTTTCAAAGACGAAGGCTGCAAAGGGTATATAACTACAAAAGGATGCCCCCTCAACTGAGGTGACAGCAAGGAACCTTGAACAGCAGCGGGAATCTGGAGCCCCAAAGTGTTCTCTGGAGTGGTCTCTCTAGGAGGGTCTCAGTGGAGAGATGAACAGCCAAACAATACCAAGACCCAAAAACCTCCTGTTTTGGGCTCCTATCTATCTATCTATCTATCTATCTATCTATCTATCTATCTATCTATCTATCTATATCGTAGAGAGCCTCTCAGAGTCTGTACTAAGATGTGTTCCAGCTGGTAAAAACCAAGCCCCTGCACAAGGTGGTTCATCCTCCAGTGGATGAACATCACCTGATCTCTCACAAGTCTGCTCCCCATCCCACATTTGGGATCAAAACAAAAATGTGTACACCCACTACATAATCCCCTTTCTATAAACTATACAATAAAAATAATTATTAGAATTACCCAGTAAGTCATATTTCTTAGAGAAATTATTCCAATATCTATTCTGTCCTCTTATAGTGCCCAAAGTTTTCCTAAATCACTTTTTCTACAATTTACATTTATCAACCTCTAAACATGATTTAGCCCTTAAACTAATGCTTACAGTACTGCTATGGCTACCTAGTCTTCAACCCCTTCAGAGACTTAAGGAAGTATTATCTAATGTAAAGGAAGTGCAGGCAAGCAACTTCCAAAAGTATAGGCAGGACAGAGAAAGCTGACTGCCTGGACAGTCACGGGTTTTTCTCTATCATTGGGGCATCCAGTCTTCATCCTGCCAGCCCAAAATATCTGACAGATTGTTCTACGAAGCAGGATATTGGAAGGACTGGCCCACCTAGTCTCTGCAAAGCTGGACAGCCAATTTCTCAGTGTCATGCTTGGTCACAGTTTGGACCGTCAGTCTGCTCTCAGCAGTAGAGATAAGAACAGTCCTCTGTCCAGTGGCTACTCTGCCACACTTGTGTCTATGATGCTCTCATCTTCACGGAAGCTTGGAGGTGCTACCAGGAGCAGATGTGTGTCTCTGTCAGAAAAGCCCTTTATTATTAAGTGCCATATTCTGTAGATCTCTGAAATGTTTGAAGACCATCAATTTAATATATAGTGCATAATCACCTATCCTGTATCTATGGATTGATTGACAGCTATCAGTATATCTAAATAGACAGGCATTGCTTGTTTTTAGCTATGCACTATCTGCTTAACCTTGAGAACCTATACTAGAAGCTAAATAAAGCTCCTTCTGTAATTAGTATCTAACAAGACTACAAGTAAGACAGGTGCCAGGCCGGGCGTGGTGGCGCACGCCTCTAATCCCAGCACTCAGGAGGCAGAGGCAGGCGGATCGCTGTGAGTTCAAGGCCAGCCTGGTCTACAAAGTGAGTCCAGGATGGCCAAGGCTACACAGAGAAACCCTGTCTCGAAAAACAAAACAAAACAAAACAAAAAAAGACTTACAGATGCCTAACAACTAACTTGTATCTCCAACAATCCTGAACAGCTGTAATAGTTAGCTCTCATAAGACTAGAACTTCACATCACATTTTTAAATGAGTTGCATATGTACAATACAAACGTTGAACAAAGTCTATCAATATGCAATATGTACAATACATAAAGCAAAAGATGAGCAAAATCTTAAATTTCTATATATACCAATGTAAAGTATTTGAGGCTAATAGATTCAATAATTTACCTTTTATCCTATAGTTATATATCCTCCCTTTTTATGATTCCCTTTTCCCTCTTCCCCCTAACACTAGATAGGATAGAAAGATAAAGAATGATAGAGGGAGCCGGGCGTGGTGGTGCACACCTTTAATCCCAGCACTCGGGAGGCAGAGGCAGGCGGATCTCTGTGAGTTTCAGGCCAGCCTGGTCTACAAAGTGAGTCCAGGACAGCCAAGGCTACACAGAGAAACCCTGTCTCAGAAAAAAAAAAAAAAAAATGATAGAGGGGAGAAAGAAATTCCAAAATGTAACCTTTACTAATTTATAACCAATCCCCCTAGACAATAACAAACATTGCTAACCCACCAAAAACACCCACCCCACCTATTGGCAATGGGGGTGTTGTGTTCTCAAAATTACTTTTTGCTGTCTAGAGGTAAAAACGTCTTATGGGTATCCTTAGAAAAATAAGAGCCAGGCATGGTGGCGCACGCCTTTAACCCCAGCACTCAGGAGGCAGAGGCAGGCATATCATTGTGAGTTCGAGGCCAGCGTGGTCTACAAAATGAGTCTAGGACAGCCAAGGCTACACAGAAAAACCCTGTCTCAGGAAAAAAAGAAAAAGAAAAAGAAGATATTGACCAAGCACTGGAAAAGCTAACTGTATGTTTTTGTCCAGTGGTTTTGGGATTGATCCTTTGGGCTAGCCTTTTTAAGTTGATACACATGCAAAGTCTTTTTGTTTTTCAAGGCAGGGTTTCCCTGTGTAGCCTTGGCTGTCCTGGACTCACTTTGTAGACCAGGTTGGCCTCGAACTCACAGCAATCCGCCTGCCTCTGCCTCCCAAGTGCTGGGATTAAAGGTGTGCGCCACCACGCGCCCAGCTGAGGTCTGGAACTTTTAACCTTACAGTTTCTTTGAAAATGGTCCAATTTACCACACCAGGTGTTTTGATATCTGAGACCTCTAGCTATAGCTTGTCCTATGATACTGTTTCGATGCGCCTGAGAGCTAATGTTAACTGTCTCTCACCCACTCCTCTAACTGGGCACCTCGTGATTTTAATGGTCTAGTTGCTCTCTTACATTCCGTATTCGCCTTCTCACACGCCATCATCAGTGTCAGTGCCGGTCTGGGCTCAGGATCTGGTATGGCTCCATCTAGAGCTGAGCCCAATCTCTATTCTATGAATTCTGTGAAGGCTTCTCCAGCGTCTTGAAATACCTGAGTAAATGTGGTGGTTGTTTTTCCAGGCTCCTCAACTGTGTCCCAAGCTCCTCTTAAGGCTGCAACACGACATTGTTCAATTCCTACATCTTCAGATTGGGTTTGTTCTCTTAAGTCAGCATAACACCGTTCACCTTTCTCTCTCTCTCTCTCTCTCTCTCTCTCTCTCTCTCTCTCTCTCTCTCTCTCTCTCTCTCTCTCTCCAGGGTTTCTCTGCGTAGCCCTGGCTGTCCTAGGCTCACTCTGTAGACCAGGCTGGCCTCTAACTCAGCGATACACCTTCCTCTGCCTCCAGAGTGCTGGGATGAAAGGTGTGCGCCACCACACCCGGCTCTTTTGTTATATTTTGTTGTTCTGTTCTCATGGCTTCATTTCTCCACCACGATAACCACTGTTAACTGTTGAGCAGCTTTTAGCACAGCTGACACCAATCCCTTCCAATCTGGGGAATAAGTCTATGGTGCATAGCCCGGTTACTTGACTTGCTTAACAAGAGGTGAATGCATTCATATGGCACAATAGCCTCTTTAAAACGCTTTAAATCTACTGGACGCCATGCCATCTCATCATGAGCCTCAGCACCATCATTAGCAGGGAGATGTTGCACAAAGACTGGAGAAGCTGACGGTGCCTGTACAGCCTAGAGAATTCCTCTATCAGAGCACTTGTCTCCCAAGCTCTTTTGGCGTCTCTGCTTTCCTGTTCCTCTAGAATCTTCACAAATTCTATGGCTTCCCGTTTTTCTCCACCCCCATCAGCATGCTGGGGTGGCAATTGTGGGAAACACTGGCTCTCGGGTACCAGGTGTTTTTCCTTTACCAATGGGGGCCTTTTGACTTCCAAATGTTTCAACATCTACCCACAAATTGTACAGCCAACTCTGCAATCCTTTCCAGAATGATAGAATTTACTGACCCTTCTGGTTTTTTTTAAAATCTTCCTCCGCCCCCCAAGACAGGGTTTCTCTGTGTAGACTTGGCTGTCCTGGGTTGGCTTTGTAGACCAGGCTGGCCTTGAACTCACAGCCACCTGCCTGCCTCTGCCTCCTGAGTGCTGGGATTAAAGGCCACCATGCCCGGCTCAGTTTTCCTATCTTATTGGTCTTTCTTCCAGTCTTTTAAACAATATAATACAGTTCAAAGAGAAAGAAAAAACAGAAATTTCCCTCTGGGTATAAAGCAGAAAAGAACTTTGCAACAGCAGCTGCAATTTTGCTGACACCTTGAAACATCATGACCATATCTTCAAAACCTGTATCTTCCTCCACAACATTAGAAGTTAAATTACCCATTATGCCCAAAGCATGTTGGGCCATACCCGTAGGCTTTGAACTTTTTCAAACCTACTTTATTTGGGGTTCTTTAATGCTTACACCTCCCTTCCAACCCACCTACCCTAGATAGGAGAGAATAGAGGTTAATGGGAACAGGAGAAGTAGACCTTTTTTGACTCCGTTCCAATTCCCCTGGCGTAGTCGGCAGGATTTCAGCAGGCCAGCAATTCAACCAAAGTTGCTGCTGGACCCTAGAACAGCAGCCGGAACCTGCAGCCTCGAAGCGTTCTCTGGAGTGGTTCTCTCTAGGAGCGTCTCAAAGTGGAGCAACGAACAGTCAAACAACACCAAGACCCAAAAAGCTCCACCTCCTGTTTTGGGTTCATATATCTAATCTCCTCCCAGAGGATGTGTTTCAGCTGGCAAAAACCAAGGCCCCGCATGAGGTAGTTAGTCTTCTAGTGAATAAACATCACCTGTTCTCACAAGTCTGCTCCCCATCCCACACTTGGGATCAAAACAAAAACATGGTTTTATATACCTTACATAGGTGTCATGGGCAGTGTCCAAATCTGGCTTTAAGACCTGGCTTGTAGGTCCACCTGTGTTTCTGACAGGCTCCTTTGCCATGCCTTTTGGCTTTCTACTTACTGGCGAAGTGAGGCCTTGGAACCACTAGGCATATCTTTGAGAGAAGGGATTACAGGGCTGGAGAGATGGCTCAGCAGTTAAGACTGCTTACTGCTCTTAAAGCTTGGTTCCCACAACTGCCTAGTTCCAGGGGACCTGATATTCTGACCTCCATATGCACCTATACATGCATGGCAGACACAACAATCTTTTTAGAAAAGACATGAAGGTTGGAGAGATGGCTCAGTGGTTAAGAGCACTGTCTGCTTTTCCAAAGGACCCGGGTTCAATTCCCAGCACCCACATGGCAGCTCACAACTGTCTGTAACTCTAAGATCTGACACCCTCACACCAATGCACATAAATTAAAATTTAAATAAAATATTTTTAAAAAGACACAGGGATAGGTGGGTTATAAAGTTGGAGTCTAAGGTCATTTCAGTGTACTGAAACAGCCTAGCCTTATGAATAGAGACATGGCTTTTACTGGCCCAAGTTTCTATTATGTATATTACAGGGAGGGGACATGTACCTACCTTTTTCAGCCTCTTAGCAAGGGTGGGGCTCCTGGGAAGAAAGCTCCCTAGCTGGTATTCTAACTTGATAGTTGGCCTTAACTTTTATTACAGAGATAAGCACCTGGTCACAGGTGTTCTGAGGGAGTGGCTGTTCAGCCCGTCTCAGCATTGTCGGAGCAGATTTTAAGGGACTGTCTGGAAACATTTGCTCGAGGGGGTTCAGCACTTCAAGTTAGATAATCTATAAAGTCCCGTGGTCTTCAATTTTTAAGAAATTGGGGTTAGTATGCTTGGAGGATTGCTTAGTGGCTAAGAACGTTGCAGAGGACACAGGTTCAGTTCTCAGCACCCTCTTAGCTCACAAGTGGCCCTAGTTCCAGATCCAGGGCCCCTGAAGCCCCTAGCCTCTGTGTGCATGCATGTGGTACACACATATACATGTAGTCAAAACACTAATAAATCTTTTTTTTTTTTAATATGTAAACCGGGCATTGGTGGTGCACGCCTTTAATCCCAGCACTTGGGAGGCAGAGGCAGGAGGATCGCTGTGAGTTTCCTGTCTCGTTGAAAAACCCAAACAACAACAAAACCCCCCACTTGAGTGTGGCGGTACTTGTGTTTACTGGAACTCTTGAGAAGGGAAGGCGTCTGGAGCACCTGGACTTAATGGCTCATCTGGGGACATCGTGAATTCGGGGCGAACCTGGGTGCATAAAACAGTGTTTCGGAAGGGGGGAGAGTCCAGGAAGTGTTGGAGGAAGTCTGGGGTGAATAAGGTAAAAACATATTGTATACATTATGAAATTCTCAATAAAGATATTTTAAGGGCTGGAGAGGTGGCTCAGAGGTTAAGAGCACTGTTTGTTCTTCCAAAGGTCCTGAGTTCAATTCCCAGCAACCACATGGTGGCTCACAACCATTTATAATGGGATCTGGGGCCCTCTTTTGGCATGTGAGCACACATGCAGGAAGAATACTGTATAAATAATAAATCTCAAAAAAAAAAAAAAAAAAGAAAGAAAAGAAAAAGAATACGAAAGAAAGATTTTTAGGGCTGGATGGCACACGTCTTTAATGCTAGTACTTGGGAGGCAGAGACAGGCAGATTGTTGTGAGTTTGAGGCCAGCCTGGTCTACAAAGCGAGTCTAGGATAGCCAAGGCTACACAGAGAAACCCTGTCTTGAATAACCAAAAACAAACAAACAAATAAAAAATAAAACAAAACAACAACAACAACCCCCCCCCCAAAACTAAAAGTTACCCAAGGGACAGGAGAAACACTGGAAGATGGACCTTTTAACTCAGTTCATGTGAGTTGCTTGGCTGAGTGAAAGTAAGGACTTATAGGCTTTTAATTTTTATTTTGCTTTTTTGAGACAGGGTCTTCACTGTGTAGCTTTGGCTGTCTTGGGACTCACAGAGATCTGCCTGCCTCTTCCTCCTGAGTGCTGGGATTAAAGATGTAGGCCACCATACTTGGCTTATTTGTTGTTTTAAAGTAGCTTTTCTTCAAGTGAGATGTCAGGCCTCTTATGACAATGGCTTAGAAGACATGCAATAGTGGGGTGTGGGTGGTGCCCGCCTTTAATCCCAGTACATGAGAGGCAGAAGCAAGCGAATCTTCGGGAGTTTGAAGCCAGCCTGCTCTACATAGTGAGTTTCAGGTTAGCCAGGGGGTATGTGGAGAAACCCTGTCTTTAACAACAAAAAAAAGAGAAGTCATTAAATAGGGAAAAACAACTAGCAAGAGGGTTCACCCATGGGGCTGGAGAGATGGGGCAGTGGTTAAGAGCACTAACTGCTCTTCCAGAGGTCATGAGTTCAACTCCCAGCAACCACATGGTGACTCCCAACAATCTATAACATGATCTAATGCCCTCTTCTGGCCCGCAGGAGTACAAGCAGGAAGAGCACTGTATATACAAAATAAATCTTTTTTTTTTTTTTTTTAAGGGGAGGTATTCAGAGGTTAAGAGCACTGTCTGCTCCTCCAGAGGTCCTGAGTTCAATTCCCAGCAACCACATGGTGGCTCACAACCATCTATGATGAGATCTGGTGCCCTCTGCTGGCCTGCAGGTGTACATGCAGCCACAACATTGCATACAACATAATAAATACATCTTAAAAAAATTTCATTGAAATCTGCATTTATAGGTTGGTAAATCAATGTGATGTGCTATGAACTTTGTGAAATCTACAAAAACATTTGTGTATGTCAAGATTTAGCATTTTCTAGAATTTGATTCCACAGGAGAACTCAGCTCCACAGAAAAAGCAGTGGACTCAGACTGAAATCAACGCTGTTTCAAACCATTTCTGGCTCATTAGTGCATCTCCAGAGACCAGCGCATGTCTACAGTTTTCTTTCTTTCTTTCTTTCTTTCTTTGGTTTTTCGAGACAGGGTTTCTCTGTGTAGCCTTGGCCATCCTGGACTTACTTTGTAGACCAGGCTGGCCTCGAACTCACAGCGATCCGCCTGCCTCTGCCTCCCGAGTGCTGGGATTAAAGGCGTGCGCCACCACGCCCGGCTCTCTTTTTTCTTTTCTTTTTCTTTTCTTTTTTGAGACAGGGTTTCTCTGTGTAGCCCAGGCTGTCCTGGACTGACTTTGTAGACCAGGCTGGCCTTGAACTCATAGAGATCCGCCTGCCTCTGCCTCCTGAGTGCTGGGATTAAAGGCGTGCGCCACCATGCCCGGCTGCCTACAGTTTTCTTTCTTTTTTTTTTTTGGTTTTTCGAGACAGGGTTTCTCTGTGTAGCCTTGGCCATCCTGGACTCACTTTGTAGACCAGGCTGGCCTCGAACTCACAGTGATCCGCCTGCCTCTGCCTCCCGAGTGCTGGGATTAAAGGCGTGCGCCACCACGCCTGGCGCCTACAGTTTTCTTTAAGGGGTCCTTTCACCTCCCTTGATCTGGGAGCCTAACGCTCCTGTCTGGACAAGCAAGGGAGTGAGTATGCATGCATCATGTGCAGCAGGTTTCCAATTGCAGAAGTATTTCGGATCTCGTAGGTCAGGGGAGAGGGACACTGATGCTGCACAGGATCGGCAGGCCCAGCTCTCCAGTCACGCTATGCAAATGAGCCGGGTTGGTCCCGCCCCTACCCGCAGACAGGAAGCTGGCAAACCTCAGTAGTGTTTCTGTGCTCTCGGGAGTGGCTATGGCGGTGCGGCGGCCAGTGCGGGTGCTGGTGGACATGGATGGCGTGCTGGCTGATTTCGAGTCAGGCCTCCTGCAGGGTTTCCTCCGCCGCTTCCCCGGGGACCCGTACGTGCCGCTGGAACAGCGCCGGGGCTTCCTAGCCAACGAGCAGTACGGAGCCCTGCGGCCGGACCTGGCGGTAGGAGGCCCAACGGGAAACCACTCGTCCCTTCCCCCCTGAGCAGGGCTTTCTGGGTCTTATTCCAGGCACCCCGAGCTTCAGAATCCATAGCTCACCCCGTACCAGAAAGCTTGATAGCGTCCCATCTCGCCCTCCCCCACTCCTTTATCCTCAGTGTGGACAAGGACTGCTACTGCTTATTGCGGAACCTCTCTCGGGCTCCCCCTGCTGGAAGGCAGGAGCGGGATAGAGATCTGTTTCTTTCAGGAGAAAGCGGCCAGCGTGTATGAAGCGCCAGGCTTTTTCCTAAACTTGGAGCCCATTCCTGGGGCCTTGGATGCTTTGCGAGAGATGAACGACATGCAGGAGTAAGGAGGGTGGGGAGGGGGCGGTGGGGAGGGCCAGCGCCAGGCCTGACTGCCCCCTCTTTCCGCAGCACCGAGGTCTTCATCTGCACCACCCCACTGCTGAAGTACGACCACTGCGTGGAAGAGAAGGTATCTGCTCAGATTTGGCTTTTCAAATTTCATTTTAAATATAAGCCACAGAAAGTAGGGGCTGGGCTAAAGGGGTACATGCGCGTTTGAGGCCTGGTCCCACTTCTCACTGACCGTGCATTCAGAGCCTAGCGAGCTCCACTGCTTTTTTTTCCCCCCTACACAGTACCGCTGGGTGGAACAGAACCTGGGACCTCAGTTTGTGGAGCGGATTATCCTGACTAGGGACAAGACATTGGTCATGGGGGACCTGCTCATTGATGACAAAGACACCATTCAAGGTTGGGCCAGTTACCCTTGACAACCTCCAGGCATCTGGCCTGCTGGGATTAGGGAGAGGAGTAAAAATAACCCGATTACCGATTGCATGCTTTGCCTTCCTGCCCCAGGCCTGGAGAAGACCCCAAGCTGGGAGCACATCTTGTTCACCTGCTGCCACAATCAGCACCTGGCCCTGCCCCCCACCCGGAGGCGGCTACTTTCCTGGAGTGACGACTGGAGGGGGATCATAGAGAGCAAGCGAGCCAGCCTGTGAGGGGCCCTGAGGTGGGCCAACAGGAATCTGCAGGGACAGGACTTTCTCCAAGCAGGGAGCCACTGTAACCTCCACTTGGACAAACTCTGCCTTCTGCCCCTCTCAAGATGGCTACTCCCAGAAGGTTGGCATAGAAATACAGTGGGAAAATCAAACAGGAGGTTTTTAATAAAAACAAAATCAAAAGCAAGGTTTTGGTTCTTTGAAGACCCTTTTCCTAGGGCGGGAGAGACTGCGGCACGGACAGGCTTTCTCTCCTTCCCTCCCCCAGTGGCTGTATGGACAGCCCCAACTCCACATGCTAGCTTTTTGCTGCACATCTAAGGGGGACAATGCTGAGACCAGGACCCCCCTTTTTCCCTGAACCCCAACTTCTCATCAGGCTTATCCCCTTAGGTTTCTTCTCAATGGCAGAGGTGGGAGGGGTCACCAGTCACAGGATTTTGCTGTCCTTTAGACATTACTGGGTCCCTCTTACTCCCATGACCCCTGTTGACCAGGCAGTCTGTAGGTGAGCTGCTCTCAAACCCATCTCTCAAGTGGTAAGATCACAGGTTCCAGCCACTGAGCTCGCTGGCATCCAGTCTCCCGGTGTCTTTACTGAAGATCTCCATCAGAGCCCTGAGGGACTGACTGCTGCTGGAGAAGGGCAGGCAGCAAGCCTGGACAGCCCAGGAAGGGGTCATGTCCAGAAGATCTGATCGCAGGCAGATGGGAAGACAGCAACTTTTTTTTTTTTTTTTTGGTTTGGGTTTTTCAAGACAGGGTTTCTCTGTGTAGTCCTGGCTGTCCTGGACTCACTTTGTAGACCAGGCTGGCCTCGAACTCACAGAGATCCGCCTGCCTCTGCCTCCCGAGTACTGGGATTAAAAGGCGTGCGCCACCACTGCCCATCTGAGAGCAACTTTTTTTGAAGGGACAGGGATGCCACAGTTAGCAGCTGGTACACGAGCAGTCCACAGGCTGGACAAGGAGAGCTGACGTCTCTGTCTCCATCCCAGGGCCTATGTGGATCTCTCCAAAGAGACAAGGCATGCAGCTCCACACTCAGCTCTATTCTCTCCATTCCACTCTTTTTTTAAAAAAAGATTTATTTATTTTATTTATTGTATATCAGTGCTTTATCTGCTGAAGAAGGCATCAGATGGTTGTGAGCCACCATGCGGTTGCTGGGAATTGAACTCAGGACCTCTGGAAGAGCAGACAGTGCTCTTAACCACTGAGCCATCTCTCCAGCCCCTCTATTCCACTCTTAACACCCAGAGCTATGACACCCACAGGCAGAGGCCTCATCTCTGCATTCCTTACATGGTGCATGGAGCAGAGTCATGTGGGCCGTTGTCAGTGGGCTGCAGAGCTGCCCACGCAATGTGTACCATGCTCAGTGCTCAGCCTCAGTACTGGAGGGAGGAAGGCTGGGCCTGGGGGCACAGAGGTGGTCTTCTGACTGCAGCTTGCTGAGTGCCAGTGCAAGAAAGCCGTGCCAGCTCTGGTTCTCTCCTCTCAGCACCTCAAGTCTGGCTTCTTCATTCCTACTGCTTTTCCTGGCTGTAAATGCCCACCACACTCAGACTGCATGTTGCAACCAGATGGACAGCCAGCACCTGGGCAGCACAGGCTCAAGATGCTATCAGCCTTCTGCTTCCGGTGCCTGTGCCAGGGCTGCTCTCAGGCAGAAAGTGGCAAGATCTTGGAGGCTCCTTGGGTCAGGGCTGCTGTGGGGCCTCGGTCTGTGGCAGGGGGATACCCAGGGCAGAATGGGCCTGCCGGCTGCGAGCCTCAGCCACCTGACTCGGGGAGCAGCAGTCCTCTAGGAATATCTGGGCCAGGTTCCGGAGCCTTGTGCTGGCAGAGAGAGAGAAGCGCAGCATGCACTGGATCACAGGCAAGGAAGTTAGCTCAGGGTGGGAGTGGATGCCCGGTGAGCTCAAGTACACGAGTGTGGTGACAGCAGATAACACGGTCTCCTCGTCGGGACTGGACAGGCAGTTGGTGATGAGCGGGACGCCTCCTGCCTGCAGGATGTGCTCCTTGCTGGCCTTGTCCGGGCACAGGTTGCAGAGGCCCCCTGGAGAGAGGCGAGGGTGAGCAGGGGTGCTTAGGTCCCGGTTTCTCATCTCCTGACTCGTGAGTCTTGGGGAAGTGCCCAGGCCTGGGGAGAAGTTTGCCCATGGACAAGGACTGCCAAGTCACAGGCCCCAGTCCTCTCCCCAGGCTTCCGGATGTCCAGCTTGTCATGATGACCTACCCACCCTTCAAGTGAGGCAGACACGACACCATGGCTCACTGATAACGGAACCCTGAGGAGTAGGAGGGTCCAGAGGGATAGACCATTGTCTCTAGATTTAAAAAAAAAAAAAAAACTGCCAAGAGATGGCTCAGAGGGTAAGAGCACTGGGTGCTCTTCCAGAGGACCCAAGTTCAGTTCCCAGCACCCACGTGGTGGCTCACAATCACCCGGGATTCCAGTTCCTGGGGTTCCAATGCCCTCCTGTCTCTGCAGGTACCAGGTATCATACAGTATATGCACATACGTGCAGGCAAACACTGACAGGACAACAGGAGCCTGTGTCTGCACAGGGCATATGACCAAGAACCCCTCCCTCCACTCTTTCAGGTTAGGTCCCCTCAACACCTGGTAGCCTAGGGATGAACGCTACCTTTTCTTTTCCTTCTTTCTTTCTTTCTTTCTTTCTTTCTTTTTTTTTTTTTTTAGTTTTTCGAGACAGGGTTTCTCTGTGTAGCGTTGGCTGTCCTAGACCGCTTTGTAGACCAGGCTGACTTTTAACTCATAGCGACCTGCCTGCCTCTGCCTCCTACGTGCTGGGATTAAAGACACGCACCACCACGCCCCGTTGATGCTACCTTTTCTAGAAGAATACTTTGCTTACTTCTGGTTCCTCAATGCAGGAAGATGACTTCCTGTACTCATTGAGTCAGCTTCCTGCCGTCAGGGTTCTAGGCCCCTCTGCCTAGCTGACAGCATTCATTGGAGAGGAAGAGTAGGGTGAGCGCCCAGGAAAAGGACAGAGTTTCCAAGACAAGAAGAGTGGACAGGGCACCACGTCAGTACCAGGTGACCCAGCCCCCACCCCTGAGCCTGCCTGCCATGAAGAGCTACGAAGGGCTATGGAACTGGGCAGTAATGGTGCAAGCCTTTGATGTCAGTACCCAGGAGGCAGAGGCAGGCAGATATCTGAGTTCAAGGCTACCCTGGTCTACACAGAGAAACCCTGTGTCTCAAAAAACCAATAGCCAACCAACCTCCCTTGTCACCACTCCACCCCAAAAAAGAGAAGAGCTGTGGAGGAAAAGTAACACACAGGACTGAGGTTTAGTCAGAGGAAGAACACTCTGTCAAGCATCTGAGTTCTATCCCCAGCATCTCCCCTCCCCCAAACGGTGAGAGTGAGAAATAGTGAGGACAGTAAGAAAGAAAAGAAACTAGAAATTTCATGACATGCTAAAAGTAAGGAGCAAACTCATTCAATAAGTAGATTACAGCAAGCCTACTAAATGAAGAATCATATAGAGCTTTAAAAATCATGTCTCCAAGCTGGGCGGTGGTGGTACACAGCTTTAATCCCAGCACTTGGGAGGCAGAGGCAGGTGGATCTATCTGAGTTCAAGGCCAGCTGGGACTACAGAGTGAGTTCCAGGACAGCCAAAGCTACACAGAGAAACCCTGTCTCAAAAAACAACAACAACAAAAGGGTCTCCAGGCCAGAGCAACGGCTCAACAGCTAAGAGTGTATACTGCAGAGGACCTGAGTCTGCTTCCCAGCATCCCCTCTGGGCAGCTCACGGCAGCGTGAACGCTCGCTTCAGGGGGTCTTAGCCCCTCTCTGGCCTCTGTGCACACTGCACACCTGCACTCATGTGCACAGCTTTGAGAGTGGCGCTCTGAAGCACAGGTCAGCCTCCTGAGTGCTTCTATTACAGGCTCGCACTAAAGCATGAAATCGCAAGTATGCTTCTCCCTGCTACAGAGTACAGCCCTCTCAAAAACAAAACACGGGGCTGGAGAAATGGCTCCCTGGTTAAGAATGCTTCCTGCTCGTCTTGAGCATCCAGCTTCTCTTCCTAGGACCACACCAGGCAGCTCTCAACTGCTAGTAATTCCAGCTCCAAGGAATCCAAAAACCTTATGTCCTCCACAGGAAGCCATGGTGTGCACATAGTGTTCACACACAGACGTGCCCTATATGCGAATACAAACAACAAACAAACAACACAGGGCTGGAGAGAAAGCCCAGCATTTAAGAGCACACTCTGCTCTTGCCGAAGACTGGGATCCGTTCCCAGCTCCCACACAAAGCAGCTCACAAGCACCCTAACTATAGCTCCATAGGATCTGATGTCCTTTTCTGGCCTCCACTGGCACTTGTGCCCACATGGACCTGTCACACTTTACCCGACACACACACACACACACACACACACACACACAAAATAAGAATTTTAGAAATCCTAAAGATAAACAAAATAAGAATATGAGGGCCTGAGCTTGATTCTAGCACCCATATAAATAGACCAGACATGACTGTGTGGGTCTGTAACCTCTTCACTGCGGTGGTGGAGAGACAGGAATGTGTGTGTGTCTGTATGTGTTTGTTGCGCTCCAGACTCAATGAGAGACCTTGTCTCCAAAAACCACAGTGGAAAGCCACAGAAGACAATCCTCAGCGTTCATCTCTGGCTTTCACACTCATAAACATAGACATAGAATTAATTTTTTATGTGTGTGTGTGTATGTGACAGGGCTCACGGTGTAGCTCTGGCTGGTCTGGAACTTGTTATGTAGACCAGGCTGGCACTGAACTCATAGAGACTCATCTGCCTTTGCCTCTCAAATGCTGATATTAAAGTCCTGTGCCACCATGCCCTCCTACAACCCTTTACATTAAAAAAAAAAAAAAAAAAAAAAAAAAAAAAAATCAGATTTAGTGGGGGCAGGGAGGGGAGGGAGAGAAAATACTGGGAGAATCGACTGGAACTGGCGGGCATTTCAGGGGCAAGGTGGAACCTAGTGCAATACAACGTCCATGGAATCTATGAGAGCAACCCTAGCAAAAACTCTGAGAAACGGGGCACACGAAGCCTGAACTTCTGCAACCAGGCAAGGCCTAAGTAGAGGGAATAGGGTTCCAACCCAACCACAAAACCTTCAACGCACAATTTGTCCTGCCTGCAGAGCGTTGTGGGAACGGAGCCTAGCAGAATCATCATCAAAGAGACCAAAGAGACTTTAGCCAGCGACCGGTGGGAGAGTACCACAGCCAACTATTAGGCAGAGTTCAAGAGTCCTGCAGAGGAAGGGGGGGAAGGACTGGGGGAACCAGAGGGGTCAGGGATGCCAGGAGAACATGGCCCACAGAAACAACAGTCCAGGACTCATGTGGTGTGATGAGATCAGGGAGCCAGGGGTGGTCTGACCTAGGTCCTCTGCACATGTTATGGCTGAGGAGCTTTGTGTTCTTGTGGGATTCCTAACAGTGGGAGTGGGGGTTGTCCCGGGTTCTGTTGCCTACTTGTGGGACATTTCCCCCCTACTGAGCTGCCTCATCCAGCCTTGATGTGATGGTATGTGCCTAATCTTATTGTAGCTTGTTTCATCTTGGTCTTTTCTGAGGGAAGGCAGAGGGGGTGGTTCTTGGGAAGAGGGGTGATGGTGGGGGAAAGGCTGGGGGGCAGGCGTGGAACTGCAGTCGAGATGTAATATATGGGAGGAAAATTTAAAAAGTATTTTAAAAACTAGATTCAGGATGGATCTTGCATTATCTTACCTTTCTTTCTTTCTTTCTTTTCTTTTTGGTTTTTCAAGACAGGGTTTCTCTGTGTAGCCTTGACTGTCCTGGACTCAGACTTTTTTTTTTTTAAGATTTATTTATTTGTTATGTGTACAGTGTTCTGCCTGCATGTACACCTGCACACCAGAAAAGGGTACCAGGTCTTATTATTGATAGTTGTGAGCCACCATGTAGTTGCTGGGAACTGAACTTAGGTCTTTTGAAAGAGCAGCCAGTGCTCTCTCAACCTCTGAGTCATCTCTCCAGCCTGCATTATCTCACTTATAGACCAGGTAAAAGCGACACTTGGGGACAGACGTAAGAGCTGTGCTTGCATGGGACATGTGGGAGAAACAAGCCACATCTTGACCAAGGAGCCGTTACGTGTAGAGGCATGCACCTTAATGAATTTAAGGGTCAATCAACCTGCCACTTGTGTGCACTTTACTGCACACTCATTATAGTGCATTTACCAGACAGTTAAAAACAAAAATGAGCGCTGGGGTGTGGCTTGGTGGTAGAGTGCTTGCTTAGGTCCCTGGGCTCAGCCAGCACCACCAAAAAGAAATAGAGGGGCAAGTTCTGACTAGCTGAGGAGGAATTTGCTTTGGACAGACAAAGACAAGGGGAAAAAGAGCTAGAGGCAAAGGCTGGCTCTGCCGGGCACCAGTAACCATAGAAACCCCTGAAAGGTGGAACCTGCGTGAGAAGAGCTGGTGACTTGGAGTCACAGAGCAGGAGCTGGTGCTGGAAAGGGCTCTCAAAGGGATTGTCTGGGGATTGAGAGAAGTGAACAAGGAAGGCCTGACCAGCACTAGGCACCTGCTGACCGGGTGAGCTCTCCTTGAGGAGGCCCAAGATGTTATCTCAACCTAAGGAATTGCACACACCAGGGCACAAGGCTGAGGTAGCCCATTGTCAAGCCCTTCTCGGAGTGGGATGAGGTGGCATACCCTCATAGTCCTCGCTAGTAGGGCAGCTGAGGCAGGAGGCTCTCTTGAGCTCAGGAGCCCATGGGCAGCCTGGACAACATAGTAGACCTTCCTTCGCTCTAAATCACAAAACCAAGCCAGGTGGTAATCCCAACACTCGGGAGGCAGAGGCAGGCAAATCTCTGTGGGTTCAAAGCCAGCCTGGTCTACAGAGAGTTCCGGGACAGCTAGGACTGTTCAACAGAGAAACCCTGTCTCAGTTAAAAATAAAATAAAATAGAAAAACAAAGTCCTGCTAGTGAGATAGCAGGTGAATGTCCATGAGTGTGCCTGTGAGCCCAACCCAGGCACTCACGTAGAGGTGCGAGGAGAAAACTGGCTCCAGAAAGCTGTCCTCTGAGCCCATACGCACACATGGGCAGGCACACCCCTCTCACATCGCGCAACAATAATAATTACTGGTATATGTGTACCACCACTCTTGGTAGATGATATTACTTTTTTCATTATGTTGGCCAAGCTGGCAAGATATATTGCAGGCCAAGGATATATACCAAGATACATAACTACATTAAAAAACAAAACAAAATTTAGCCAGGCAGTGGCAGCATACACATTTAATTCCAGAACTTGGGAGGCAGAGGCAGGCAGATCTCTGTGAGTTCAAGGCCAGTCTGGTCTACAAAGTTAGTTCAGACAGCCAAGGCTACACAGACAAACCCTGCCTTGAAAAATCCAAACCCAAAACAGCTATCCTGGCTTACTGAGTATGACCCTGCCTCAAACAATAACACAAACATATATGGGTAAATACAGGCTACCTAATACATACATTATACAAAAACTACACAGGTACTTACATATGTATTTATAAATTCAGAAAATATCTCTGAAGAATGTGCTAGAAGCTAACTGTAGGAAGCATTAGCAAAGGTCTAGAGAATACAGAACAGAGTGCAGTGCAAGCACACAGGAGTCTCGGAGTGCGTACCCTAGCACAGTAGCAACAACCACAGAAGGTGGTGACACACACCCTTAATCTGAGCATCTCGGAGAGAGACAAGCAGATCTCTATGAGTTTGAGGCTAGTCTCATCTATACAGTGAGTTTCAGACCAGCTAGAACTACATAATGAGATATTATCTAAAAACAAACAAGCAGCAACCAAGAAAGAAAGAGCAATACATTTTCATGTCATGTATGTACACCCATGACAAGGCCTTCTTGTGTAGCCCTGGGGGCCTGGAACTCCCCATGTAGACTAGGCTGGCCTTGAACTCTTGGAGATCCTCCTGTCTCTGTCTCTCGGTGCTAGGATTACATCATGCACCACCATGTTGTTACCTGTCACATAAATAAAACACACACACACACCTGGTATGCCTAATACAAGCCTGCTTGGTCTCAGACTAGAGGACTTGAGAGCCTCCGTACCAGGACTCCCAAGCAGCTGGGACTGTACATGAATGACACTGTGCTTTACTCAAAAAGAAAAAGACCAGCCTGGCATGGTGGCACATGCCTTTAATCTTAGCACTTGGGAGGCAGAGTCAAGCATATCTCTGTGAGTTCAAGGCCAGCCTGGTCTACAAAGCTAGTTCCCGAACAGAGAGGGTTACATAGAGAAACCTGTCTCGAAAAAAAAGGGAAAGAAAGAACATTCCCTAAAAAGAAAAACACAAGCCGAGAGTGGTGGAGCATGCCTTTAATCCCAGCACTCAGAGGCAGAGGCAGGCCAGCCTGGTCTACAAAGGGAGTCCAGGACAGACAAGGCTACACGGAGAAACCTTGTCTTGAAAAACCAAAAAAAGAAGGATGTGGTAGCTTTAATCCTAGCACTTGGGAGGCAGAGGCAGGTGGCTCACTGTGAGTTTAAGGCTAGCCTGGTCTACAAAGCAAGTTCAAGAGTTCAAGGACAGCCAGGTTACACAAAGAGAAACCCTGTCCTGTCTAGAGAACGCCAAACAAACAAACGACCCCTCCCCCCACAAAAAAAAAAAAGAAAGAAAGAAAGAAAGAAAAGAAAGACAACCCCAATGCTGAAAACATTAATCTAATCGGCTGCTTTGCAAAGCGGCTATCGAGGATTTAGCCTTTGAACACCACTACCACCTAGTGGCAGAGTTTTGTATTGCATGGCTTGGAAGGCAATTTAACGCGATTTCTCAGAGGCTTGTATCCAGCCTTAGCAACAAGACTGCCAAGTACCCTGTGGTGTCCTGGGATTCACAGAAGTGAAGTACTCACGTGGTTTCTTTGTATCTCCAGGTTGCCCTAGGATGCTTTAACTGGGGCTTCAGCTCAATTCTTTCACTCATTATCGAGTCTTTACTGAGATCCTGGCTTTGTATCTGGTTCTCCCCATAACTAACCCACTTCCCATCCAAAGTTACAATCATGGCAGCTTTTGCGTGACTAACACCACTGCTCAGCGGCTGTTAGTTCCTCCGTGATCAACTCTGACCCTGGACTTTAGACACCAGTAGGTAGAGCAGGTGAGCTAACTCCTAACTGTGGCAGAGGAGACACACCATGAAACAAAGGGAGGATAAAGCCTTGGAGCTGAGCTTGGGCTCTGTCTGCTGGGTCCCCTGGAGCCCGAGGCTAACCTGGCTCTAGCTATGGCAACTAGTGGGCGTCAACCTGAGGATAGGTTTCCTGAAGTGTAAGGAAGGCTTAGTGCTTCCTCACTTTGCACAGGAGAATGCTACTTGCCGTTCCCTGGAAATGACAGCCAGGCCAGGCCATGCTGGCCAGGGACTACGGTGGCTCTCAGGCTACTACCACAGCTGTGGAATAACTGCAGCCAGACTGACTCCAGCAGATCTAAGGCTCCCAGCCTTAGACAGTCAGTCTCTTCTCCTGCAGTGCAGGTCCTGGGGACTGAAACGTAGCCAGGCCTGGCAGCCCACGCCTTTCCCCACTGAGCCATTTCACTGGCCATGTTCACTTAATTTTTAAACACAGTCCTTAAACTTTGCTAAGACTTTGAACCTGGTTGTAAGAGAAACTTTGAGCAGGCCGGGTGTGATGGCACACGCCTTTAATCCCAGCACTCGGAGGTGAGGTGTGAGGGGTGCAGAGGCAGGTAGATCTCTTTGAGTTCGAGGCCAGCCTGGTCTACAAAGAGAGTTCCAGAACAGCCAAGGCTACACAGAGCAACCCTGTCGAGAGAAAGAGAGAGAGAGAGGGAGAGAGAGAGAGACAGACTGAGACTGAGCAATGTAACTTCAAAAGCCACACATCCCTCTCACCTGCGCCCACGTCTCGGGTGTGCACTATTGTTCTTACACCCCCCCTGCTCTGAACGCCCACACTTGTACCTACATCATAAAAGATCTCACTTTTACTAACTTGCTAACTTTTCACTCTGACTCATCCTCAAATTCTTCCCAAGGACACAGATTTATCTGGGTGGAGGTCCTTCAGGCCACCAGCAGGGTCCCAGTGCATCTCCTAGCTGCTATTTCCAGGGTGAGAGGTGATACCACGCAGGAAGGACAGGACAGACACACACAGCATGCCTGAGTGCTAGTCCTGCAGGAGCTGACAGGCATGGCCTGGGAGTCAGGGCAGGGCACAAGTAGCGTGCCTAGTACCTGCCTAGGCACCTGCTGTGGGGCAAAGGCGCCCTGGTCCACTGTGCCCTATCACATGAGGTACTTTTCTAGGGGACAAGAATCTCTGAGCAGAAGGTTCTCTGGTGGGATATTGTCCCATCCTACCTGAGAGAAGAGAGATGTCACCTCTAAAGCAATCTGGCTTCAGGTCCACGGGTGGAGGTCTAGAGGGTTGTGCAGTTGCAGGCAATGACCCTAAAAGGCCAGTCAGTTAATTCTCTCAATAAGTAGCTTGTTACAGTCTCCCTCTGACTGGCGACTGAAGGGAAATCCAGATAGTGACTGAATCCAGGTCTGCTGTTCCAAGCCCAGCCTACTCATTCCAAACTTACTATGCTGCTCACCAACAGAGACATTGGTTTGGGTTCTGGGAGACATGGCCAGCTCGCCTCTCGTCTGCTCATTGTGGAACCAGCCCTTCATAAGTCCTCTGCCTCAAGTCATGGCTGCTTCAGGTCCACCTCCCACCCTCTCCTTCCATCTTCCTCCCCTACCAAAGCACCTGAGCCTACTGAACTGCAGAGGTGAGCACAGCCAGGCTTGCTTCTTGGGGAGATCAGCACCTTAGTGTTCCTACCAGGGACAAAGACTAGAAGCTCCAAGGCGGACACAGCACTCTCAAGAGCAGAGCAGGTGCTTGGCAGTGTTCCCCTCTAGTGCCAGAGGCGGTCCACGGAACGGAAGTGATAACAGCCATCGAATCTACTTCTAGGGCCCGCCAGGACTCTCCTTTTTTTTTTTTTTTTTTTTTTTTTTTGGTTTTTCGAGACAGGGTCTCTCTGTGTAGCCTTGGCTGTCCTGGACTCACTTTGTAGACCAGGCTGGCCTCGAACTCACAGTGATCCGCCTGCCTCTGCCTCCCGAGTGCTGGGATTAAAGGCGTGCGCCACCACGCCCGGCTAGGACTCTCCTTTTAAGCTGTATACAATGAACACAGGAGCAGTCAACCGAATCCACACAGCATCCCAGAGATTCAAGGCTGAGAACTGGTTCCGCACTTGAGACAGGAGACTTAGACTGGGTGAAGATGGACAGGCATAAGCAAAGTGTTGGGAAAACAGTGAAGATACTGACAGTTGCTGAGGGATGGGACACAGTCACCCGTTCAAGTCTCCTATGGAGCCTCCAACATGGCAGAGGCGGATCTCAGGCGCCCTATGCGGGGAACACCGACTGCCTCCTGAGGCTGAGGAAGCAGCAGGCCAGACCCTCAGAACCTGGAGGAATTGCTGTTCTGTGACTGGGCAGTGTTCTTCAGTGTCAGCAGCCTACTTTAGAGGAACCCTGTGACTCAGGTGGCATGGCCACTGTCACCACTCAGAGGGCAACAGCAGTGGGGCACACATACAGATGTGGAGGTATGCCGGGCGTGGTGGCGCACGCCTTTAACCTCAGCAGAGGCAGGCAGATCACTAGGAGTTCAAGGCCAGCCTGGTCTACAAAGCGAGTCCAGGACAGCCAGGGCTACACAGAGAAACCCTATCTCAAAAAACCAAAACAAACAAACAAATGTGGAGGTATTTGGGGACATATCTAAAGGCTAATACTTGCTTGTAGGGTTTTATTTATTTATTTAGGTTTTTCCAGACACGGTTTCACTGTGTAGCCTCGACTGTCCTGGAACTCACTCTGTAGACCAGGATGGCTTCCAATGCACAGAGATCCATCTGCCTCTGCCTCTGCCTCCCAAGTGCTGGGATTAAAGGTGTGCACCACCACCACCCGGCTCTGGGGCCAATTTTTAGACTAATCTAGTACAGCATTCTTCTAGAAGAGCAGAGATACAGGCTTGAGGCAGTAAGACCTAGACAAATGGATCCTGGCACAGTCCAACTGTAGGGGGCCCCATAGGAGTGCTCTGAAGACTCCCTGATCCCACCCACAGCCTCACCATTCCCCCTGAATCTGAGGCTCCAACCCCAGCCTACAGCTGCCCAGATCCCCTCTGGGCCCTCAGTCCTGGGGTGACTTCCCTCAGCGCTGCACTTCCTGCAGCAGCTGCTTGTGAAGGATGAGCACAGCTGGAATTTCTGTGGCAGGCACAGCTTCAATTCCAGCCCAAACACACAGCTACCACGACTTTATAAAATCAAAGTCATCAGAACTCTGGGAAAAAAAAAAAAAAAAAAAAGATATTCTATGTCCCATAGAATCAACATCCAGTTATGTGAAAAATCAACAAACAATACATATTAGTATGTCTTTAATAGATAGTAAAACTGGGCTGGAGAGATAGATGGCTCAGAGGTTAAGAGCACTGACTGCTCTTCCAGAGGTCCCGAGTGCAATTCCCAGCAACCACATGGTGGCTCACAACCATCTATAATGTGATCTGATGCCCTCTTCTGGCCTGCAGGTGTAATGCAGGCAGAGCACTTGTATACATAATAAATGGGTAAGTCTTTAAAAAAATAAAAAGAAAAAAAAGCGGGAACTCTTTATCTTGGGAATTTTCTGTTTCTTTTTTCTTTGCTGAGAAAGAGTCTTTAGAGACTTGGGCTTGGAACTGCTATCCTGAGTTCACGTACCTGTCTCTATCTCCTGAGTGCTAGGATTCAAGTGCAGGCCATAACATATTTTAAGAACTGAGCTGTGGAGCCGGGCGTGGTGGGGCACGCCTTTAATCCCAGCACTCGGGAGGCAGAGGCAGGCGGATCACTGTGAGTTCGAGGCCAGCCTGGTCTACAAAGTGAGTCCAGGATGGCCAAGGCTACACAGAGAAACCCTGTCTTGAAAAACCAAAAAAAAAAAAAAAAAAAAAAAAAAAAAAAAAAAAAAAAAAAAAAAAGAACTGAGCTTTCACCCCAGCCTCTTCAAGTTTTCTCAACTTGCTTTAAAACAAAAAATTTATTTGGATCCAGGTGCAGTATTACATGCCTGTAATCCCAGCACTGGGGAGGCAAAGGCAGGCTGATCTCTGTGAGTTCGAGGCCAGCCTGGTCTACAAAGAGTCCAGGATAACCAAGGCTACACAGAGAAACTCTGTCTCAAAAAACCAAACCAAAACAAAAAAAGGTTTTTTTGGAACAGAAAGACATCTCTCTAAGGAACATAGTCAGATGAAATGTTCTGGTCCTGGACTGGAACCTAGTTTATAAAAAAGCAACAAAAAATGTCCTCTTAGGCCTGCAAGATGGCTCGGTGGGTAAAGACACTGGCCACTAAGCTTCACAACCTGCATTCCATCCCTAGGACCCACATAGTTGAGGAATTTACTCAACGAGTTGTCCTCTGAAAGCTAGAAATGGTGCTATGCGTCTTTAATCCCAGCATCCATGAGGCAGAGCCACATACTAAAACCTTAAAACAAACAAACAAAAAACAACCAAAGAAATTATCTTTTGTCCCAGTATATGTCCTTCCCTTCCCCCATAAATAAAAAAAGAAATGTCTTTAGGGAAAAATTTTGCATAATTAAATATTAAGCATCACTGGAGTTATCTTCTTCCAATGCTGAGGACTGACCCACAGAGCCTTGAGCACACAGGCTGGTACACCACAGTGCAGGCAGTTTATCACTGAGCTGCATTCCAGCCCTAAAGGGTTCCTTATCCAGTGTACATAGGGCTCCTTTTACACTCTATGTGGAGATTTTGTTTATTTATTTATTTATTTATTTATTTTTGGTTTTTTTGAGACAGGGTTTCTCTGTGTAGCCTTGGCTGTCCTGGACTTGCTTCATAGACCAGGTTAGCCTCTAACTCAAGAGATCCACCTGCCTCTGCCTCCCGAGTGCTGGGATTAAAGGCGAGGGCCACCACGCCCAGCTAGGAGAAATGTTTTTTTTTTTTAAGATTTATTTATTACATACAGTGCTCTGCCTGCATGTACACCTGCAGGCCAGAAGAAGGCATTAGATCACATTACAGATGGTTGTGAGCCACTATGTGGTTGGTGGGAATTGAACTCAGGACCTTTGGAAGAGCAGTCAGTGCTCTTAACCTCTGAGCCATCTCTCCAGCCCCAGAAATGTTGTTTTTTTAAAGGTATGTGCTGAAAGAATTTTTGTCCGTTCTTAAATTCTAAACGTCTTCCCATGACCTAGATGCAAAGCCCTTGTAGCAAGCCCTCTAAATCCACTCAGTCCTACCCGCGCCTCTTCACTTAAAATGTGCCCAGCACAGGAGCCTTCCCTTTAACAACCAATTTCCTGCTTGGGGCCGCCTCTTACTGCTCCAGCTGAGGTTGCTGTTTGCACCAGCTTGTTTGTTCACCACCTATCTATCTACCTCCCCTTCTACAATACAAACTCCTGCAGGGCAAAGGCTTCCGCAGCCTGCTCACCATCTCTCCAGAACTTGGACCACTGCCTTCCTTACAGAGCATCTCATACTAAGTCTGTATCATGGAGCCCAGGAGATGGCTCAGTGGGCACAAGAGCTTCCATGCTAACTTGACAAGCCGTGTTGGATGCTAGGAACCTACATAAAAAAGTGAAACGCAACGGTAAGCCTCTGTGAGCGCAGCACTCTGAGGAGAGACGGGAGGCTGAGACAAGAGAATCAGCTGGAAGCTCTAGAGGCAGCATCCTCCTATGTAGCCCTAGCTGGTCTAGAACTGAGTATGTAGACTAGGCTGGCCTTGAACTCAGAGAGACCCACCCACTTCTGTCTTCTGAGTGCTGGGATAAACGGCATGCGCCACCATACTCAGTGAGAACTGACTTAAAAACTGTCCTCTGACCTTCATGCATACACGGTGCACACACCCATACTCATTCTTACACACACACACACACACACACACACACACACACAGAGTAAATTTAAAATAAAAAAAAAAAAGGTCTACCATGAGCCAGGCAGTGGTGGTGCACACCTTTAATCCCAGTACTGGGATCTCTGTGAGTTCCAGGCCAGCCTGGTCTACCAAGTGAGTTCCAGGACAGTAATAACTACGCACAGAGAAACCCTGTCTGGAAAAACCGAAAAACCAACCAACCAACCAACCGAATAAATACAAATCTATCATGAATAATTCAAGAATTACAATCATCCAACTGCAGGAGTCCTAAGCTACAGATTCCAAGTAACCTTTGTTTCGCTTGGTAGCAAACTCTGCAAGAGCAAACTCCAAACTTCTTTCAAAGCGTTTCAACCCATTTTCTTGCTCATTACCTCTTTTCTAAGAGGAAGGACACACGAAGAGCTGGCAGTGACTTCCAGACCTGCTTTGGACTAGCTGCGACCTGCACAATGTGTGGCAGGTAAGATCCTAATCCCAAAGACTAGTTTCTTTTGTTTAGTGACAGTATCTTACTCTGTATCCGAGGCTGGCCTCCAAGTCAGCATCCTAGAATGCTGGGTTTACAGGCGAGTGCCTTCCCGCCCGACTCTCCGATCTAGCCCTTATCTTGGGGGAGGGGGGGCGCCTAAGTCTTACCAATAGCAAACTTCACTAAGGTTTCTTTCTCTTCCGACAGCGAATCGAGGAATAAATCCAGGACTTGCAGTTGCCGCAGATACTGGTAGTTGCCCGGGTCGTAGGCGAAGTTGGCAAGGTTAGCAAGGACTTGCTCCTTGGCATCTGCAATGGGAGGCGGCAGTGCGGTCGGGCCAGTGCAGCTGCTGCCGTCAAGAGCCCTGCCCGGTCCCTCGCGCCCACCCCCCACCCACACCTCTCACCTAGGCTCTCGGTCTCCTGGAACTCCGTGACCAGCGCCTGCAGGTAGCCTAGCCGCCCGACGTGGGGATCTATCTTGGGTTTCTGCGCCATGGCTGGAGCGGTGAAGGAGCTGGGAGGACGGGTGGGAAGGAAGCGGCCCGACGTAGACAGAACGGCAGGCAAACCCAGTCCTGTCCTGGGTTCCGAGAGTCTGCAGTGATTGGCAGCTGGAGGTGCGCTGTGGGGATGGGCCGTTTAAATTCAGCCTCGGTGACAAGCCGGTGACAAGCCGTGGCTTTTTGGAACCGGAGGCACACCCCCTCACCGAGTTCTCTACACTCCTCACCGCGCTCTACATACCGCTTCCGGACTCAGGGCGGAAGTCTCTCTAGCCCCGCCCCAAAGAGCGGAATGGGCAGGACCAGGACGGGATTGGGCGTGGCTACTGTGCACCTCTTGGGCCTCCCGCGAGATTTCTCGAGCTATTTGAGCTTTGGGTGTCTGCTGGGGAGGCAGGATCGAAGGGAGGAGGGAAAGAGACAGGCTGGGGGCGAGGGAAAGATGGACGGGACCGATGGACCGGCGTACTAATGGACCTTATGGTCACCTGGGCATGGTGGTGCTTTAATCCCAGCAGTCAGAGTTTGAGAACAGCCTAGTCTACACACAGGGCTACATGGCAAGACACTGTCTTTAAAACAGAACACCCCTCAAATCCAAAACAAGATCTTAGGGTCACAAGGATCATCAGGGAGGGAAGCGGCTTTGCCATGCTGTCATCATAAAGGTGGAGGAGGCAGGCAGTGAGGTTTTGTTTTGTTTTTTTTACAGATTTAGTTTTTTGTTTGTTTTGTTTTTTAAATGTATATCCAAGCGCTCTATTTTCGTGTACATCTGCATGCCAGAAGAGGGCATCAGATCACAGTATAGGCCGGGCATGGTGGTCCATGCCTTTAATCCCACCACTCTGGAGGCAGAGGCAGGTGGATCGCTGTTTGAGGCTAGCCTTGTCTATACAGTGAGTCCTGGACAGCCACAGCTAAACAGAGAAGCCCTGTCTCAAAAAGCAACAAACAAACAAACAAACCAGATCACATTATAGATGGTTGTGAGCCACCATGTGGTTGTTGGGAATTGAACTCAGGACCTCTGGAAGAGCAGACAGTGGTCTTAATCACTGAGCCACCTCTCCAGCCCAGCAGTGAGGTTTTTTTTTTTAGGGCAAGTGTCATGTGTTTAGCTCTGTGTTTAATACCAGGGGCCCAAATCACAGTAGAATGGCTTATGTACTTCATTCACCTTTCCCTGGCCTGCACTGTTGCAGGATATTTGATCTCATTGCAAATCCTGAGACTGACCTGTAAAAATCCCGTGTTTTTTGTTTGTTTGTTTAAAGATTTATTTATTTATTATGTATACAGTGCTCTGCCTGCTTGTACCCTTGCAGGCCAGAAGAGGGCATCAGATCATATTATAGATGGCTGTGAGCCACCATGTGGTTGCTGGGAATTGAACTCAGGACCTCTGGAAGAGCAGCCAGTGTTCTTAACTACTGAGCCATCTCTCCAGCTCCCAAAATCCCGGTTTTTGTTTGGTATGGTTGAGCCCTAACACATACCTTTAATCTAAGAACTTTCTGTTTATTGTAAACAAGTGATTAAGTTATGGTTCAGCTAGCCTTAGCACATATCTTAATTGAAGAGCTTTCTGCACACAGGATTTAATAAAGTTAACCCTAGGTCAAAAGGTGGAACAAGAAACCAGCTGACAGGGATTAAAGAGTAGGAGGGACTTTGAGTTAAGGGGTATTTAAGGCAGCGGAGACAAAGAAGGGACTTTTGAACTTTGAGCTAGCAAGCCTTTGGCCTTGGGTTTTTTGGCCTTTTTCTCCTGGCCTGTCAGCTAGCTAGTGAGCTTTTTGGACTTTTCCCTCTGAGATGTGAGCTAAGCAGGAAGGTCAGCTGGGTGCTTTCTCTGACTCTGAGCTAGCAGATTTTCACCCCAGCATCTGGTTCCCGAGTTTTTATTAGTAAAATCAAATGATTGGGATTTTCATTTTTAAAAACAATACCCCCCCCCCCGACCTCTGGGGTTCAAGTCCCTATGGTCAATCCCTGCCCAGTGTCAACCTAGACCAAGAGTTTTGACCTCGGTCTGGGTGCTTAAGCACTGAGGTTGCTCCGTGAGAACTCGGTGACCTTCTGTTTAGCCTGGGGAAGCACATCTCAGCTCAAGATGGCCATGGGTCTCTTCCGCCTCTGACTAATTAGAGCATCAAAGACCTGGGGACCAGGACTTGGGGACAACATGGAAGCAAGCTCTACTCCTTTGTGGCCAGGAACTGCCTCAAACCATCCCTAGAGGATTTTGAGGGGAGTTAGCAAAGTGTGTGGGTTCTGGAATCTCAAAGGCCATTCAAGCCTTCCTCACTTGCAGTTCCTTCCTCAGAGGAGGAATTCTTAGCTTTTGGGTTTTGCTGAGGACAGGTGACACGGACTTATTCCTTCCCTCCCAGTCCCTGGGACACAGTAGATGCTCAATAAATATTTGGTAAAGGAATTTAGCCCAGAGATTTCTTTTGAACTTACTATGCTACCTGAACTTCTGCTCTTCCTGCCCTCACCTCTGGATTGCTGGGATTACAGCACTCCTAGGTTTAGGTGGGGCTGGGGATTGAACCCAGGGCTTGGTGCACATACTATTCTAAGCTACATTTCTATCCTCACTTCTTATTTTCTTTTTTCTTTCTTTTTTTTTTTTTTTGGTTTTTCAAGACAGGGTTTTTTTTGTTTTGTTTTGTTTTTGTTTTTGTTTTTGTTTTTTAAGACAGGATTTCTCTGTGTAGCCTTGCCTGTCCTGGACTCCCTTTGTAGATCAGGCTGGCCTCGAACTCACAGCGATCTGCCTGCCTCTGCCTCCCGAGTGCTGGGATTAAAGGCGTGTGCCACCACGCCTGGCCTTCCTATCCTCATTTCTTCCTTGCCTGTTGCCCATCGATTAATGTCATTATTACCAATGGGCAAGTAAGACCACATTTTCCGAGCTGGAAGTTCACAGATACCATTTTTCCTTTAATGTTTCCTGGAAGTGAGCCTGTCAGCCAGCCCCAACTCTGCTTTCTGTTAGAATGGAAAAATAGGTCCTGGCATTTCCCCTTCAAAGCGCAAAGTAGGCCTGGTGACCGAGTTGGGATTAGGAAAGCAGCGAAGGTGAGACACAGAGGCAGACTTTTTAATCTGAAAGTGAGGTTATCTCATACAGGCCAAATTTATTTTAAATTTCATTTATTTATGTGTGTGCACCTGCCACCGTGCACATGTGGAGGCCACAGGACAACTGGTGGTAGTGGGGTCTGTCCTTACACCACGTGGGTCCCAGGAGTCAAACTTAAGCTGTCAGGCTTGGCAGCAAGCACCTTTACCAACTCAGCCATCTCTACCCAGGACTAGAGAGTGAACACCATGCCCTAAGCAAGGCAGCAAGCACACTCCTGCAGTACTGCCTCTGGCCACAAGTGGGCGCTTGGGACAGCATCTTGGAAGAGACAGGCTAGTCCTAAAGATGCTTATTCATGCCAGATGGACTCGTGGAGGAGGAAGGCTGGCATCAGTCATGAAAATAAAATCATTCTTCCTGATAAGGTTTTCTTGTCGGAGCCTGGTTGAACCTGAACCAACAAACAAGGCCTTGAAGTTCCTGCCAAGCTGGGGAAATGGAGGAAATTTACTCAGTCCTGTTTTCCTGTTTTATTAGTCCAGAGTTCATGACCTGCTCCCAGGGAATGTTTTTGTGTATAATTCAAACAGACTGTTTTTCCATTCCCTGGAGTACCCTGCTGGGACAAGCCCGGGCGAGCTGATGACAGCTAGCCTTGGGTGATGATGACCTCAGAGAGCAGCACCAGAAGTGTGTGTGTGTGTGTGTGTGTGTGTGTGTGTGTGTGTGTGTGTGTGTGTGTACACAATAGCTCCAGGCAATGGGCTCAGGCTAGCAGCAGCAGCTGACTTAGGCAGGGACTGCCTCAGGGTTGGTACTCCCAGGTTGATCCCGGAGAAAGAGGAACCTAAGATGGCCAAGAACAGAGCATAGGCTTCCATTTGCACATACAAGGCCAGTTTTCAGAATGTTGTTAGGCTGCCTAGACAGCCTTCTTGTCTCCTGGTCAGTCAAAGGTCTGTCTTCTCCCTCATGGATACAGAGTGGGATAAAAGAGGAGATGTTGGCTCAGGCCCTGCTCAGTGGCAGAAGGCTCCTCAGACTCCGTAACGTCTGAGACCCAAGCAGGAGGGCCCCTTCCAGGACAGTTGAAAAAATCTCTTCTCCCGCTCTCTGCGTAGGTGTCAGGACCAGTACTCCACCGACCAGCCAGTTTGTTCCCATCCTGTGCCGAGGCCGACTTCTCATCCTGGCCCTCCATCTCTGCCTCTCCCATAGCTCCAGTTAGCTAGTGTGAGCCTCATCATCATCATCTTCTTTTTTTTTTTTTTTTTTTCCAGAGCTGAGGATCGAATCTCATCTTCTTGAAGCAGCGCCCTTAATCTTCCTGACCTAAGGGGTCAGGGGCGGTGATTTGGGAAGAAAGGCAAATTCTTCAGAGTCCTCGGAGGCCAAGAAGGACAAAGAGAGTTGATGTGGGAAGGTTGGAGGAGAAAAGCTAGAATACTGGGTTGTGGGAGCAACTGAGGAGCCAGCCCAGGATAGCGAGCTTCAAGCAGGACTCAGACCCATCTTCTCGGGACTGTAGGAAGCCAGCCGGGCAGGTCCACTTCTACTCTCTACATGCCGGAAGGTCCCTCACTGACCTCAGAGCTCAGCAGCAGGTCCTGTGTGACCTCTGGAGCTCAGACGCTGGTCACATACATGTTTTCAGGGCACAGTTGCCTCTTGGTCCTGTCCTTGTCTTCTGAGGTAAGACCTCCCATTGGGGTGATCTCCGAGGCGGTGGGTTCCATCTTGGCTTGTCCATCTTCTCTCTTCAGCTTCTTGTCTGCAGCATAGAAGCCCACACCCAGGAAGAGGGAGGCTGAGACGAGGAAGCAGCTTGACATGTAGAAAACGTAGCTGAAGTTGTTGGTTGCGTCCAGCAGCAGTCCTGGGGGACAGAGAAGAAGTTAATCTGCCATGGGAGCCAGAAAGTCTTCTCCTACTAACACGTGTTTTCAAGGGGTGGGGGCAGGGCAGGGATTTTAGTCTTGTCTCCCACTCAACAAGGAATTGTGGCTGGCACTTTGGAGGCACACAATAGATACCTGTGGAAAGGAGGGACGGAAACAACTGGCTTCTGGCCTAGGCAAATGTCCTCCTCAGGAGAGAGCCTAACGGACCTTTACCCTTGGTAGCAGAGAAAACAGAGAAGTGCTATTGGAATATGAGCTGTTTGCCCAGCCCTAACCCTACCTCAGGCCCTAACCCTACCTCAGGCCCTAACCCTACCTCAGGCCCTAACCCTACCTCAGGTCCTAAGCCTACCTCAGGCCCTAAGCCTACCTCAGGCCCTAAGCCTACCTCAGGCCCTAAGCCTACCTCAGGCCCTAAGCCTACCTCAGGCCCTAAGCCTACCTCAGGCCCTAAGCCTACCTCAGGCCCTAAGCCTACCTCAGGCCCTAAGCCTACCTCAGGCCCTAAGCCTACCTCAGGCCCTAACCCTACCTCAGGCCCTAAGCCTACCTCAGGCCCTAAGCCTACCTCAGGCCCTAACCCTACCCCTTTTTCTGGGTAACTCTCAGCACTCATTTGCCTGCAGAACTTCCTTGGAAACTGTAACTCACACTTGGGGGAGAAAAGGCTCATTGAGGGCAGGCAATGGTGGCATACGCCTTTAACTCCAGCACTCAGGAGGCAGAGCCAGGTGGATCTCTGAGTTCAAGGCCAGCCTGGTCTACGGAGCAAGTTCCAGGACAGTCAGGGCTACCCAGAGAAACCCTGTATTGAAAAACTAAAAAGGAAGGAAGGAAGGAAGGAAGGAAGAGACTCACAGAGCTGAGCTCCAGGGCCTGACCATAGTAACCTCCACGAAAACATGATTGACAACTACCCCGCCCCCAGCACCAGCCTCCTCCCACCAAGCTGAAGGTCCGTCTCAGCTGTGCAGTAGCCTTCCCCTACAAGGCTCCTCCTGCAGATTCTGCTTGTTTCCCTCCCAGTGTCAATCCCCACATCTCTCTTCGCCTTCACTCTTGAAAGTAACCCCCAAGAGTGTGGTTCTGACAGGGTGCACTCAGTCGGTGACTGGTCTGGGAGGATGGCACACGCTCCCTTCTGCATTTTGTAGTTGGTGTTATGGCTCAGAGAAGACAGGCCATTTGCCCGGGACTCAGGTGGGAAGTAGGAGAGCCAGGCCATCCGTTCTAGTAAACCCAGGCAGAGCTCTTATCATGAGCCGTGCTCTTTGCCTCTTCATACCTTGGGATCATTACAATAAAGCCATGCCTCTAATCACTGTGCCTCACTGACAGGAGCAGAGGTTGAGGCAGTGAGAGGACAGATTCATATGGGCCTGGAGCGTGAACCTCTCCTTCTCGCCTTCCTCCCACCCCCTCCCTGACTAAAAATCTTTTTCTTAAGCATATGAGCATTTTATCTTCACGGATGTATAGTTGCCACAGGTGTGCAGCACCCACAGAGGCCAGAAGCAGGCACTGGGTCCCCTAAAACTGGAGGCTTTTACAGATGGCTGCAAGCTACCATGTGGGGTGCTGGGAACTGAACTCGGGGTCCTCTGCAAGAACAGCACGTGCTCTTAACCTCTGAGGCATTGCTCCAGCCCTGCCTTCCCTTAAAAAAAAAAAAATTATTTATTGTATGGGTAAGATTGTTTTTCCTGCATGTAAGTGTGCTGTAGAGGGCTGAAGAGGGCACCCTATTCCCTGGGACTGGAGTTAAGAACAGTTGTGAACCACCATGTTTTGGGTGCTAGGAATAAACCTGGGTCCTCTGTAAGAGCAGCCGGTGCTCTTAGCCCTCGCTCCCCCCAATCTCTTTTTCTCTGATAGGGAGATTGAGACATGGTTCCCTACAGCCCAGGTTGGCCTCAAACTTGCTATGTAGCCAAGGATGACCTTGAACTCTTGATCTTCCTGCCTCCAGTCCCAACTGGTAGGAGGATTACAGGCATGTGTCTCAATGTCTGGCCAAGCCTGTATTTGCCTACCTGGAGGGCCAGGTGACTATGCTGCTGGGGGAAGGGGAGGACCACAGATTCCAAGTCCCTTGCCACAGCGGTAGACTGGGGTCAAATCTCTTCAGATGTCCTCCTCTGCTGTATCCCTTTGCCCCACCTATACCGGCCCACCTGGGCACGCCTAGCTTCCCTCCCTCCCAGGCTCTCACCAGCCAATGGTGGAGAGATGAGAGAAGTAATGCCACACAGGGTGCTGAAGAGGCCCAGGGCACTGGGGAACCGGTCCATCGGGACAATGTCCATGAGGACCTGGTAGATGAGGATCCCACATCCACACATGGATAGGCTGTACACCAGGCAATAGCTCAGGAGCACCCAGAAGTCCGCTGACACTGTGCATATTAGATTGGTGAGCCCATTGATGAGGATTGCCCCAGTAAACAGGTACTTCCGGTAGGCAGCCAGGCTCTTCCTGCCTGCCAGCAGCCCTGCTATTGGCCGCAGGAAGATGTTGCAGAAGCCGATGACCGACATGAGCATGGCTGCCCAATACTCATCTATCCCATGATGCAAAGCGTATGGCACCAGGAAGATGTGCGGCAGCGGAAAACCCAGGAGCATCCATGTCATTCCTGTTACATATATGCAGAAGCCCATATTGTGCCGAAGGATGTCAAAGGCCAGGTGGTGCTGGATAGCTGAGACACATGTTGCCAGGCAGCTGCGTGTAGGTGTCTTGGGAAGCAGAGGGGGGTCTTCTCTCGGCTCGGGGACCACAGCGGTGGCAACAGGCCTTAGGATGGCTCCACACACACAACAGTGGAGAAAGATGCCACCGAAGAGGAAGAAGGTGCCCCTCCAGCCCAGGGTTTCCAGGAGATAGCGGGCCAGCAGTGGCCAGAGGGTGACGCCTATGGAGATGCCTATGGAGGCCAGTGCATTGGCTTGAGGCCGGTGCCGGACAAAATACAAGCCCAGCACTGTAATGCTTGACTGGAAGCTGAAACACATGCCCAGGCCTGTAGTGCAAGAGGGGACATTATCTCAGGAACACTCTAGGACTTGCCACCTCCATGTGGAGACGGGGCCTTGGCTCATTTCCATGTCTGTCTCCTTTGCCTCTAGGACAAACACACTTCCAAGTCTTCATGATGGAAGGTCCCTGGCCACCTCCCTGTGAGCATCTCACCCGGCTCTTTTCTCTCTCTTCCTTCCTTCCTTCCCTCCTTCCTTCTTTTCTTTCTTTCTTTCTTTTGCCAAGTATCATTGTGGTGAGAGACTTTAATCCCAGCTCTCGGGAGGCAGAGGCAGGCAGATTTCTAGAAGTTCAAGGCCAGCCTGGCCTTCGTAGTGAGCTCCAGGCTGGCTAGGGCTACATAGTGAGAACTTGTCCCCCGAAAAAATTTTTTTTAGAGTTTTTCATTTTATGTGTATGAGTGTTTTGCTTGCATGTTCATAGCTGGTACTTGTAGAGTTCAGAAGAGGACATACGATCTTCTTGAACTGGAGTTACAGATAGTTGTGAGGCAGCATGTGGGTTCCCGTGAACTGAAACCAGGTCCTCTTACAAGAGTAACAAGTGCTCTTAACTGCTGAGCCATGTTTCCAGCTGTATATGTGTGTGTGTGTGTGTGTGTGTGTATAGTGTGAATGTGTGTCTATGTGTGAATTTGTGTGGGTGTGTCTGAGTGTATATATATATATATGTGTGTATATGTGTGTGTTTGTGTGTATGTGTGTATATGTATGTGTATATGTGTGCTTGTGTGTATGTATATTTGTGTGTATGTGTATATGTGTGTATATGTGTGCTTGTGTGTGTGTATAGGTGTGAATGTGTGTCTATGTGTGTATTTGTGTGGATGTATATATGTGTGTATGAATGTGGATGTGTGTATTTGTGTGTCAGTGTGTTTGTGTGTGTGTGTGTGTGTGTGTGTGTGTTCGTGCTTGCAGAGGTCAGAGGCATCAGAGCCTCTGGAGCTGGTGTGACTGGTGGTTGTTAGCCACTTTCCGTGGGTTCCAAGAACCAAACTCAGGTTCTCTGCAAGAGCAGTAATGTACTCGTGGCCACTGAGTCATCTCGCCAGCTCTTCACAGTGACATTTTATTTATTTATTTATTTATTTATTTATTTATTTAATTTTTTGGTTTTTCGAGACAGGGTTTCTCTGTGTAGCCTTGACTGTCCTGGACTCACTTTGTAGACCAGGTTGGCCATGAACTCACAGCGATCCACCTGCCTCTGCCCCCCGAGTGCTGGGATTAAAGGCGAGCACCACCACGCCCAGCTATTTCTACCCTTTGGTCTGTCTCCTCAAGCCTCCCACCAGCAATTTTCTCTGTCTTACATCATTCTTTCCTCTTTTTTACTGGGCCATTTTTTGTGGTTGCAAATGCATTTTATCCTGGCACCCAGGAGGCTATGCAGGCACATCTCTGTGAGTTTGAGGCCAGCCTGGTGAGTTTCAAACCAGCCAGCTACCCTGTCTAAAAGAGAGAGAGAGAGAGACAGAGAGAGAGACAGAGAGAGAGAGAGAGACAGAGACAGAGGCAGAGACAGAGGCAGAGAGACAGAGAGACCTTGTCTCAAAACAAAACAATAAGCAAAACAAGAAATAAAAAAACCCCAGCCAGGTGTGGTGGCACAGGCCTGTAATCCCAGCACCACTTAGGGAGACAAAGACAGGCCAATCTCTGTGAGTTCAAGGCCAACCTGATCTACAAATTGAGTCCAGAATTAGCCAAGGCTACACAGAGAAACCCTGTCTCAAAAAAAAAAAAAAAAAATCTCTTAACACCACAATTTCTGGTTACTAGTTCATTTCTCTGCTTCTCTTACAGAGGGATTGTGGATGTGTCAGGGGTAGAAAACATGTGTAACTCGTGTTCATTTGTTTTTTCTGGACAAGGTTTCTCTGTGTAGCCCTGGCTGTCCTGGACTCCCTTAGTAGACCAGGCTGGCCTTGAACTCACAGAGATCCACTTGCCTCTGCCTCCCAAAAGTGCTAGAATTACAGGAGTGTGTCACCCATGTGTAACTCGAGTAAGGTTCTGGGGTTAAGCCCTAGCACTAGGGAGGGGAAGGAACTGGACATGGTGGTGTACACCTGTAATCCCAGCACTCAGGAGGCTGAGGCAGAGGGCTTGCTGTGAGTTCAAGGCCAGGCTGAAGGATGTAAGTGAGACCCTATTTTAACCCTTCCAACAACAACAACAACAACAAAAAAGAATGAAAGAAGTAGAAAAAGGAGAAGATAATAGGGAGGGGGGAGAAAGGAAGGAGGGATAGAGAGAGAAGGGGAATAGTGGGGATCAAAGCAGGCTGGGCAAGCACTGTGCACTGAGTGTATTCTCCATCGCTCCTGTTCACTGCTGAGCTGAACTTGTGCCTTCCATACCTTCACCTTTCCCTCTCACCAGGCTGGTGCTTATCAAGATCCCAGTGCTGACAGGCAAACATGGCCCCAGGGTTAACCCCACCTACCGGCACATTGCACACACTCCATCACTCACTTTCATGACACCTGTCTGACCATCAGCTTCTGGGGTTCTTTGCCCAAGCTCAGCCCTGCTCAGCTGTTACTGGTGACTCTAGGGATGAATGACCAGGGTGCTCGCACATCCTCAGCCCTGTCCTCTTATGTACTCTCAAGTGTTTAAACATTCTTATGTACCTGTCCCCTGTCTGACTTCTCCTCTGGGCTGTAAGGCAGCCCCCCACCTGTCCTGCCGCTTTAGACAGAGTGATAGTTACCTGTGACCAGTCCTGCCGTGAGGAAGAGGTGAATGAGGGAGCGAGAGAAGGTGCTGGCCACCATGCCTAGGCTGGCCAGCACACCCCCCACCATCATGGCCACTCGGCAGCTGAAACGTTTCACCAGGATGCTGCACAGGGGTCCTGTAGGGAAGACAACAGAAGTGGGTAAGGGGCTCCAGAGTCAGGGCACAGTAGGGCTTGGGGAGGAGCCCTAGTAGGAACTAGCCAGTGGGGTTATGAAATAGCTAAAATGTAGCTGGACAGAGGCCAGCGGATCACTGTGAGTTCGAGGCCAGCCTGGTCTACAAAGCGAGTCTAGGACAGCTGAGAATACACAGGGAAACCCTGTCTCAAAAGACCAAAAACAAACAAACAAACAAACAAACAAACAAAAAAGCTACAATCTGCTGGCATGGATCCTGCTCACCACCCTGCCAGTCTGGTCATGTGGCCCTAGCAAGGCTTGATGCTCCCTTTTTTTTTACTATTTACTTATTTATTTATTTAATGTATATAACTGCCTTATACCTGGGGGCCGGAAGAGGGCACCAAATCTCATTATAGATGGTTGTGAGCCACTATGTGGTTGCTGGGAATTGAACTCTGGTCCTCTGGAAGAGCAGGTGGTGCTCTTAACCTCTGAGCCATCTCTCCAGCCCTTGATGCTCCTTTCTGACTCAGTTTCCTCCCCTACAGAGTGAGTGGTCACACTAGGTGACATGTGACCACAGTAGGGACGCCTAGAGGGCACACCACGCTCTTCACTAACCTAAGCCGAGGACACGATCTGTGTGAGCATCGCAGCCTTGCTTGGGGTTTGCTCCAGAGAGCATCTCCTAGAACAGTTGGTCTCAGCGTGCACCTGCAGTCCTCCCTTCTGCCTACTCCCCCCCCCCCCCCCGCCACAGGCTTCTGGAAGACTGAACTCTTCACACCTCATACATTTGCCTGGGTCCTGGACCACCCCACACCTCCTCTCCCCAACCTTTGGAGTGTCAGGGAGAAAAATCAGACCAGATGCCCTCTCCCCTCTCACTGAGAGTAGCCACTACCCAATCCTTGCACCTAGGGCTTGTGATGTGGCTCAGGGTAGAGAGCATGTTTGGCATGTAAGCCATGGACTCTGTCCTTTGGACAGAAAGAGACCAAGAGAGACAGTGATGGAGAGGCAGAGGCAGAGAGATATTAAGAGGAGAGACTATAGAGGAATGTTAATTCAGAACCTGGCTGTTCTGGCAAGACCTTCTAGGTCTGTGTGATCTGGCTGTCAAGAGATCACATCCTAGCCGGGCGTGGTGGCGCATGCCTTTAATCCCAGCACTCGGGAGGCAGAGGCAGGCGGATCGCTGTGAGTTCGAGGCCAGCCTGGTCTACAAAGTGAGTCCAGGGTGGCCAAGGCTATACAGAGAAACCCTGTCTCAATACAAAACAAAACAAAAAAACCAAAAAAAAAAAAAAAAAAAAAAAGATCACATCCAAAGACCTTCTAGGTCTGTGTGATCTGGCTGGAATACAATCACACCTTTAATCCAGGAGACAGAGGCAAACAGATCTGAATCCAAGGCCAGCCAGGTATAGAGCAAGTATCAGGTAAAGAAAATCTTAGATCCAGGCATGGTGGTACATGCCTTTAATCCCAAAAAAAGGTAAAGTTAGATTGTAGAAGGAAGCAACCATGTTTGATTGTTTGTTTGTTTTTTGTTTTTCAAGACAGGGTTTCTCTATGTTATCTTGGCCATCCTGGACTCACTTTGTAGACCAGGCTGGCCTCGAACTCACAGCGATCCGCCTGCCTCTGCCTCCCGAGTGCTGGGATTAAAGGCATGCACCACCACGCCCAGCTTACACCCACGTTTCTTTTTTTTTTTTTAGATTTACTTATTATGTGTACAGTATGCATCAGATCACATTATAGATGGTTGTGAGCCACCATGTGGTTGCTGGGAACTGAACTCATGACCTCTGGAAGAGTAGTCAGTGCTCTCAGCCACTGAGCCATCTCTCCAGCCCCCATGTTTCTTTTTTCTTTCTTTTTAAAAAAGATTTATTTATTATGTATACAGCACTCTGCCTGCATGTACACCTACAGGCCAGAAGAGGGCACCAGATCTCACGATAGATGGCTGTGAGCCACCACGTGGGTGCTGGGAACTGAACTCAGGACCTTTGGAAGAGCAACCAGTGCTCTTAACCTCTGAGCCATCTCTCTAGCCCCACCCATGTTTCAAAGTGATGTCTAATTGAGTGGCAGAAAAGGTGTTGAATCAGAGGAGGTGTGAGAATGAATTAAAGAATCAGAGAATAGGATACACCCAAATTTTCATGAGAAGAGAGAGGAAAGGGAAACTAAGAGGCATTTTCTCAGAAAGAGGAGGCAGTTTTTACAGGCCAATAATAAAGAAATGGTTTGCAGAGAGAATAAAAGTGGACTTTACAGAGCTGAGGAGATGGTTCAGAGGTTAAGAGTGCTGTCTGTTCTTCCAAAGGTCCTGAATTGAGCCGGGCGTGGTGGCGCACGCCTTTAATCCCAGCACTCAGGAGGCAGAGGTAGGTGGATTGCTGTGAGTTCGAGGCCAGCCTGGCCTACAAAGCGAGTCCAGGACAGCCAAGACTACACAGAGAAACCCTGCCTTGGAGGAAAAAAGAAAAAACAAACAAACAAACAAAACCAAAAGTCCTGAATTGAATTCCCAGCAACCATATGATGGCTTACAACCATCTATGAGATCTGGTGCCCTCTTCTGGCATGGGGGCAGAACATGGTATACATAATGAATAAATAAATCTTTTTTTTTTTTTAAGATTTATTTATTTATTATGTATACAGCATTCTGCCTGCAGGCCAGAATTGATGGTTGTGAGCCACCACCATGTGGTTGCTGGGAATTGAACTCACAACCTTTGGAAGAGCAGTCAGTGCTCTTAACCTCTGATCCATCTCTCTGGCCCCTTTAAAGTGACTTTTACAAGAGATGGAGGGAATGAGATTGGGAGAGAGAGAAAGAATGAAAAAGGGAGAGAGTTTGAGAGAGCGAGAGAGAAACAGAAAGACAGGCTCAAAGTGGGAGAATCTGAGAGACACAGAGAGGGGGAGATGAAGAGAAAAGGAAGGAAGGAAGGAAGGAAGGGAGGGAGGGAGGGAGGGAGGAGGAAGGAGGGAGGAAGAAGGAAGGAGGACCCCAAAGCAAATCCAACCTGAAGCTCCCTGAACCCAACACTTAAATATTTGGCTTCATGTAGAGAAGGGCCTGTCTCACCCCAAGTTCCTTTCTCACTAGCCCTACATTCTGAGAAGTAGAAGCCAGTCAGACTGGCCAGGGGCTCCTTGATATCCCATAGGCCCACTCCTGAGCATCCTGCTCCCAGGAAAAACATACAACAGAGTTTCTCATGATGACTTTCCCAGAGGGCAGAGAAGGTGGACGCACTCACAGCACACACAGACAGACAGACAGACAGACAGACAGACAGACACACACACACACACACACACACATCTTTGATGGGAGGAAGTGTGGTAACTGTCTGGGGCTCATATCCAGTCATGCCAACGCTGCAGGACAGCCTACCCTTACCACTGCCAAGTGTAAAGGAGGCCTTGAGTTGGTGTGACTGGTGGTGGCCCACGTGTCTTCCCCACCTCTCAGACTTTACCTGACTCAGGAAGGTGACCTTGGAAAGAGCTCTGAGTCATAAATGAGGAGGGAGTGGAGCTGGGGTGGGGATTTTGAGCCACCGGTGCCCTCTGCCTGGCCAGGCCTTGTTCCTGCCTTCGGTTCCCTCCCCAGTCTCTGCAGATCTTGCGCTTGGCACTTGCTGTGCTCCACTCTCCAATACTCTGGGTGAGCCACAGGCTTAGCCTGCTTATGTAGGTGAGAGGACAAGCAGGTAGGAATCTCACACCAACAGAAATTGGGGCTATGACTGCACCAGGGTAGTGAGCTCAAAGCTGGCTGGCGACTTGGGGTTTACATAGGATGCCTGGTAGCCGGTTTCTAATCCAGGGCCCTCTTGGCCTGCAGGACAAAGATCTACCCAAGATTCCCACTGCACTCTAGCTCTAGCCCTGGAGGCCAAGAGGCCACATGTTCTGGGCCAGGCTTTTTTTTTTTTCCTTACCCTGAGTCTACACTTCTTGGGTCAGTTCGGGGCGGGGGGGTGAGGGGGGCGTCATCACGGAGGTTGACAATCCTCCTCTGCGCAAGCTTCCTTTTTCCCAGAGTCAGGCCGCTGCTACTGGATGAAGGGAAGAAGAGGCAGAAAGGGAGCCTCGGCGCTGGGATCAACACGTGTATGTGTGTGTGTGTGTGTGTGTGTGTGTGTGTGTGTGTGTGTGTAAGAGAGAGAGACACAGAGAGAGAGAGAGAGAAGCCTGTGGATAGTTCCAGCCCCCTTTGAGGTCTCTGTCTATTGAGTCACCCTCACACGCAATGAGGAGAGGTCACTGAACTCAGGGCACAGATTTGGAATTTGGATCGGCAGGGTTCATGGTGCTACCTGGTGTAGTTGGAAAGTGAAGGGGAGGGTGGAGTCTGCCTTCTCTCTAAGCTCTAGATTCTGTGGAGGACCATCAGAGAGAGAGAGAGGGGGGGGGGGGGAGAGAGAGGGAGAGAGAGAGATGGGGCTTTTCCCGTGTCCCCTCTTTCTGGCTTTGTCTCTTCCTATTCTGGAGCCAGAGTGAGGTCCTAGCTAGTCCAGGACCCGTGAGGTCTCTCCTCCCACATCACATGGGGCTAGGCAGGATGTTGGCTTTTATCCCCTTACTGCAAGGCTAGAAAGGTCCTGAGAGATGGCCCAGCCTGGGTCTGCTGGTCCCAGTACCAGCTGTCACTCAGCCTGTCATTGAATGACTCTGCTCCAGATCACTCGCCAAGAGGACTCTGGAATCATGGATTGGCTTTGTGCCTCAGTTTCCCCTCCACTCTCCCATCCCTACTGCAGCCTGGGGTGGGGGGGACGACAAGGCTTGACTGGCTCAGCTGGATTCTGGCCAGGTGGGCCAGGCCCGGCTCAAATCAAATAAATCTCAAGAATGCATCCAGGAAGGGAAGGAAGCCAGTGGCCTCAGAGAGAGGGCCCCCCCCCTAGCCCCCAACAGACCCTCCTTCCCTCGCTCCCTCTTCAGGTTGCTCACCCCCAGCATGGAGCATGGCCCCCATGATAGAGGGGAGCCATGAGATCTCACTGTTGCTGGCCTGGAAGTCACGCATCAAATCAGCGAAGAAGACGCCAATGCAGGAAGGGAAGGCCACGGTGAGGGCCTGGCTCACCAGGGAGGCCAGTAGGACTACCCAGGCCCATCTGCCATCTGCTTGCTCCAGGGCCGGGGCCATTCTCAGGCTTGCTGGCACTTTGTGAGCACAGCTTGGAAGAGGAGAGCCCGGAGCCTGGGGTTGGCAGGCTGCCAGCCCTTCTTCAGCCCACCTGCCACCGTGCCAGAGGTGACTGGAACTGCTGCTTCTTTCTTCAGCTCTGGCCCCAAGTATCAAGGAGGTGCACCGCCCCCCTGGGAGGTGACAGGAGGCTTTTGCATTGGCCTTGGCATTTCCTTTCACCCACTTCCCAGGGACAGCCTGGCTGGAGGTGGCAAGAAAGCAGCAGGGGTGGGGCAGGCAGTGACCAATGGCACAGGTAGGGCAGTGGAGTTCTCTCTCGATGTTACATCACCTGAAAACTCCCAGGTAGTGCCCTGTAAACCACTTTATAACTGTCTCAGGATGAGAGGACTATGGGACAACAGTAAAAGTCCTGTTGTCTCCCCAAATGGCTATGGATCTATTCCTAAACTTCTGTGACTTGACCTGCCTGCTTACCAGTACCGACTTTCACAAAACCACAAGATCAACCTAAGTTCACCACCATTGAGGAAGGGTGCAGAGGGTACACACACAACAGCGCAGCAAGGGCAGCTGATCTGCAGGTGCAGGTGTGGGGAGAGCCCTTTGAACCCACTTCACAACACTCCTCTTAACAACGTGTGGAAGATCAAGAGTCGAGTTCCACAGCTTTGCTGAATTCTCTGTTGCCTCTGAGTAACACCTCCAACCCTCTTCCACATGTATGGAGATGAAGGCATCTCTCTCTCTCTTTCTCTCCCTCTATCGCCTTCCCTCCACTCGTTCCTTTTTTTTTTTTTTTTTTTTTTTGAGTTGGGGGTCTGGCTATGTTGCCCAAACCGGTATGCCGTTCCTGCTCCCGGCATGACCCTTCCACCTCAGCCTGCTCTTAGTCCTGCAGTACCAGCTGGCCCCGGAGATGGAAAACACCGTACAGAGAAGCGGACCATGCCATGCTCTGAGCTCTCTGTTTTGCCAAGTGCCAAAACCTGAGGTAAAAATGATAAGGTAGGGTCTGGAGATAAGCTATTGTTGGGGGTGCAGCAGGTGCCTAGCTGCAGGAGCCTCTAGGCGCAGTCACCAGCACCCCCACACAGTTTAGAAGAATGCTAAGCTAGAATGACTCAGCATCCGATTCAGAGAGTCTATGTGTGTGCCCTTGTATTGGTTTCCTAATAAAAATTATTTGTATTGTATCTGTATCGGGTGTTTAGCCTACGTGTATGTCTACGTGTACCACCCGCATGCCCGCTGCCCTTGAAGGCTGGAAGAGGGTATCAGAACTCCTGAAACCAGAGTTACAGGTGGTTGTGTGGTACCATGTGGCTGCTGGAAATGGAACCTGGGTCCTCTAAAACAGCAGCCAGTGCTCTCTACTGTGGAGACATCATTCCAATCTTTTTCCTTTCTTCTCTCTCTCTGTCTCTGTCTCTCTCTCTCTCTCTGTCTCTCTCTCTCCCCCTTGGTTTTGCCTGTTCTGGACTCTTTTTGTAGACCAGGCTGACCTCGAACTCACAGAGATCCACCTTCTGCCTCCTGAGTGCTGGGATTAAAGATGTGCACCACTACACCCGGCTTCTCTTTGGTTTTTCTTTCTTTCTTCTTCTTTTTTTTAAAAATAATTTATTTAATTTATTTTATGTGCATTGGTGTGAGGGTATCAGATCCCTAGGAACTGGAGTCACAGATAGTTTTAAGCTGCTCTGTGGGTGCTGAGAATTGAACCTGGGTCCTTTGGAAGAGCAGACAGTGTTCTTAGCCACTGAGCCAACTCTACAGCCCCTTCTCTTTGGTTTTTCAAGACAGGGTTTTCTGTAACGCCTTGGTTGTCCTGGACTCTCTTTGTAGACCAGGCTGGCCTCAAACTCACAGTGATCCACGTGGCTCTGTCTCCCTGAGTGCTGGGATTAAAGGTGTGCATTATCACTGTATCTATCTATCGATCTATCTATTATCTATCTATCTATCTATCTATCTATCTATCTATCTATCTATCTATCTCTTGATCTACCTATTTACATTGTGAAAGAAGGTGTTACTCTGTAGCCCAAGATAACTCAGAACTCATGTAGTTAATGTTGGCCTTGAACTAGTGGCACTTCTGCCTCAGCGTCCCACATGCTGAGCTCTTGTTTTGCACATGAACATCTGTGTCCAGTACTACTGCAAGGCTCAAGGGCATAGGTGACAAATGACTTCCTGTAAATCCTGGGCACATCACACCAAGGAAGGATATAATCTCCTCATCAAAGACACAACGTGAGAGTATAACACAGGAAACCAGCTCCTCACTTTGTGTCACACCCCTCCAAAGGACATCTCACAGCCTGAGCCCAAGAGATTGCCAGGTGACCAATTCTGACTGTGACTAAGCTCAGCCTGTCACCTGTCCCCATATTTGTGTGTGTGTATGTGTGTGTGTGTGTGTGTTGTGTGTGTGTGTGTGTGTGTGTGTGTGTTTGGTATGTGCATATGTATTTGGTATGTGTATATGTCTGTGTGGTGTGTGTGATATGTATGTATATATGTGTGTGGCGTGTGTGTGTGTGTGTGTGTGTGTGTGTGTGGCATGCGGGGGTAGGATGCTCTGCCTTTCTGTCTCTTGTCAGTGGCTGACTCAGCACCTGATTACCAACAATAAGCCCTCACTTTATTGCCCCACTGAATTGGCTATGTGCTGTAACTATGGATTTGTTGATTTACAGCCTGCTTATGTCTCTCTTCAGTACCTACTGTGACCTGTGCGTTATGTGAAGTATGGTGTGCAATTTGAGTCTTATTTATTTATTTATTTATTTTGGTTTTTTGAGACAAGGTTTCTCTGTGTAGCCTTTGGCCATCCTGGACTCACTTTGTAGACCAGGCTGGCCTCGAACTCACAGCGATCCGCCTGCCTCTGCCTCCCGAGTGCTGGGATTAAAGGCGTGCGCCACCACGCCCGGCTTTTTATTTTTCAAGACAGGGTTTTTCTCTGTAGCCTTGGCTGTCCTGGACTTGCTTTGTAGACCAGGCTAGCATTGAATTTACAGAGATCTGCCTGCCTCTGCCTCCCTGAGTGTTAGGATTACAGGTGTGCGCTAGCATGCCCAGCTTGAGTCTTTTGTTTTGTTTTTTTTTTGTTTGGTTTTTTTTTTTTTTCCGAGACAGGGTTTCTCTGTGTAGCCTTGGCTGTCCTGCACTCAATTTGTAGACCAGGCTGGCCTTGAACTCAGAGATCTACCTGCCTCTGCCTCCCAAGTGCTGGATTAAAGGTGTGCACCACCACCGCCTGGCAAGTCTTTTTTTTTTTTAAGGATTTATTTGTATATTTTAAAGTGTGTGTATATGCACATGAGTGAAGGTGTCCGTGGAGGCCAGAGGCGTTGGATTTTCAGAAGGTTGAGTTGCAGACAATTGTGGGCTGCCTAATATGGATTCTGGGGACTGAATTCTGGTTCTCTAAAAGAGCAGAAAGTGCTCTCAACTGCTGCGTCGTCTCTCCAGCTCCTAACCTGAGTCTTTCTGTTTTGTTTTGCTTTTTGTTTACCAAGACAGGGTTTCTCTGTGTTAGCCTTGGCTGTCCTGGAACTCACTCTGTAGACCAGGCTGGCCTTGAACTCAGAGATCCTCCTGTTTCTGCCTCCTAAATGCTGGGATTAAAGGTGTGTGCCACCACTGCCCTGCCTAACTTGAGTCTTAACAGATATCAGTAGACTGGAGCAGGTGGGTGGCTCAGAGGATGACAGCATTTGCTGTGCAACCCTGATGAGCTGAGCTTGGGTCCCCAGAAGCCACCTAGAAAGCTACGGGCCCTTGAGATGGCTCAGTGGGTAAAGACCCTTGTGACCAGTGCTGATGACCTACATGGGACCTGCATGGAAGAAAGGGAGAACGGACTCTCGAAGTTGTGTCTGCTATGTACATACACAAATAAATAGGTGTAATTAAGAACAAAAGCGGACATTGAACATCTCTAATCCAGCACTCAAGCCGTGACCGGCAGTGAGATGGAGACAGCAAGGTCACCCAGAAGCTTGGGGACCTGCTAGCCTGAAGCTCGTGGAGAAGCAGCAGAAATGACCAGGGAGCTCCTGCCTCAACACAAAACAGAGGGCAAGGACTGACTCCTAAAAGTTGTCTTACGATACCCACCTGAGTGCCGCGGCATGTGTGTGGGTCCCCATGCCACTGCAAAAATTGGAGTTTGATGAAGGACTCACAGGTGGTGTGGTCTGGTCTCCAGGTGACACTAAGACTAAAGTCAATGACACTGGTACTCCTTGTGAACTGTTGATAGTCGATACATTCTGGAAGCATGGAAAGACACAAACACCTTGGTCTATGTTAATAGCAATCGCCCCTGGTCGTCTTCTTCTAACCCCAAACCTCCTCCCTACACAGAGGCCCCCGGGGGGCTCTGCCAAGATGGGTATGCCATCCATCACAGCCTCAGGGTGTGTGAGCTTATGTGCAGGACAACGGCATCTCATGTTTCCTTCCCCGGCCCCTGAGCGTCCCTGGCCCATCTTTCTCTTGGCCTTTTCCAGGCCAGGAGCAATGAGAGAACCCTGGATGTCCACTGCCTCAGGAAACTGGTTCTGGCCTCAAGTTCTGTTCTTGCAGCCAATGGAAAAGCCACAGGTGCTTCTGGATCCTGTCTGCCCCATGGTCTTTTCTATGCCCTTTCCCTTAAGGCCAAACTGTCTTCCCTAATGTGCCCAGCCTCCAGCCTTCATATTTGCTCTTTCTCCGGTTTTCAAGCCTTACCTCACTTCCTTCCACCTTCTACAATTCCATGTCTTTTATCGACATATTCCAGTTCCTCCTTTTGTGTTTTTTTTTTTTGAGTCAAAAATTTTATTTGTCCATTTCTTGCATTGGAAGCACTCCTCAATGACATCCTTGGCCCAAGATTCTTTGCCATAGTCCTTAGCTACTACACAACTGCAACCAACCACTTCCCGCGGGTGGCTTCCCCTCTTGATCGATTTTACAGAGGCCCTACCCATTTCCCCCGCAGTTTCTTGTCGACATCAACCTTAATCAGGTTGGTCTGGTGCTCAGCACACCGTGCCTCCACCAGCTGGACATACATGGGCTCATCGCAGTTGGATGCCAGCACACAAAGGTGGGCCTGGCGCTTTTCTAAGGCTTTGGCAGCTTCGCGTAGGCCAAGTGCTAGGCCACGGTGGATGAGGGCGGTCACCTCTTGTAGAGCAGTGTTGACATCCGTTACAGTTCCAGCAGCAATGCCTTCCTCAGCCGTGGTGGTGGATTAGGGGGGGCGGCCAAATCTTTTAAAGATTTGTTTATTATGTATACCGTGTTTTTTACCTGCCTCTTCCCCTGCAGGCCAGAAGAGGGCACCAGATCTCATTCTAGATGGTTGTGAGCCACCATGTGGTTGCTGGGAATTGAACTCAGGATCTCTGGAAGAGCAGACAGTGCCCTTAACCTCTGAGCCATCTCCCCAGCCCCAGGCTGACTCTTGAACACACCCGAGCCTCCGCCTCCAAGCAACGAAGCTGCCGCAGGGAAAAAGAAGAAAACTTTATTTTAGTGCCCTTATCATCATGCGTGGACTGCCTTATTGGAGGACTTTGCACAGGTGCCTGTGACCTTTACTCTGGTCTCTCTATCTTCCTCAGATCTGTTAGTTGGGCTTTCCCTGACATTCCCTTTCACTGGGCCTTAGACGATCTTTGCTCCAGGAGCTGATAACCTCCAGGTCACACAGTCATGTACACATGAAGATCCTTGTGATGGGACCCTCCCCCAGGAGCCCCAGACCCACCCCCAAGACCCCAGTTGGCTTGATTAGACCGACTCCATGACAGGCTTCAGGTTTTCACTCTGCCTAACTAGGCCAAGCTTCATGGTCCTCTAAGTGTTCTTCACATGTGAGTGCACATTTGTGTTGGGTGCCCCTGCACCTCTGCACATGTGCTGTGGCGGCCCTGAGGGTCATGTCATTGGAATTGTGACTCTTCCACAGCGCAGGCTCTCTTTGGCAAACCCAAAGCTCACTGGTAAGGCTAGAACTGATAGCCAGCTTGCCAGGGAGATGCCGGTCCCTGCTTTCTGAGGCTGGATTTACAGGCAGGCCACCAGGACAACTTGGTATTTACCTGGGTCTCTGAGGATCTGAACCCTGGTCCTCATACTTGCTCAAGAGGTACTTTAGGCCGGGCAGTGGTGATGCACGCCTTTAACCCCAGCACTCAGGAGGCAGAGGCAAGTAGATCGCTGTGAGTTCTAGGCCAGCCTGGTCTACAAAAGTGAATCCAAGACAGTCAAGGCTACACAGAGAAACTGTCTAGAAAAACCAAACCAAACCAAACCAAAACAAACAAACAAACAACAAACCCCAAGAGGCACTTTACCCACTGAGCCACCTCCCATCTCTATCTACTTTAAAAAAATTATTATTATTATAAGTTTTTTACTTTATTAGTCTGAACCCCAGGGCAGGTGGTGGTGTCTACGTAGGAGATGAGATACACAGTCCTTATTTATTTGTTTGTTTGTTTGTTTGTTTTTCGAGATAGGGTTTCTCTGTGTAGCCTGGGCTGTCCTAGACTCCCTTTATAGACCAGGCTGTCCTCAAACTCACAGAGGTCTGCCTGCCTCTGCCTCCCTGAGTGCTGGGATTAAAGATGTGCACCCCCACACACAGGATGCACAGTCCTCTAGGCTCTGCAATGGAATTCACAGTGAAGCCAAATGCTGCTTTGTGAAATGGGGTGTCCCCGGGGCAAGGCCCAGGCTCAAGCCACTCTTTTACACAATATGGCCATCACTTAGAGCAGAGCAAATATGGAACATGGGTCTCCACATACACAATGTCCTTACTGTCTCTCTTTCTGGCCTATCCTGCTGTCCTACCAGAATAGGGCTATTTGCATATTCTTTTTTTTTTTTCCTTTTTTTTTCTAAACATCTACTTGCATATTCTTGCCCCTCCCCCCAGCCTCCCGGTTTTCAAGACAGGGTCTCTCTCTGTTACACAAAGCCCTGGCTGTCCTAGACTCTCTTGGTAGATCAGGCTGGCCTCGAACTCACAGAGAGCCGCCTGCCTCTGCTTCCCAAATGCTGGGATTAAAAGGCGTGTGTGCCACCACGCACAGCTACTTGCATGTTCTTACACAGCCAGAATTCCCCACCAGGTGCAGCTCTGCCATCCTAGACAGTCCCAGCCTTGCTGTTTATCCCCAGAGATCAGGGATTTGCTTTAGAGAACACCCCTCCTCAAAGCACCACAGTCCTCAGGCACCCCATGCTTTGGAAGTCAGACCTAGGAGAAAGGCTTTCCTGGCTCTTCACCCCCCAAAGAAGTCTCCACAATCAGGAAGGGACCCTGTAGACCTACCAGCAGGGCTACTGCGGGCACTTTCTACAATGTAGAGACTGTTCCACTCCCTCTAAGCCTATGGCCAGCTGCCTCCCCCTCCTGCTACAGGGACTTTGAGTTACTTTGGGGGTGAGGCAGGGACAGGTGGAGAATCCTGGTAGGGAGGAGGGTTGGGCTACAAGTTGTAGTGCTGGGACACACCTTCCAACCTCCCCAGGAAGTTCAGGTGAGATTCTGAAGGAGATTTGGTCTCATGGGGATGTTAGGGGCAACTGGGCAGGGACCAGAATAATGGTAACTTTCACTGTCTAGAGTCAGGATTAAGGAACATTTGCATATCACTTAATTTGCATACTCCACAGACACACTGGTTTTTTTGGCTTCAAGGTCCAAGGACTAGGCACAGGAAAGTCCCAAAGAGACTGCTCCTCTGTGCCGCTCAGGTGGCTTCCGGATGAATGGGGCTGCTAAGGCTGATGACCTGAGTTCAATGCTTAGGTCGGCTGGGATGGGAAGAGAGAGCCAGTTCCCACAGCTGTTCGCCAAACCCTGTTTGCCCTGCCTGGCCAGAACCCTGAGATCTGGTTCCCAGCACCCACATTGGGCAGCTCACAACCGTCTGGACTCCAAGTCTAAAACTTTTTTTTTTTTTTTTTTTTTGGTTTTGGTTTTTCGAGACAGGGTTTCTCTGTGTAGCCTTGGCTGTCCTGGACTAACTTTGTAGACCAGGCCAGCCTTGAACTCACAGTGATCCACCTGCCTCTGCCTCCCGAGTGCTAGATTAAAGGCGTGCACCACCACTGCCCAGCTGTAAAACATCTTAAACCCTCTTCTGGCTTTTTCAGGCATGTGCGCGCGCGCGCGCGCGCGCACACACACACACACACACACACACACACACACCAAGGTAAATCTTTAAAAAAACCAGACACACCAGCCAGGCATTGTAGCACTTGCCTTTAATCAGGAGGCAGAGGCAGGTGGATCATTTGCTGTGAGTTCCAGTCCAGCTTGGTCTACAAAGAGAGTTCCAGGCCAGCTTGGTCTACAAAGAGAGTTCCAGGACAGCCAGGGCTATTACAGGGAGAAACCCTGTCTTGAAAAACCAACAAAACAAAACAAAACAAGTTAAAAAAAAAACAAAACCCACAAACAAGATGGGTGACTCCGGAGGACCACCCAAAGTTGACCTCTGGTCTCCACGTATATGGGTACATATGTACATTGCACCCACACACGTATACATCAATTAATTAGTCAATTAATTAATTAAACAAAACTCACAAGCATAAAGAACTCTCCCAACTCAAGAGTAGAAAAACAAATACCTCTACTAAAACAATAGACATGTGGTGGTATAACAGTAGGACGCGTTGGTATCCTCCTAGCACTTCACACCAGAGGGGTAGCTTCACACCAGAGGGGTAGCTTCACACCAGAGGGGTAGCTTCACACCAGAGGGGTAGCTTCATAGCTTCACATCAGCAGGGTAGCTTCACACCAGCGCTCCCTCTCCCCCTGCCCCCCTCTCTCTGCCATCCTGGACCTGCTTTGTAGACCAGGCTGGCCTCAAATGCACAGCGATCCGCCTACCTCTGCCTCCTGAGTGCTGAGATTAAAGGCGTGCGCCACCACGTCCGTCTTCTCTCTCTTTTTTCAAGACAGAGTTTCTTTGAGTGGCCTTGGTCACCTCTGTAGACCAGGCTGGCCTTGAACTCTGAGAGATCCGCTGGTCTCTGCCTCCAGAGTGCTAGGATTAAAGGCACGCACCACCATCACCTGGCTGGCCCATGTGGCAGAAAAAAAATAATGACTGGTAATAATATCAATATATCATAGACCAGCATGACATCATCGTATCTGATGGTTGGTTACCCAGAAAACTGGACATCTATGTATGCATGGTTTCTTCCTATCTGTGGGATACTTTGCCCCACAATCTTTCTCTTTACCTAGGTAGCGTTCAGGTGTCACCTTTGGGGCCTCTTCCAAAGTGAGGCATCCATCTGTCATATGCTGGCTCTCTCACATTAAACGCCGTAAGAGTTGGCAGTTCCCAACACTTAGCAAGTTCTGAGGGCCAGGGTAATTAAAAACTAACACTAGCAAGGACCAGGAACTAAGGCGGGCTCCTTGTCTCTGGACTAGTCATCCAGAGTGCCTTCTACTGGGACATCAGGACCTTGGACTGACTGGGTTTTAATGGGGCTGGTTGCTGGGCTGTCTCCTTATATGTGTGACCCTCCCTTCTGCATCTGTCCCACAGAGTTAACGGGCTCCTCCTCTCAGACTTCTGTCTGCATGGCAACCACTTTACCTTTTAAAAATTACATTTTCTGGGGCTAGAGAGATAGCTTAGGGGTTAAGAGTATTTGTTGCTCTTACAGAGGACCTGAGTTTGGTTTGTGGCACCCTCATTGGTGGCTCACAACTTTGGCTCCTGGGAGATCTACCACCCCCTTCTGGCCTCCACAGGTACTGCACTATGAAAAGCATTAAGATACACAGCCGCCAAAATTTGGAACCCATAGGAAGTCAGACGGTGAGGAGAGAGAAAGCAAAATAAAGGTGGTAGAAGATACCCCTCGGGCCCAAACTTTAAGAGGGAAGGGAAACATCTATTGTTCACCATGGGGGTGGAGGTCTTACCCGCAGAGCTGCTGGGATTGGGGAAGGCACTGAAACAGGAAAGATCATCACACGGCCTCAGCCTGAGTGAGCAGAAGCAAAGGAACTGGGCGATAGAACCATCCATCCCTTCTTGAGACAAAGAGTGTAGCAACTCAGGCGATATGGAGAAAACAACTTCACCGATGAGCGGGCTCAGGTGAGGTTACTGATGGCTGAGGTCCCTGTATGTGTGTGGGACTGGAAGACAGTGGCCAAGGAACAGGCAGTGTGTGATGCTCAGTTCACTGGGTCAGATAGGGTGTGCGCACATGAAGATTAAGAAAAAAAAAAAAGTTAAGTCGGACAGTGGTACAGGCCTTTAATCCCAGCACTATGGAGGCAGAGGCAGGTGGATCTCTGTGAGTTCAAGGCCAGCCTGGTCTACAAAGTGAGTCCAGGACAGCCAGGGCTACACAGAGAAACTCTGTCTGGAAAAAAACAAACAAACAAACAAACATAGTTAATTCAGGGTTTGCAGAGATGGCTCGGTATTTAAGAGCACTGGTTGCTCTTTCAGAGGACTTGAGTTCAAGTTCCCAGCAGCCACATGGTGGCTCACAGCTGTCTATTACTCCAGCTCCAGATGGTCCAGTGCCCTCTTCTGGCCTTCTTAGTTACTACACACATGTGGTACACATATATACAGGAAGGCAAACACTAATTCACATTAAGCCAATAGCGTTAAAAACATTTTTAAAGTTAGTTGAGCACTGTGATGGCTATTCTTGGTTGTCAACTTAAGTACATCTGTGATGAACTAAAATCCAAAAATTAAGGGCTGGCCGGGCATGGTGGTGCATGCCTTTAATCCCAGCACTCAGGATGTAGAGGCAGGGGGATCAATGTGAGTTCGAGGCCAGCCTGGTCTATAAAGTGAGTCCAGGACAGCCAAAGCTACACAGGGAAACCCTGTCTCAAAACCCCCCCCCCCAAAAAAAAAGATTTCCTCCTTTAAGCCGGGCATGGTGGCGTATGCCTTTAATTCCAGTACTCAGGAGGCAGAGGCAGGCAGATCGCTGTGAGTTCGAGGCCAGCCTGATCTACAAAGTGAGTCCAAGACAGCCAGAACTGTTACACTGAGAAACTGTGTCTCAAATAACCCCTCCCCAAATTTCCTTTCAGATACCTGTAGTTTGTGTGTCGAGTTAATATAAGACCAGCCTGCCATGCATGGTGGCACACGACTTTAATCCCAGCACTTGGGAGGCAGAGGCAGGCGGATCGCTGTGAGTTCGAGGCCAGCCTGGTCTACAAAGTGAATCCAGGACAGCCAGGGCTACACAGAGAAACCCTGTCTCGAAAAACCAAACCAAACCAAACCAAAAAACAGAAGATCAGCCAGCACAGTTATACTAGCTGGGCTGCAGCCTGTAAGTCATTCTAATAACACCCTCCCTGCCCCCCCTCCCCCGCCCCCCCACTCATATGTTTGAGATCCATCCTGTAAGTTCTGTTACTCTAGAACCCCAACTAAGGCAAGCAGGGAGCTGTGGGCCGGGGGCTTTGCTGAGCTCTCTGGTGAACATTTTCTTCATCAGGTAAGAGAGGCTCCAGAAGAACTGAATGGCGGTGGGCTAGCATGTCAATTAGGTTGAAAGGCGCCAGAGCAGACGATCGGTCTCTCTCAGTTACTTAAAAGCAAATGTGGCAGGACTGAGACAAAAACTCCTATAGGGAGAAGACTGGAAGCCAGATGTGTGTGAGAGGCTCTGGAAGGTGTTACAAGCCCGGGCAACTGCACACCGATGGTGTGAACGAAGGAGCGCATGGCACCGTGGTGCAGGTGAAGAGGACTCAGCGTGTCCCAGGAGTAGGCAGTTCCTGTGTGCAGTTCAGTGTATGCTGTGTATGTCTCTCTCCCCAGAAAGAATGTTCTTAGGGGCAGGAAAACGGTCATGCAGCCCAGGGACCCCCACCAACAGTCAGGTGCAGCTAATGGAGAGGCAAGGCGCCTGTCACACCTGGGAAGCCAACTTGAGCAGCAGGTCCGAGAGCACGCAAACATTTTTCCATTCCTGCCACTCAGGCAAGGACAAGCCTGCTCCACCTAGCTTACTGGGGACAGGAGGTGCACAGCGGCACCACGGAAGCACCGGGGTGCCCACAGGTGGTGGCTGAGGATGGCTGGACAGTTTATGCAGGACTAGACGGGCTAGTCTACAGATCCATGCAACTACATCCAATGTTGCTTTTGTTTGTTTTTGTTTTTGTTTTCTCAAGACAGGGTCTCTCTGTGTAGCTCTGGCTGTCCTGGACTCACTTTGTAGACCAGGCTGGCCTTGAACTCACAGAGATCCACTTGCCTCTGCCTCCCTGAGTGCTGGGATTACAGGCGTGCGCCACCATGCTCAGCTATGATGGCATCTATATGGTTGTTGATTGCTGCTAACATTTCTTTTCCTTTCTTTCTTCATTCCTTCCCTCTTCCTCCTCCTCCTCTTCTTCTTTCTCCTCCTTCTAAACAAAGTCACATTCTGTAGCTCTGGTTGGCCTGAAACTCACTATGTAGACCAGGCTAACCTCAAACTCACAGAATCCACATGCCTCTTTCTCCCAAGCTTTGGCATTAGTTAAATCTTTTCTTCTTCTTCTTCTTCTTCTTCTTCTTCTTCTTCTTCTTCTTCTTCTTCTTCTTCTTCTTCTTCTTCTTCTTCTTTTCTTTCCTTCTTCTTCTTTCTCTCTCTCCTCTGTCTGTCTCTCTGTTTTTTGGTTTTTTGAGCTGAGGTTTCTCTGTGTAGCCCTGACTGTCGTGGAACTCACTGCCAGACTCCAGAGTGCCGGGATTAAAGGCAGACACCACCATCACCAAGCAAGTGTTTTCTTTTCTCTCTTTTTTTTTTTTTTTTTTTTTTTTTTTTTTTTTTGTCCACGGAGGCTTTTTATTTATGTGTTACATCTCTAGAAAAAGAATCCCAGGATTTTCCCTCCTGTGTGTTTTCGTCTTGCTTCTTCATGGTCCATGATGCCGGCTGAGGTTGTCAGTACAATGAAGCCAAACTGACGAGACGGGAGCAGATTGTTCTGCCATTTTTCTAGGTCCTTAAGTTGCACATCAAATCTAGGGCTGATCACGCCACACTTGTTCAGCCTGCCTGTGAGGTTCACAACAATTTTCCCAGCTCTGTGGTCATCAATAATCTCAAATTCACCGATGTAGCCATGCTTCATCATCACGGTCAGGAAGCGGACGATGACTTTGGAGCACGGCCTGATGAGCACCTGCCGTTTGCCTCTCTTCTCGGCGTTATTGATGCTCTTGAGAGCATCTGCCAGGACGTTCATGCGCACCATGGTGACGGCGCGGAAAGATGGCGGAAAGAGCTTCTTTTCTCTTTGTGTGTGTGTGTGTGTGTGTTTCAAGACAAAGTTTCTCTGTGTGTAGCCTTGCCTATTCTGGACTTGCTTTGTAGACCAGGCTAGCCTCGAACTCACAGAGGTCTGCCTGCCTGCCTCTGCCTCCCCAGCGCTGGGATTAAATGCGTGCGCCATCACCACCCGGCATGTTTTCTTAAAATGTCATATTCTTCTATCCATTTGTATAAACCAAACCAGAGTTACCTCATTACAAGTTATTGGGCAGGAAAGTGCTTGAGGCCCCACAAACCACACTACTACCAAAACCGCTGGTCACGTGCCAGAACCAGATGTTACAACCCATTGCAGAAGATGCCATATGTTTTGGTTAAGGACATCAAGAGATCATGCTGCAACTAAGCTAATTAGAAGCTCCCTGACCTGCCCCCCCATTTCCCCCCTTACAAGTTGAATCAGTGCCTCACCCATGCATCTTGTACCAGAACAGAAAAGGAGTCTACTGTGCTGAGCCTTGGGCCACCTAGGGGATATGTGTGGATCCCTGGACCAAGTTGAGCAGTGATCTGTGTCACCTCTAGCTCTGTGTGTTGCTATGGGAGAGAAAAGTATCATGGGCCTCGTCCTCCTGGCAGGAAGATGCGGTGTCTAGAAACAGCTGGCAGGAAGCCAGAAGCAGTTTAAGTGGTGGCTTTGTGCTTCTGGCAGTTTGCTACCTACTTTGGAAAGGCTGAGGCCCTAAACAGGTGTATGTAGTTCAACATTTCATTTGCAGAGCTGGTGCACATGCAACAGGCATGCTGTCAGTGTCCTAGCCTGACTTCCAAGCACTGTAGACATTCCATGTCCCCGTGCAACCTCCAAATAGAGTTAGTTAACTAAACCCCTTGCCTGGGGCTCAAAACTTAAGTCAGCTGAGCAGGGTGGCACACACCCTTAACTCGTTACCCACTTCCTGAGGAGTCCTCGAATCCCCACAGCAGATACATACGCTATCCCAAATGCATGCTCTTTTGAAGTCAGGGAGAAGGACTGAGAGGTCTGTCAACCCCTGCTCACAGGTCACAGTCTGGAGGATCTTCAGCCTCGGGGAAGGTGGAAATGAGATGACCAGGCTGGCCTAGAATTCAGAGATGCACCTGCCTCTGCCTCTCGAGTGATGGGATTAAAGGCATGTGCCACAACCACTGCCCAGCTAGACTTTGGCCAGAGCCAAGGGTCCAAGAAGGGCCAAAAGATGCAAGTGGATCATCTCGTTCCCATCAGTAGCAAGCAGAGAGGACTGGAATAAAAAGACCAGAGCCTGGCACAGAACCTTCCACGCTTCCCTCCAGCTAGTTATTTGGGATACCCTGGTAGAGCTCCTTCCCGGTGTATAAAAGCTGTGCTGCACTTTCCCTGGAAGGGAATCTCAGGGAGGCCATTCCAGAGTGAGTTCCCCTGCTCTGCATCTTTACCAGGGGAGAGAATGAGGCGGGACAAGGACACAGTCATTCTAGAATGCTTTGCTGACCTCGTCACTGCAAGTACCCTTCTATGATCCATGGTTAAATTGACATTTAATATATTTGCACTTCCCTATCGGACATAGTATCATTCATGCACAAGTGAATTTTGACCCCGGTGCTGGGGAGTGAGCCCAGGGCTTTGAGGTGCTGGAGAGCACTCTGAGTGACATCCTCAGCCGGGGACCCGCATGATGTGCACCAATCAGAGCAAAGGAATTACAAGGTCCATTTCCTCCAATATTATTTCTTAACCTCTGGGACACTTTCTCCTGTGAATTGTGTGCTGAGCTATGGCCAAAGGGACCCCAATATTTTGTTGTACTGATCTGGGGACCCTCCCTCCAGGGATACCATGTGAAGTCCTAAGGAATCCCCAAATAAGGAACCCCCAAATAAAGAGCAAACATTTAAGAAAGTAGTAACACCCTCCTGTCTTTGGATGTGTGTCCCAGGACACCATGGCTTGTCCCACATCATCCCATAGCTACCTGTCCAGGGGAGCCAGGAGGGTTGGCAAAGCAAGATTGGTCAGCTCCCTAGAGGGGAAGGGAAGACTTTGTCACCCCACTGTCTACCTGGGCTGTATATATTCCTCCTTAGGTATTCCTGCCCTCAGGACAGCTGTGAAGGACACTCTGCCCTCCTCTGGTTCCTGTCACCCTTGTTCCCTTAGCTTGCCATGCCATTGAGGATGACCTCAAAGTTGTCATCATCGAGAGTGCCAGGATTACAGGCACGTGCTATCAGGCCTGGCTCCTTCCCAGTCTTTTATTATTTATTTATTTTTGGGGGGGGGGGGCAGGTCTCATTATATAGCCTGACTTGTCTAGAACTTGCAGCAATCCTCCTGCCTCAGTCTCCTGAATGATTGAATCCACTATGCCTCAGCTGGCTCTTCTCCTGACCCAGGAAGAATGAGTCAGGTGCCAGGACGGAGGGGGGGGGGGAAGGGGGCAGGGCATTAGGAGTAAAGAAAGGCTCTCTCCTCAAAAGAAGCGGGTTCGTAGCCTTGGCCCCTACAGGAACAGTAGCCCAAAGCCACAGAAGACTCTAGAGAATGAAAGGTCACATCTAGAGCTTTCTCAAGAGGTCCCAGAGGACCGCACCTCAGGAGACTGTCAGAGCATACCATTGCTCTCCCCACCCTAGGAGTGCCTCAAGGAGAAAACAGGCTTACTAGTTTCTCCAGGAACCAGCAGGGCAGGGGTTGAATATCCAAGTGCCCTCGTGTTGGGGTACCACCTAGTCTGGCCGCCAGCTGCCTTGCCCTAGGGGCTTTCTCTCTTATGACCTTAATCAGCTTGTAGATCATTAACTCGGCTAAGGCCTTGGTGTAAATCCACAGGAACCTGTGCTGGCTGAGTCTGGAAACTCCAAGTACTTTCCCCCTGGACAGGAACCCTTGGCAGGTGGGGAGGGGATGGGGGCAGTGGGGAAGTGGGGGGTGTTGCAGGTGGCGGGGTGGGGTGGGGGGGGGGGTGGGCGGGGCTTCAATCCAACAGTCAGGGTCGCCTAACAGGGGCCTAGGCCTGGTGGTGGACGAAGCTGCTCGCTGCACACACGTCCAAGCCCCGAGAGTGGAGTGGGCTTATCACTGAAGGCAGGGAAAGACGCACAAACCATAAATTTGAGGATGGGAGGTGTAAACTGCCCGCTCCTTATCCACAGCCTTCTGTGCTGCAAAACGCTGACAGAGCCACTTTGCTCTAGTGAGTAGGGTAAAACTGCTGTCACCACCACCACCAACCTGGACCTAGGTCCTCAGCCCACTAGTCTTGATCTTAAGATAGAGCTGGGCTCTGGGGTCCTAACCTTCCAGTCCCCACATAAGCTAGACCTCTGCCAACCCTCCCATCTCTGTCCTGTGCTACCTTACAGTATGGCTACCTGGAGAGAAAGGTCACTTGGCTCAAGCCTTGCCCAGTCTGAAGCTTCACAGCCTTTGAAGGCACTGGGAAGCGACAAAGATGGGCCTGAGAAGCAAGGCCTAGGGTTGCCAATAGGGTGGGGAAGGGGTAGTGAGTATTTAAAGCAGGATTTTTGCCCTCTGAAGGACACGGGCTATTGCCATCCCCAGGAGCCCTCCAGTGTGGTTCAGAGCCCTTCCGATGTCACGGAGAAAGTCAATATCTAGAATTTCCAGGCAGGTGCCACAAACGGAGGCTAGGGAGCGGGTGGGCCACCCACTTCATCCTGGGCACAGGGGACCACGCAGGGAGCCACTCTGTCTGCACTTCTGTCCGGTCAGTACGTAGAGTCTAACTTTATTGGCAGGCAGCCTGGGCCGGCGGGTGCTGCCTTATGCCTCGGGATACTGCTTGAGTGTGAGGGAGGCTCCGCTGCTAACCATGACCGCTGGGTACAGAGGTTCCAGGAAGGAGGTGAAGAAGCGATACAGGAGGCTCGTGCCACCCGCCACGCCATAGAAGGATAGGCAGCCGGCGCCAAAGTCCAGCGATACACCGAGCGTGTGGTGATAGGAGCCGTGCAGCACCGTCTGCGTGTTGTTGTGCCACACTGAGAACTTGAGGGAATCCCACTCCAGACACCAGGAGTAGGAGTTGCGGCCCAGAAGGTAGACAATGTTGCGACGCGAGCGACCGGCCAGTGGAGGGTTGTGGCGGTAAGTGACTCCCAGGCACATCCATGAGTTGGACACCTCGGCCTCCCAGTAGTGACAGCCTTCAGCCAGGCCTGGGCAGCACAGTACCTGGGGCCACTGATTAAAAGCCGGTAAAGGCTTGTTGGTGGGCGAAGGCTCCAGGAGGATGCCCAAGTTCAACACTGAGTGTGTTTCCTTGAACAGGAACAGCTCGTCGCTGGCTGTGGCAGGGTCGAAGTTCAGATTGCAGTAGCCTGGGGGTTGGGAATGGAGGCGCAAAGGAGCCAGGGTCATTGTCCCCAGAGCAGGGGGGCTGGCTAAGAGCTAATGTTTGCAAACATCTCAGAGGCTGCTTCCCACCCCAGTTCCTAGAGGCTGCACCCTCTCTAGCTACTGGTTTGCTTTCATTTACTTAATTTTTGTTGAGCCCGGGTTAGTCCAGGCTGACCTTGAACTTGTGCCTTGACCTCTCATAGTGCTAGATCACAGTCAGTTTGACTCCTTCAAACAGCTCAACTCACCACGCTCGCCTGTAATCCCAGCACCCGGGGAAACAGAGGCAGACAGAGCTCTGTGAGTTCAAGGCCAGCCTGGTCTAAACAGTGAGTCCAGGACAGCCAAGGCTACACAGAGAGACCCCGTCTCCAAAAAACAAACGAACGGAAAAAAAACCGTCTAACTCTGGCAGAGCTGCAGCACACAGCCTGGAGGAATTACGTCCCCGTGCCATGTTGGACTTTTCTGGAGGGGCTGGGAACAGAAAGTGCTCTGGAGCCCCAAAGGCAAGTGAGGCAGGAAGTCAAGACAGCGACCAGTTGTCCTCCTCCCTTCTCCCAGGGTGGCCTCTGGTTTGAAAACTCACACTGAAGTAGTGTCTTCCTGTCCACAGATGGAGGCAGCACTTCATAGGAGTTCATCCTGATGCCTGGGGGAGACCGACAAACTTTGCTGAGCCCAGCATCTTTCCAGAGAGAGGCTTGGCCAGTTCCAGGGCCTCGTGGGACCTGGGAAGGGTTGCATGCAGGCAGGCCGGGCTCCACAACCGCTGGTGGTAGGGAGGTGCCACTCGCAAAGCTACAGGACTCCGGACCTCTCAGAGACTGACCTTTCAGGAGTAGCTTGTTGACGAAGCTGAGGCCTATGTCCAGTAGCCTGGTGCGGAGCTGGGCCAAGGTCTCTGGCAACTGAAGGAAGCTCTGCGTCTCCTCACAGTCGGTGCCCATCAACGGTTCCGTGCAGGCAGGGAGGTGCTTCAGTCTGGGAAACTCCTGTGTGCAGAGAGGGCAGTTAGTATCCTGGTAGCCAGGGCTCAGGTTCCTGCCAGGGGCTCCTCCATGGGCAGGTGTGGGAGAGTCCCATTTTCAAATGTGAGCATCCTTCGCCTAGTTGTCTGGACAGCTTAGGTTGGGGCTGTGGTCTGGCTGCTGTAGAAAACACCTGGAGGATCTCAGTTGAGCTGCTAATTGCCCATAAAGATCATTGCTAAGTTTATCCTGCTGTCCAGAGAGGGACAGGCTAAGCAACCGTCTTTGAAATCTGTCTAGGGGTGTGAGGGCAGTTTAAGGAAGGTCCCAGTCAGAGGGGCTGGTCCCTGCGCATAGGGGAAAGTCACTGCCACTTTCTGGTCATAGCACTTCCTAGACCTTACTACCTTCACTTCCAACCCCCACCTTGAAGTATCCCCGGGACCATGGATGAGGAGGAGGACTATGGATTTCAACACATAGACTGGCTTGACCTCACTTCTGCCTGTGGTTTGGGGTGGGGGTGGGGGGATCGGGGAAATTACACTACACACTCAGATTCCCAGGGCACTTCCTCATCTTTTCCTGTGACTCGAGAGCAGGACAGCTGGCCTCTTGCCGGCAGTACAGGCAAGAGCCGAGGGTGGCGGGGCGAGCTCAGGATGCTGTCCCAGTCAGAGAGTAGGCAAGAAGGCAAGATGATGGAGGTCCACATCACTTTGTCCCAGGCCTGGTACACCTCTCCCTGCTGTGTGTCAAGTAGAGACACAGGGCCTGGGGGAATGGGGCGGGGGGGTCTTGCCTGTAGGAACTGCTCATCACTCCGATTGGTGAGCAGACTGTGGAGCCAGACACTGTCCCCCTCCAACTTGAGGAGCCATTTGTGGCTTTGCTGGATAGAGTTGCTCAGCTTTCCCAGGGCAGCAGCCTCCTCTTTCTCCACGAATTCCAAGAGCTTTATCTGCAGCTGTTTAATCTCATGGAAGATCTCTGAGAAGCAGGTGTTCACCTCGTCTCGCATTGTCTGAATCAGTTTCTGGGGCGGATATGTGGGAAGCGTCCCTCAAGCCCACTCCCATACCCCACTAATCCGGTCCAAAGCCACCTCAAGCATCCTGTTCTGTTCATTTGTGCACTGCTTTCCCTCCCCACAATCCCTTGTAGCTTCTGGGAGACCCCATGAGCCCCGTGGAAGACGCTGGGACAGCCTGGGCCTGGGGTGGCTGCTAGCCCACCTTACCGAGAGAAAGCTCACTCGTCCCTGGTGCTTCTGGCTGTCTGAGGCGATGATGAGCATCTGGTTCTCCACATTGGCCTGAATCTTCCGAACTTCCACCTGTAAGGGGTGATGGTCAGTTGGGCAGAAGTGACTGAGCGCCCTGATTCAGAGAGTGGGCCTTGGGGAAAGCTGTCAATTCTAGAAGAGATGTACCCTTTGTACTCATAGGCTTTAGTGAACCTAAGACCAGGATAAAAGGGCAGATGTCCCATCACTTAGGCCTCTGTTTTTGGTTTGGGGTATGTGTGTGTGCCTGTGTGCGTATGGGGGGGGGGCGCAGTTTCGAGACAGAATTTCTCTCGGTAGCCTAGACTCTCACTTGCCTTTGCTTCCCAAGTGCTGGGATTAAAGGTGTGCACCACTGCCTGGCGGGCTTCATTCTTAGGAGTCAGTTGCAGGACACAGGAGGGAGGTGGGCAGGGATCAGTGGTTTGAGCTAGGTAGAAGGTGTTGAAGCCACACAGGGCAGAGCATGCATGCAGCTACCTAGGTCCCCCAGGGCAATGCTGCCCAGCTCCGGTATGACATAAGCCCACAGGGACTTATGTTATCATCCTACAGGGAGAATGGTGCTTTGACGAGTTCCTATATAGGAAATGGTGCTGACCAGCTGTAAATCCAGGTGGTGTTTCCTTCTGTTAAGAGTCTCACAGCAGGGGGCTGGAGAGATGGCTCAGAGGTTAAGAGTACTGACTGCTCTTCTAAAGGTCCTGAGTTCAATTCCCAGCAACCACATGGTGGCTCACAACCGTCTATATATAAGATGAGATCTGGCATACAGATGTACATACAGGCAAAGCACTGTATACATAATAAATAAATCTTTAAAAAAAAAAAAAAAAAAAAGAGTCTCACAGCAGCCAGGCGTGGTGGTGCAGGCCTTTAATCCCAGCGCTCAGGAGGTAGAGGCAGGCAGATCTCTGTAAGTTAAAGGCCAGCCTGGTCTACAAAGTGAGTCCAGGATAGCCAAGGCTAACACAGAGAAACCCTGTCTCGAAAAACAAAAACAAAAAAGTCTCATAGTGCAGCAAACTAAATGATCTGTTTAGGGATACAATTTTTTTTTTCCTGACATGAGCTCCTTGTCTTACCAGACTGATGATGGTTGGTTATGTTAGATAACAGGGCTATTGACTGCACTAGATGGGTAGGCTAACTAAAAGGGCCAGGGGGTGGGGGCAGGGGGCAGGGGCAGGGGCAGGGGCAGGGGGCAGGGGCAGGGGGCAAGGGCAGGAGGCAGGGGCAGGGGGCAGGGGGCAGGGGCAGGGGGCAGGGCCAGGGGCAGGGGCAGGGGCAAGGGCAGGGCCAGGGCCAGGGGGCAGGGGCAGGGGGCAGGGGCAGGGGCAGGGGCAGGGGCAAAGGCGGAGACAGGCCGATCTCTTTGAGTTCCAGGCTAGCCTGGTCTACAGAGTGAATTTCAGGACAGCCAGGGCTACACAAAATATTTAAGAAGCTCATTAAAATTTGGGAGTAGAATAAACAGCCAGGTACTGAGGAGGTACAGGGAGGAGTACCAGAAGTTCAAGGTCATCCTCAGAGAGAGTTCAAGGCTACTGGAGACCCTGCCTGGGTGGGTGGCAGGAGTAGAAGAAGAGAGGAAGTTAACCAACTTAAGCTGTAATTTGTGTGTGTGTGTGTGTGTACATACATGTGTTTGTATGTATATGTGTACATGTGTATGTGAATGCATGTATATGTTGAAGCCAGAGGATATTAGATGTTTTCCTCAATCACTTGCTGCTGTATTTTCTTTTTGGAAAAAAAAAAATCCAGGCAGTGGTGGTGCACACCTTTAATATTAATATGGGAGACAAAGGCAGGTGAATCTCTGAGTTCAAGGCCAGCCTGGTCTACAGGATAGCCAGGATTACACAAATAAACCTTGTCTTGAAAAACCAATGTGTAGGGAACTGGAGAGATGGCTCAGAGGTTGAGGGCACTGGCTGTTCTTCCAAAGGTCTTTAGTTTAATTCCCAGCAACCACATGGTGGCTCACAACCATCTATAATGAGATCTGTTGCCCTCTTCTGGCCTGCAGGTGTACACGCAGACAAAATACTGCATGTATACTATTTTTTTTTTAAAAGAAAAACCAATGTGTGTGTATATATGTATGTGTGTGTGTTGTGCATATTTTAAATTACTTGTATAGTGTTTTGTATGCATGTATGTATGTAGATGTACCATATGATTGCCTGGTATCAGATCTCCTGGGACTGGAATTATAGAAGGTTGTGGTGCTAGAAACTGAACCTAGGTCCTCTGCAAGAACAGTGCACTCCCTGTGTGCCTGGTGGCCGTGGCAGTCAGAGAAGAACACTGGATCCCCTGGAACTAGAGCTGTGAGCCAGCATCTGGGTGTTGAGGACTGAACCCAGGTTTCTTAACCACTTCTGGCATGCAGATCTGTAGGCTTCCTAATTAATTTACCTCGCCAATGCCTTCCCATACCTTGACATAACCCATCATGTTAGCAGCTGCCTAACTTCAAAAATTATCATCATGGGGGGTGTGTGCATGCCAAAGCTCACACATGGATGGATGTCTAGAAACACTTGGTGGAGCTGGTTCTCTTTTTTCACTTTCTCTCTCTCTCCCCCCCCCCCCCCCTCTCTCTCTCTCGACATAGTCTCTCTTTATAGCTCTGGCTATTCTGAAATTCACTATATAGACCAGGCTGGCCTTGAACTCCAACTGTCTCTGCTTCCTAGATGCTGGAATTGAAGGAGTGCACTACCCTACCCCGCTCTCCTTCCACTTAGGTCTTGAGAGTCCTGAGGATGGAGCTTAGATATGAGGGTAGCAAGCACCTCCCCTCCCCCATTCCGTCTTCCTGGCCCTGCCTGCCTTTTGTGACGGGTTCTCCTTTCACCTCTAAAGTACCTGGTTTGAGCTGTGTTTCTTTCTGTTGGACTTCAGACCTGAGACAATCAGCTGGGACAAGAGCCTTTTGAACCCAGGTGGACCTGCCATCAAGGTTCTCCCAGCATCCCTCTGTCCCTACCTGCTGCAGGGCCTGTCTGGCATACCTGGTCCTCTACCCCGACCTTTGCAGCCCAGGTGCCGGGCTTTGCTATATAATTCAGATACTTTGGTTCTCCCTCTCCTCCCTGCCCCTTGCCCCACCCCCCCCCCCTTGTGCGCGGCTCACTTTCTTTCTCTTCCCCTGCTTTTCTGTCCTACCCTTGCATGGCAACTTCCCTGGCCCCTTTCTTGGGACCTCCTAACCAAAAAACCTGCATTTATATTTTATTTATTTATTGTTGTTGTTTTCCCCCCGAGACAGGGTTTCTCTGTGTAGCCTTGGCAGTTCTGGACTCATTCTGCAGACCAGGCTGGCCTCGAACTCACAGCGATCCTCCTGCCTCTGCCTCCCGAGTGCTGGGATTAAAAGCGTGCACCACCACCACCCGGCAAAAGCCCGCATTTAAATACTTCGACGTGTCATGATCCCTATTGCTTTCTTTCAAGGAAATGCGACCGACCGACTCCGAGAGCCTCGAGCATCTATCCCTTTCCTTAGCCCTCCTCACCTCCTTGCAGGCCCGTTCATCCTCCAGGGAGATGGTGTCATGGTTTTTGTGCTCCTCAAGCAGGCAGGCTCCGCACACGCTGCTGCCCTCCGTGCGGCAGTACAGCTGCCGAAGCTTGCGGTGCTTGCGGCACAAGCGGTTCTTGAGGTCCCACACAGGCTCCAACAGCTGGTGGTCCTGGAACACCTGGTCTTCAAAGTGGGTGCGCAGGTGCTTCTCGCATAAGGAAGCCATGCATTGCAGGCATGACTTGATCGCTTTCAACTTCTGTGGGGAACAGAAGTCACAGGACACATCTGTGGGGCCAGCCAGATGCCACAAGGGCCCCGAGGTCTGGCCCTTGGCCTGCGTGAAGCAAGTCACCATCTCCCCAAGGATGACATTCTTGCAGAGGCGGGGCCTGGTGGGAAAGGTCTCTCTGCACTGGGGGCAGTAGTAAGTCTCCCCAGTGGCACCCTGGTGGTCCCAGAAGTCCTGAAGGCAAGTCATGCAGAAGTTATGGCCACAGGCTGTGGTGACTGGGTTGCAGAACACCTCCAGGCAAATGGGACAGAGGATTTGCTCTTCCAACATGTGTTGACTGCTGTTGCTGTTCATCAGGAGCTGGATTTGGGCTCTGGAGGCCTGGGAGGAGAGCTGGGAGGGGAGTTGGTCCTGGGATGACCCTGAGAAGACAGAGAAAAACCCAGGCATGGCAGGGGCCCTGGGCACAGCACCTTCCACCAAGGATCTGTGTTTTATACCATGGGCGTGCTTCTTTTTATATCATTCCCTCGGAAGCAGCTGTTTGGCCATGGGGTGCGGGCGGGGGGGCGCGCTGTGGCATCAGCCAACCCCCCATGGGGTGGGCACTGAGAATCATATTTCCTGGCCCCAGCCCCAGTTCTGGGTAAGATGGTAAAAGGAAGAAAGGACAGGATGACACGGGAGGGCCCACTTCCTTGGCACTTAGGAGGGAAAGGCAGAAGCGTCAACTCACGTGAGATCTTCCTCATGTTAGCAAGAGCCAGATACTTTGCTACCCTGAGGCAGAAAGGAAAAGCCTGATGGACACTCCACTACCAGGAACTACCCCAGCCTCGCTCACCAGCTTCTGGGAGTGTCCCCCTTCTGTCCCCTTGTGTCCTACCTGGTGGCTGGTGACTGCTGCCTTCTCACCTTTCCCTGAAGCTGCTGTTTCATGGTCTTTGTCCCCAGATGCCCTGTCCTTGAGGATGACCCAAATTGTGCTGATGTCATAATCCAGGTGCAGCTAGCCCTTGCACCCTGCCTGTGACATCATCAGGGCACAGGTGTGCCAGGGGACAGGCCAAGGTGCTGATGCATTCTGCTCCCGCGTATGATTTTTTTTTTTTTTTTGGTTTTTTCTAGACAGGGTTTCTCTGTGTAGCCTTGGCCATCCTGGACTCACTTTGTAGACCAGGCTGGCCTCGAACTCACAGCGATCCACCTGCCTCTGCCTCCCGAGTGCTGGGATTAAAGGCGTGCACCACCACGCCCGGCCCGCGTATGAATTTTCAGCTCCTCCATCTCCATCTCTTTGGCACTTGCAGTTGATATAATATCCACTCATATTGCTGACCAAAGAGGAAAAATAGCCAGTGGGCTGGCTGCTGGAGGGTCCTGGGATCTTGGTTTTTCTCTCTGAAGTACAATTCTTTTTTTTTTTTCTTTTTGGTTTTTAGAGACAGAGTTTCTCTGTATAACAGGCCTGGAACTCTCTGTACTCTCTCTGTAGACCAGGCTGGCCTCGAATTTACAGAGATCCCCCTGCCTCTGCTTCTCAAGTGCTGGGATTAAAGGCATGCGCCACCACACCCGGCCTTGAAATGCAATTCTTGTGACTCAGAAGGACAAGCCTCTTCTTGGGCTAACATAGAATCCAAGTCTCACTCTGGTATTTCTTCTCCTTCTCTCTTCAAAGATTTATTTGTTTTTATTTTATGTACGAGAGTTCTTTCTGCTTGTGTGTGCATCATACGCAATGCAGTTCTTGAGCAGGCCAGAAGAGGGAGTCAGATCCCCAGGAACTTGAGTTAACAGATGATTGTGAGTCATTGTATTAAGTGTTGGGAACTGAACCCAGGTCTTTTGTGAGAGTAGCAAGTGTTCCCAATCACTGAGTCATCTCTCCAGCATCCTCCTTTCTCCTCCTCCTCACCCTCCTCCTCCTCCATGCTGGTGATCAAACCCAGGGCCTTACACATGCGAGGCAAATGCTGTAGCACTGAGTTACATCCCCAGCACAGGCCCAAGCCTGATCTTGTGGGAAAACCTGTCTGTCTGTTTCACATTGTTTCCATCCCTTAGAAGGAAAAATCAGGCACGTGGAAGCTGGAGAGAATCGCCATTGTCCTGACTTAGTGGCTTCTTCTGAGTCTTATTTCCTGTCCTTCTGAACCCCACAGGAATAAGCCTCTAAAAAGTTTCTGATCATTAATCGGCTTCAAAACCCTAGCCCAAGTCCTCTTGTTGAGCAGAAGCAGGGAACAGAAGGCGGCGTTTGCTCATCGTGGATGAGCAAACGCAGAATGTATTCAGGGTGCTTGCATTAGCAACTTTAGTGCACACCTACCACGTCCAGTTTGCTCAATGCATAGCGTTGAACCACAAACATTGCCTCACATGCCTCTGCCCCATTAGAGGCTGTTGTGTGCTGTGAAGTGCAGTGTTTTGACTGTACATACGTTCTGCTCTTATGGAAACAGTGGTTTAATTACAAAAATACACAATGTAACTACTGCACTCCTCAGCATGTATCAAATCAGGATTCCATTAGAGCATGGTTGGTGTTCAGGTGTGAAACTGTGACCCTGTGTGTTCTGGGCAAGTGTGGTGGGCTGAGGTATCTCCTCCGCTGGTTACTTAGGTTACTCAGAATGGCTTTGAACTCATTGCATATCTAAAGATGGCCCAAATCCCTGATCCTTCTGCCTTAGCCTCCCAAGTAGATGAGACTGGAGTATGCTAGTCTTGGGCCCAGCTCCCCCCTTCCCTCACCCCAGAGTATGTCTTATTGTGTGTGCTATTTGGTAGGATCGTCTTGCCTTAGTTTTCTAGTGTCTGGCACTCAAGGCATGGACAGATTTGGCTGTCTTAGGGTAGGATCACACAGGGTTTTGTTCACTTTAAACTTTTTAAATGCTAACAAGAAAGGAATAACAGCTGTGGAGAAGGACAGCCACGGCTACATAGAGAAACCCTGTCTTGAAAAACAAAGAGAGAGGAGGGGGGGTGGGGGAGGCAATAGTTCATCAGATAGCTTGATAACTCAGTTCAAACTAATGTATAAAGACTAAAGTTTTCAGTTCAAACTAATGTATAAAGACTAAAGTTTTCGGGCTGGAGAGATGGCTCAGAGGTTAAGGGCACTTGACTGCTCCTCCAGACGTCCTGAGTTCAACCACATGGTGGTTCGCAGCCATCTATGATGAGATCTGGTGCCCTCTTCTGGCCTGCAGATGTACATGCAGGTAGAGCATTGTATGCATAATAATAAATAAATAAATCTTAAAAAAAATAAAAATAAAAATTATTAAAAAAAAAGACTAAAGTTTTCTTCTTAAATAAAAAAGGATATTTTTGTTGCTTGGTATTAAAAATGCAGTTGAGGGCTGGAGAGATAGCTCAGTGATTAAGAGTGCTGTCTGCTCTTCCAGAGGTCTTGAGTTCAATTCCCAGCAACCACATGGTGACTCACAAACATCTATAATGAGATCTGGTACCCTCGTCTGCAGATAAAGCACTCATATACAATAAATAAATAAATCTTTAAAATGCAGTTGAGAGATTTAAAATGTTTTAAGTAACTTCAAAGGGCTACTACAGTTCAAGTTCGTTTCATAAATCTCTAAAGTATGGAGTAAGTTGGAGCTAAAATAAAATATTTGAGTAGAGCCATGGTAGCCCATGCCTTTAATCCCATCGGAGACAGGGGATCTCTATAAAGCAGTTGTTTTCTAAATTCTAGCGTTACAATGAACAGGGTCATGATAGTTCACACCTTTAATGCCAGCACTTGGAAGGCATATGCCGTTAATCTCAATACCCAGGAGATAGAAGTATACAGATCTCTGAGTTCAAGGTCAGCCAGAGCAAGTTCCAAGCAGAGAAAAATTTAGGTACAGGTGTGGTGGTTCACACCTTTAATCCCAGCACTTGGGAAGTAGAGGCAGGCACATAAGAATTACAATGCTTAGACTTAAAAGACTCTTGCAAAAGCCAGGCTGAGACCCAAAGTGAATGTCCTTTGTGACCTAAAAATAAACACTACTAAAGTTATATTTATTTTCAAATTTCCAAAAAAAATTTTTTTTTCTAATTTTCAATTGAAAGATAATACTTTTTCTATTGCAAACAACAACAACAACAACAACAACAACAATAATAATAATAATAATAATAATAATAATAATAATAATAATTGCCCTAGGAAAGATATAACCCACCCAAAAAAAGGAAACCCCCAGAGTTAGGGTAGGGGTGGAGTTTTTATCTTTCCAGAAGAACAAAAGCATCCAACTAAGTAATCTGGAGACCACTGGACAAGTGAAACATCTGAAGAAAAAGGACCAGATCCCAAAGAGAAGACAGGTATCCCAGATGACCCAGCCCCACAGACTGACTCAATACCTGTTGCCTCAGAAATCTGCATCTTCAACAACTTCAAACCGGCTAAGATGGTCCAGTCAGGACTTCACTTAAGCCAGCACACAGAGACTAAACAGTAAATGCTACAGCTAGCTAGCTTTCTTTTTCTTTTTCTTTTTTTTTTTTTTTTGAGCCAGGGTTTCTCTGTGTAGCCTTGACTGTCCTGGACTCACTTTGTAGACCAGGCTGGCCTCGAACTCACAGCGATCCGCCTGCCTCTGCCTCCCGAGTGCTGGGATTAAAGGCGTGCGCCACCACGCCCGGCTCTAGCTAGCTTTCTTAAGACTTGACCATTTACCCAATTTCTGGGGTCCCCAAAAGGAAACTATATTCCAAATCAGCAGGAAGCAATTTTAAGAGAACGATGCCCCATTCCCAAGGTGAGGTGGGTGGTTTGGTCTTTTGGTAGGTGGTGGAAGTTTATTGTTATTTCGGGGGTTTGGTTTGCAAGTTATTAATGGTCTTGGTCAGGGAGAAAGCAAGGTATAGACGGTTAGACTTAGGGATATTTCTCTCTCTCTCTTTTCTCTATCCTTATGTAGGGGGAGAAGGTTGAAAAGAAAAAGAGGGCGGGGCATGGTGGCACACGCCTTTAATCCCAGCCTGGTCTACAAAGTGAGTCCAGGGTGGCCAAGGCTAACATAGAGAGACCTTGCCTCAAAAAACAAAAAACCAAAAACAAACAAACCAAAAAGAAAATTGGGAGATACAGAAATAATATAGGAACGATAGGATAAAAGGGTAGATTACTGAACCCACTCTTATACATCTTTGTATATTGATACAAAACTAAGATTATAATTGGTTGCATTGGTCTTTTGTTCATTAATACAAAACTGAGGTTATATTTTGGTTACAGCATACTATGTATCAACTCTTTTTTAAGGTTTTGTACCTATGTAATTCTTAAAAATGTAACATGACGTTGGGAAGTTTAAGTTCTTTTGAAAGTTACTATCACAATCTGTTTAGAATAATTAAGAAATGCAAACTAAAGCTGGATGTGGTGGCTGTCTTGAAAAACAAAACAAACAAACAAAGTCAGACATGGTGGCGCACGCCTTTAATCGTAGCACTCGGGAGGCAGAGGCAGGCGTTTCTTTGTGAGTTCTAGGCCAGCCTGGTCTACAAAGCCAATCCAGGACAGCCAAGGCTATAAGAAAAACCCTGTCTCAAAAAACAAAGCAAACCAAACAAACAAACAAGAAAAAAAAAAAAGAAATGCAAACTCATAGTCAAGCAAACTTGTGGTTTTGTTAGGTACTAGTTTAGTTAATCACAGATGCTTTCTCAGTTCATCAGTCAGTGTATAGCTAGAAACAAGTAATTCAGATATATTAGAGATAGATAGTCTTCAAAAGCCTCAGATGTCTATAGAATATAGCATTTAAAGATGTTTTATTTAAAAAAAGATGTTTTATTAATCTGAGAATTTTGGGGCAATGAGGCATGTCAGCTCCTGGAAGCACCCCTTTTTGACTTTGAAGATGATGAACATCCAGAAATCCATCTTTAGGAGATGGCTTCATATGTGGCAAGCAAGCCAGTAGGCAAAAATTGTTCTTGCTTCTACTGCAGACAGAATACTGGACAAACTGGATGCAGGAAAGTTGACTGCTGAGCTTTGCCAAGGACAAGGTAGACAAATCCTTCATGTTATCTGTCTCACAGGAGAGTCTGTCAGGTATTCTGAGCCAGAAGGCTGAGATGATGCTCCAATTTTATAGAGACATCTTGGGTGACTGTCCAGGCAGCCAACAGAATCTGTCATTTCTACAGCTTGCTCTGCGCTTCCTGTTTATTCAGATAGTATTTATCTTTCTAAGGTCTCTGATGGGGTTGGAGACTGGGTAGTTACAGTCTCACAGTTAAGCTTAGTTGTTTATGATTTAAGGAGACGTTGTAAAGCCTAAAAAAATGTTTTTTGGTTGACAATGCAAGTTATGATACAAAGTGATTTAGGCACAGAACTTTGGACTCACCACATGGGACAGATAGTAGAATACTTTCTCCAACGTTGCTATACACATATGGACTAGACATTGCAAGTGTAATTTTTACCTGATAGCTATAGTTTGTTGATGTTAGAGGGAAAAAATTTTTTTTATTTAGACAGAAAGGGGGAAATGCTGCAGGATATTTGATCCCATTGTGAATCCCAAGATTGTGAACTGTACAAACCGGTTTCTTGTTTGGTAGGTTCAGCTCTAACATACTTTTAATACAAGAACTTTCTCCTTATTTATCTATTTTATTTACTTTGTGAGGCAGGTTTGAGACAGGGTTTCTCTGTGTAGCCCTGGCTGTCCTGGACTCTCTTTGTAGACCAGGCTGGCCTCGAACTCCCAGAGATCCACCTGCCTCTGTCTCCCGAGTGCTGGGATTAAAGGCGTGCGCCACCATGCCCGGCTCCAAGCTAGCAGGTTTTAACCCCAGCATCTGGCTCCTGATTCTTTATTAGTAAAATTGAATGATTGGGATTTTCAGTTAAAAAAAACAAAAAACAAAAAACAAACAACAGTTCTGAGGGTGGAGAGATTTAGAGTGCATACGGCTCTTGCAGAGGCTCCGAGTTTGGTTCCTGGCCCCAGTTCCAGCTCACAACTACCTATTAAGTCTAGCTGTGACCCTCTGACCTTCTCATAAACAGACATGCACTAGTACACACACACACACACACACACACACACACACACACACACACACACACACACACACCCGAGCATGGAGCCATGGAGCCTTTAATCTCAGCACTCAGGAGTCAGCTGCAAGCAGATCTCTGAGCTCAAGGCCAGTATGTTCTACATTGTGAGTTCTGGGACAGCCTGGGCTAATACATAATTAAATAATACATAATTAAAAATATTCAAGGGGATAGGAATGTATGTGCAAGTACTTAGCCAGTATGTGTGAGGGCCTAGGTTTCCTATCACCACACACACACACACAAACCTCAGGTTCAGGCTTTCAGCAAGTGTCTCTTATATGTGCTACATTGTCCCTATTGCTAGGCTGCAAGAGGCCCATTGCGGCTGGCTGCTTCTGTCTGGGTCATAGTCATCACATACTGGGCATGGTAGGGGAGAAACAGAAAGGCCCATCTAAACCTGAGGACCCAGATTAAATTTCTAGCACCCACATTAGGCTGCTTGCAACCACCTGTAACTCCAGTCCCAGGTGATCCCAATACCCTCTTCCACCACTGTGAGCGCCAAGCGCACATGTGGTGCATAGACATATACGCAAGCAAACACTCATACGAAATTAAAAAAACAAAATGAAAGAAACGCAAGCAAGAGGTTAGGGGCACTGGGAGTCCCGAGGCATCTTAGTCCAACTAGAGATCAGTAGAACCAAGCCTTGGCTTCGCCCCTTTCTGTTTAATCTGCCTCAGCTATGTGCTTCCGCCCCCCTCCTCCCTCCCCCCCATCCCTTAGGACGTCAACCCACAGCAGGGGGCTTCTACCAGTGCCTCTTACCTGGCACACCTTGGCCTGCAGCCTCCCTCTCTACATCCCTGGGAGCTAAGGAAAGCTTTGTGAGCCCCATCTGTCAGACTCTGCAGATTCCACCAGAAACCACATAGCGTGTGCTGCTTCTCAGTTTCCTTCTGGACTGACATCCTGTAATTCCTTGGTAGACCAAAGTGCCTGCGTACACAGTCACGCCCCCAGCCCCGCCCCCAGCCCCAATATCCCGCTATTTCCAGAGTGAATGCTGGTCAGAGTCATCTGGCCCTTGATTGTCTGTACCTCAGTATCTACTCTCACCTTACTGGCCCGGCTCCCTTTATTCCAGGACTGAGCCCTGTCTCTTCCTGAGAAGCAGATGGCTCGCCTTCCCCGCTGGGAGCCGGATGCGTTCCCAGCAGAGCGTCACCATCACTTTGGATCTGCCTGTTAGCGCTTAGTTTATTGTTTTCCATCCCCGAGCATTTCTCAGGCTCCTGTTGCTGCTTCCTCATTTTCTCGCCTTTTATGGGGTTCTGCCCTCTCAAGAGTTCCATCCTAGGAAACCACACACATCTCTCCCCATGGCGCCAGTCTGTGTGATTGGGCCGGTGTGTGGTTGAGGGTTTCAAACCAGAAGCTGGGAATGAAGGCCCCAGCCGACCGAGAGCCCCAGACGTGCCCCTTCTCACCGTGCGGAGAAATGTGAATCGCATCCGCTGTTCCGCTGGCCCTTTTACTAAAAGATTCAGTTATGTTCATGTGCAGCCGCGGAGCCAGCCAGCACTGAGGGTTTGGCTGTGTGACTAAGCAGGAATTTGGGGACTGTTTCCTGAATACCCACTCCATCACCTCCCGGCTCCCCGTTGGATGTTGGAAGGAAGCTCCTGGGCCTGCCACAGGAGGATGCTGTTTGAGGGTGGCAGAGAGGAGGGTTCGCTTTTTTTTTTTTTTTTTTTTTTTGACAGGGTTTCTCTGTGTTACAGTCCTGGCTGCCCTGGACTCACTTTTGTAGACCAGGCTGGCCTCGAACTCACCACCCGGTGGAATTTTTAATTTTTATAGCTGTGATACTGCTCCTGTGTTTGTGGGAAACGCTGGCTGAAGTACTTAAGGTCAAAGTGAGACAGTGTCTACAATTACTTTCAACAAAAATGCCCCAGCGATGTATGTACAAAGGACAGAGGTTAACTATGGATGAGTCACAGCAGATGTTCAGCACTTGTTCAGATATTTTTATGCTTATGTGATGTGTGTGTGCCCATGCATACGTGTGTGCGTGTGCGCGCGTGCTCAAGAGCGCATGTGCTGGTGCCCACAGAGATCAGAAGAGTGTGTCAGACAGATGCTGGAGAGTTGTGAGCCTCCTGACCTGCCATCGTTGACAGCCTCCTGCTTTGATGCCAACAGCTGCCTTACTGAGCCTGGGGACAGCAGTGCTCCTCCACAGTAACACCCCCCCCCCATCCCCCTCTCATCTCCCAGGGAAGAGCAGTTGACCCTCATCCTTGTGGCTGTGGTACTCAGGTCCTCCCCATCCCCCTGGGGTAACTGCACTAACCAATTGTCTCCGGAGTGACCCTGTGACCTGCCTGCCTGTTCAGCACCTGTGTGGATCTCCCCTTCTCAGCTGCGGCCCCCACCCACCAAGGCCTTCCCAGGTTCTCCTCCTGCCTGTGATCAACACCTGTCACCTGGTTCCTCCATTCTCACCACCTGTTCCTCACCCTGCCTCTGCCTGGTAGAAAATGGGAACGTGAGCTGGGCGGTGCCGCCGCCTTTAATCCCAGAGGCAGGTGGATCACTGTGAGTTCTGAGGCCAGCCTGGTCTACAAAGTGAGTCTAGGACAGCTAAGGCTGCACCGAGAAACCCTGTCCTGAAAAACCTAAAAAAGAAAGAATATGGGAACCTGGTCACTTCCTTTCAGGAATTCCTCCCTTGTTCCACCATTCCTCCGTCCTTAGCATTCTTGGGGCCTTTCAATTCCAACACATGAAAGGGAGGAGGCAGAGGGCCCAGCATGCCTCTGGCAGTTTTAGCAACTCTCTAAGTAGCACTCAAGAGCAGAAGTTACTTGCTGAAACCAGCCAGATCATGAAATGACCGCGGGAGCCAGGAGCTAGCAAAAGGACACACGGTCGAAGCCCCTGTGTTGCTTATTTTTATTGACAAAAAAGCTGAAACATTGAACAGGCCCAAGGGACACTAGAAAGTGACTGGCATGGTCCCAGAAGCACAGAACAAAGGCTGTGCTGGAAGGCGTGGGCGTCTCTCTGGCCCTAATCCCTTAGCATCTACCACTCCCTCCCCGCACCTGCAGTCACCTGAGAGGAGGCTGGGCCCATCACCACCAAGGAAAAGACCTAGGACAAATGAAAACACAGGAAGACACCCACATCTAATGGTGCATTAGGGACCTAATGGACCATTAGGGAACAGCGGGAACACGGGACATCTCCAAACGACAGAGAATTCTATCTGCAGTGACCTGCCAAACTCCAGCAACGTTTTCTAAATCAAGGAAAGCAGTAAGTCTCCTGATGCCTGGAGCACAGGACTGTTGAGCTAACACTGGGCTACAGCTAGGGAACCATCAACACTTGCCATCTAGGACGCCCACCTCCCTTCTAGGCTTGAGGCGCAGTGGTACTCTTTGTAGAGTGAGGATAATGCTTACAAGGCACTTGACTAATGTCTGGCTCCCCCATCCCCCAATATCTCCTCACTCCTTGCTGAACGAGGGCTTAACTGTGTGTGTGTGTGTGTGTGTGTGTGTGAGAGAGAGAGAGAGAGAGAGAGAGAGAGAGAGAGAGAGAGAGAGAGAGAGAGAGCGAGAGAGAGAACAGGAGGCTCCAAATGATGTGCTGCTTCTCCTGACTTCACATCACTTGTTCTTGTTGATTTTTCAAAGATCCCTTCTCTGAGTTCTAGCTAATGCCTGGGACCCTTTGGAAGGGGTGGGACATTTTTCCTGGGCAGGCCATCTAATATGGCATAGATGTCAAACAGTGCTACATCCACTGGACTCCTGAGGTGCCAACATTAGTTGATACACAGGGTCCCTGGACAGGTGCCCTTCTGTGCTGCACTACAGATGTGGACAAGGCAGACTCCAGCTGGGCACGGTCAGCCATGATTGACAGCTGGCACAGAACACTGCCTTTCCACAAGTTCCTACCCTCCAGTCCCTGGTAAGGAGCTGGCCTACAGAATGCAGAGTTCTTTTCCTTGTGAGCTAGAGTTTCCCCATGTAGCCTTGGCTGTCTTGAAACTCATTAAGTAGACCAGGCTGGCCTTGAACTCACAGACATTCACCTGCCTCTGCTTCCCAAGTACTCGGATGAAAGGCAAGAGCCATAACACCCATTGAATGCAGACAAATCTTGGTGTTGAAGGCACCATTGGGTGCTTGGCCTGGGTCAATCCTGAGGCAGCCTTCCTTGTTTTGTACAAGTCAGTTTAAAGTTATATTCATAAGTGTGTAGAGACTCCAAAGCTCAGAGGAGCCCAGGCAGCTATCAGTTCCAGGCTGATGGTTTCAAATGGCTTTGCAGCACCGTTCACACAAGCACTGCAACCTTGCAGCCATCAGCTCATGCCTGGTAGACGCAGGGAGTACACAGACCTTGTGCCACCTTGTGTGTGAACCCACACCCACACATGCATGCATAAACAGAGCTAGGGATGATGCTAAAGGGCTGGTTTACCACACAAATCAAGGAGAGACACAGGTATCACCTATCGGTCAGTGCATGTTCAAGAGACAGTCACAAAAACACCACCACTTTTAGCTACAACATGACACGTTTGGCAGCTTCCACAGAAACAGGCTTCCTCACCCCAAGCTGTTACAGAGGGTCCACAAAGTCCTTGCTCTTTGGTCCAGTTCAAGATGCTGGGGGAGGAAAACGGGGTCAATCAGGTACAAGGCTGCAGAAGCAGTCATACCAGCTGCTGTCTGTTCAGCCCGGCTTAGATGCTGCAGCCTCAAACCTCCTGGGAGAAGGGGGGGGCCACATGCGGCCCAGCTGTGGGAGAGACACTGGGCGAAGCTACTTGTGGGAACAGGAACAGCAACCGCCACCCCTCAACCACAGCACAGGACCCTGCATCCTCCTGCCTTGGAGGCTCTGTTCATAGGACTGTGGGTCCTCTGGCAACGTTAGTCTATACTCCAAACCTCAGTTCAACACACCAATGCTGAACTCTCCTCCAACCTCAAGGAGTGTCTAGGTCAGGGAAGAATGGTCAAAGCAACTGTCAGCGTCCGGCAGGGCACACGCAGGCCGAGCCAGGGCGCAGCTCAGGACGAGCCTTCTCCCTCTGCTCCATCTTTTTGCATCTAGACGTTTCAGGGAGCTAGAGCTTCCTGCTTCTCCTCAGTTCTCCACAAGGCTCCAGCCAGGGACCCATCCCAGATGCTGTCGTGAAGGTCTGTCATAACACTGGCTAGGAAACAAAAGCAGGTTTCTGAAAAGGGGCCGTGCGGCCAGACGCCCACTGTCGTCGTCCAGGCGGGAGGGGCTCCTCTGGCTCTGGCCAGACACCACTTCTCCAGGACCAGGTGCAGCTTTGCTTTGCAGTAGCTCGTTACTGTACAGGTGCAGGATATCCCCTCGCAGCTGCTCGGCCGATCACTCTCTTGCCTCAGGGTTCTGGAACTTCAGATTGTCTGCTTACATCCGAGAGCCTCTCTCCTGAAGAATCTAAGAGTGGAAGATGGACAAAGACAGAGTCAGCCGAGCAACTGCTGAGGGAGCCAAAGGCCCACGGGTGCAGCGAGGCCCAGAGGTAAAATATGTGTTCAACCTGGGGAAGGCTGGGTCCCCAGCACCAGTACTGGGTGCAGGACTCAAATCACTGGCTACAGCTGGTGACAGTGTCGTGTGTGCTTGTGGGGAACCGTGCAGGAGGAAAAGGGAATCATGGCTGTCAAGGAACAAGGCAGACATGCCTGGCTGAGTCTAGCAACACGGAGAAGTGCCATCAGTGCAAGCCCCAGCCTCTTCACCATCCTAACCAGGCTGTTCCCATCACTGCTTTACAAATCCAGAGAACTGACTGCGTGTGTGTGCGTATGTGTGCATGTGCGTGTGCAATGCCTGTGCTGGGGTGGGGTTCATGCTGCTGTGGTGGCCAGGGTGGAAATCAGGCATCTTCCTCAGCTGCTCTCCATCTGCTTTATGGTCTCTTTTTGGAGACAAGGTCTCTCCCTGAAGCTGGAGCTCGCCGTCTCCTCAGCCCTACAAATCCTGATTTAAATCCAGCATCTGAGAGGAGACAACACTGTGGCTGCGGAAGGAGTGGAAGGAACCCAGCAGCAGCTCAGTAAAGCTGCAGAGTCTGCGTACAGAGGAGGCAGGGGACAGCCTGAGGAGGCAGGGGACAGCCTGAGGAGGCAGGGGACAGCCTGAGGAGGCAAGGGACAGCCTGGGAAGCCAGGTCCTACCTTGGCCTTTTCGCTTGGCTCTATGACAATGCCGTTGGTAGAATTATTTAGTTCTCTGGAGACAACACAGAGGAATTCTGCCTGGTCTTCATTTCCGTAGTTATAGGAAGAGCCAATGCTGATAAGCTGGCAACACAAGGAGACCGTGACTGTCAACCATATAAACACGGACCGTAAAACACTCAAGTGCCAAGCCAGGCATGGTGGCACACACCTTTGATCCCTGCACTCTGGGTAAAGAGTTAAACAGATCTCTCTCAGTTTGAGGCTAGCCTGATTCGCATTGTTTCAGGGAAGCCAGGACTATTTAGTGAGACCTTGTCTTAAAAAACCAACCAAACCCAATAAAAAGGCACCCAGTGCCACACAAGTCACATCCGCTCTAACTAGACTTTGTAGTTTTACGCTTCAAAGGATAAAAGTTCTCTGGGGACAACCAAAGTCCAGGGACTAAGTGGATCCTAATCTAGGTACCACCATGGATAAAGGTCTGTCCATCCTTGTCCCCCACCCCCAGGGCCAAACACCATCCCAAAGGCAGCAGGAGCATCACTGGGTCACTGCTATGTCAACATGAGGTCAGATGAGCAAGAGAGTACTTGCTCGGCCCCCCGCTGTTGCCACTGGTGCTCTCTGCAGACCAGAGACTGGAACATTGAGAGAACTGGGAAGTCCCAAGCAAGCGAACCACCCTGCAGCCACCAAAGCCACACGCCATGGTACTTGAAACCCTCTTGGAGAAACACCCTCAGCATGTAAGTTTCAATTGGAAGTCTGCATGTAGAGAAGCCTGGCAGAGAGCAAGTGCAGCCTCACAAGCTCTCCTGCGGCAAGGCTGCAGCGTCTTTGGACAACTTCACATCACACCTTGGATGCAAGAAGAATAGATTTCATTTTCCCTCAGGACATTAGCAAGATGCCATACGAGGACTGGAGGTACAGGTCTCCAGCAGGCCACTTGCCTAGACTTTGTGAGGCCACGGGTTCAAGCCCTAGGTCTACGATAACATAATAAGTAACATTTTAAATTATCCAATACCTTCATAAAGAATAGTCACATATCTACTTTAAAATAACCTGATTAAGATTATGCATCAGGGCGCTGGAGAGATGGCTCAGTGGTTAAGAGAACTGCCTGTTCTTCCAAGGGTCCTGAGTTCAATTCCCAGCAACCATATAGTGGCTCACAACCATCTACAATGTGATCTGATGCCCTCTTCTGGCCTGCAGTTGTACATGCAGGCAAAACATTGTATACAGAATAAAAATACTAAAAAAGAAAAAAAAGAAAAAGAAAAAAAGATTATGCATCAGGAAAAACAGTTGTGACAATAAACCCTGTGCAGCACTTGGCTCCCCATGTGACGGGGCTGACTCTGCAGTGGGGACAGCGGGAGCTCTCCCTCTAGCTATAGCCTAACAGCCTCTACGCAAGCTGCGGCTTTGGTTTTGTAAGTGAGCGTCAGTGAAGCTGGCTCTGCGGCTCCATGTAAACACAGTCACCTCCACACAAAACCACATTCCCTCTATTGGAGCTCGGCTTCAGTTGAGGCAAGAGGAGATGGATGAGGCTGCCATCTACTGGAAGAACACGGTAAAAGCCAGATTCTCAGGGGCTTTGTTTTAGCACAGAGTTAAAAGACAGGAAGGGGAGAGAGTGCTGGGAAAGGATGGCGGCACACGCCTGTGTCTGGTCCCTCCTAGCACACCTGAGATCCATACATCCAGTTGTTGAAGCCAGTCTTCTTTAGGACTCTCAGAATGATGTCAGCCATGCACTTCTGAAAGGAAATTTCTGAGGCAAAGAAAAGCAATGGGAGCTGGCGTGGTGGTGTGCGCCTTTAATCCCAGCCTGGTCTACAAAGCAAGTCCAGGACAGCCAGGGCTACAAGAGAAACCCTGTCTCAGAAAACAACAAAAAGAACAAAACCAAAGCAAAGCAAAGCAAACTCTAAATGTGAAGCCAAGAGATGTGGTCCCCTTCCACCCTTCAGTTATCATATGCCACTGGGCAAGCACTGCACACCGAGGAGCTCTTTCCCAATTTTGAAATGGGGTCACACCGCCTCATCCACTCCCACTCCCAGGGCTACCTACTGGCTGTCCTGGCTCCTTGGGATCAAGTGCTGGGGTCATTTCTCTTTGAGAAATATACCTGTTCGAATTTCCAGCCGTCAGACATGGTGGAGACCATCTGAGTGAGCTCCTCCTCCTGACACTGCAGGACCCTGTACACGTGCTTCACGGGGCCCTGCAAAGAAGAGGCACACTAGGAGGACCACAGCATCGGGGCCCCACTGCCCAAAGCTGCCTCGGGGGGTTCTCGGATCACCCACAGCCCCAAGGATATGAACCAATGCATACAATAACCCTGATATGCAGAGGGACAGCTTCTGTGACCAGTCACTGACCAGGAAAGTCACTTCTCCACCCCAGAGGGCTTCTCTGTGTGGCCCTGGCTGTCCTGGACTCACTCTGTAGACCATGCTGGCCTCAAACTCAGAGATCCACCTGCCTTGGCCTCCCAAGTGCTGGGATTAAAGGTGTGCACCACTGTGCCTGGCTGAAAGTCACTTTTTATATGTGATTTGGATGTTAAAATACACACCATATTTTGGTGCTCCAGACTGGATATAAGTAATTATGGCCATGACCTTTATGAAAATCACTTTTGTTTATGTGTGTGTGTGTGTGTGTGTGTGTGTGTGTGTGTGTGTGTGTGTGTGTGTATAGCATGTGTAAGGCTAAGGTTACAGGTGGTTGTGAGTCTGGGTGCTGGGATAATGGCATATACCATCACACCTGGCACGTGTGTCCAAAATGTCCTGGAATTCACCCTATATCCCAACCTGGTCTCAAACTCCTAGTTCTGCCCCTGCTTCAGTTTCCCATATGCTGGTATTATGGTATGCCACCTGCCAATGGGAAATGTGTATTAATATATCATCATAGTAAGGAGAAAACACATACTGTACTCATTAGTCCCCTTTGCTGATGCTACCAGGAAGCTGTCAATGCTGAACAGCACATTTCTCTTACAGAGGTGAGGTATGATAGGAACTAAACATCTGTTTGTTTGCACTCCTGCCGAGGTTCCCAGCCCCCTAGGACTTCCTGAGTGACAAATGGAGCACATTTGTAAACACAGCAGTCAGAGGGCTGAGCCAGGAGGCCCGAGAGCCCAGGCTGGGGCTGCACGAAGAGGCTGCGAGTCAGAACACCAAGAAACAAAAACTGTCTTTCGGGGCTGATGGCGTGGGCGGCTCAGCAGTGCCACTGTCTAGCATTTGTGAGGTCCTGGCTCCACCCCAAGCACCTTAAAAGACAAAACAGTAAACTGCAGAGCAGCTGCTACTCACAGCCCTAAGGTGGCGCATGCTGTTCTCTGTGAATATACACAAATCCCCCACAATCCCCTTTGATAGGACCGATCAGGTTTATATTACAAAATTCAGGGCATCCCAGAAGATAGTGGCTAGAGTACGCAAAGTCTCTAAGATCTACACCGCCATTAACCCCCTTGGTTCTCCTCCAGAGTCAGCCCACTAGTGCTCCAAGAAGAACCAAGACTAACTACAAAAATAAATAAATAAAAATAAATAAATTAGGAACAGAAAAGTACTTAGAAAGGTGGCAGTCACTAGGAGCTAAGTAGGAGCTAAGAGGCCATGGCAAACAGGAGCTTAGAGCCCCCACCTCTTAGGCTCTGCCTGAAGGCCTGCCGGGTACAACCGACAGTGCACAATTTCAAAGAGGTAATATCTGGAAATCTACAGTCAACTGTAGCTTAGCAGCTTGTGGACAAAGGAAGAGGGTGCTTTGATTATCAACCCATTTCTCAGAGGTCACTACACGAAAAGGACAGATGAAACATCAATCAGCATCAAAAGGCCTTGACATTCCTGGAACAAAAAGCTTCCAACTGGGTTTCAAGCTTTAAGCTCTCAGAGTCTAGAGGACTAATTAAGCTAATTGCTGCCATCAAACAGAAATCCTAGGATGCTCTCAAGGGATCAGCTAATGGCTGAGAATGCAGAACACTCAGGCTCCATGATTGGGAGGGCTTCAGATTACACAACCAGGTGCCCTCCAAACATCTACCAAGCAGTCCAGTCTACTTTAGGCTGTGGGAACTGGGGATAAAGCTAGACCCCCTAAGCATCTACTTATTACATAGCTACACAGGGAGAGGTGCCATGGGAATGTAAGGTGGCAGGGACAGACAACACACGGTCTTAGTTCATGTCTCTGCTTGTGGATATCAACAAGAAGCCTTCTTACATGGCCAGAATAAGTCTCCCATCTCTGCAAATGCCTGAGAGAAATGGCTGAGCAAATCTGACTGCCTTAGTGACAGACTAAGGCAAGAGCCACTCCTGTGCCACCAGACAGGGGTCACGAAGAGCACAGCCTGGCAGTGCTGCAAACCTGGAGTCTGCTCTCTCCTGCTGGACTCCAGCGTTCTTGGGAGCAAGGGCTGAACACAGCCCAGCAGCTGCTCGCCATGCGATGAGTGACATGCGTAGCAGCTAAGTGTGCCCTACCAGCTGCCCTCCCCTTACAGTGGCATTTGTGTTATCACTGAGTTAATATGAAAATCCAGATGCTGTAATAAAAAGAGGCTGCACGTCATTTTCTCAGCAGCACGATTCACAGACGGTTTCAGGTGATTGCAGAAGTTGGATGTGAGACCACAGCTTAAAGACAGTCCCAGGAAAGGGCTCATGCGAGCGAGGCTGTGGGCTTCCCATGGAGGGGACAGATGCTCCATCGGTAAGAATGAGCTTTCTGGTTCCGGCAATCCCAGCACTACAGAAGACGAGGCAGCACAAGACCAGGCTGGGCTACAACCTGGAGGACAAGCCTTGGCCCTCAATGGCCTGGGCTCCTCCCGTTGCCACACGGGGCACAGCAGCAGCGTCCTAAGGGGTGGGCTCTTCTGTTCTCTCTGCTACTCTCATTCAGTCCCTTCCTCTGACACTCTGGCCCTCCAGCCCTGAGGAGAATGGCATCCTCTCACAGCGCAGACAGAGCCCCCAGGAGAGGTTCTGTCCTTGCAGTTCTAGACACCTTACTTGTGAAGTTCTGTTCTCATTGTCACGTATCCTCTCCTTAACCAGGCGCACGAGAGATGCGATGTTGTAAAACTCTGCTTCTTCCAGCACACCTAGAAGAGACGTGTGAGCCACCAGGAAACAGCATGGCAAGGCTTGTCTTCGAACATGCATCTCATCTCCCCTTCAGCCTCGGAATTATATATAGGGCATGTCCATAACCGTCCCCACACTAAATAAATCAAGCACCAGGGGTTTCTTTGCACCCGCCCCCATCATCCCTCATGCTTCCTCCTGGCACCTGCTCATTAGATGTCCATATGTCACCTTGTTCCTGGAACCTGTCACACAGGATAACTCCTGATCCTGCAGTACTTACCTGTTTTCCCTAAAAAGAGCTGGTGGGTAAGCGCATGTATATAAACTTAAGAATTTAGTACCCGGCGTGGTAGCACATGCCTATAATCCCAGCACTCGGAAGGCAGAGACAGACGGATGTTTATGAGTTTGAGGTCAGTCTGGACTACAAAGTGAGTCCAGAACAGCCAAGACTGCACAGAGAAACCTTGTCTTGAAAAGAAAAAAAAATAATAAGATAATTATTATCTGAGCAAGACTAAAAGGCAGTGAGGGATGGGCAGCTGCAGAATGTTTACCTAGGGAGGCCTGATCCCCAGCTGACAGAAAGGGGTGTGTGCGCGTGCGTGTATGTGGTGTGTGTGTGTGTGGTATGTGTCTGTGTGGTGTGTGTCTGTGTGGTGGTGGTGGTGAGCAATCCTTGACTCCTCTCATGGTAATCAAAACCAAAGCTCTTAGAGTAACTATGGGATGTATGCTCCTGCATCAGAAAAAATGCTCTAATGAACATTACTATAACAATTGACAAGCTGATAAGACAATGCAGATAAATAATCAATATTACGTTTCCTGAGTTGTTAACAGGATTGTGCCAGGTTCCTGTCTTTAGAGTAACACAGAGAATTATTAAGGCATGAAATCTGCCATCTATTCTCAGTCAGAAATAAAAACTCTCGGGACGACGAGGGACGAGAGGCGGGTGGAAGAGATGACTGGCAGGAGGACACGAAGTTCAACAGTGGAAGAAAACATAACAAAAACTGTCCAAAACTGGTGAATCTTAGTAAAGGGAACTTTGTATTATTCATGCCTTTTTCTTTAGCTCCAAAATTATTTGAAAATAAAGTGTTTTAAAGGTTATTTTTATCAGGCAGGGGTTAAGAGCACTTGTTCTTTTTTTTTGGGGGGTTTTTTTGAGACAGGGTTTCTCTCGTAGTCCTGGCTGTACTGGATTTATTTTGTAGACCAGGCTGGCCTCGAACTCCCAGAGATCTGCCTACCTCTGCCTCCTGAGTGCTGGGATTAAAGGCGTGCTCCACCACACATGGCCACTTGCTATTCTTGTAGAGGACCCAGGTTAATTCCTAGCGTCCACATGATGGCTCACAACCATCTGTAACTCCAGTGCCAGAAGCTTTGACACCCTCTTCTGGCAGGCACACTTGTGGTGTACAGATAAAACATTCATACATGTAAGTTAAAATAAACATTTAAAATAAAAATATTTTTATCAAGCCATGCCTGGTAGTGCATACCTGTAATCCCAGAACTCTGGGAGGCAGAGGCAGGCAGATCTCTGTGAGTTGGAGGCCAGCCTGGTCTAGGACAGCCAAAGCTGTACAGAGGAAACCCTGTCTCAAAAACCAAAATAAACAAACAAACAAATAAATAATTACTTATTTATTTTTGTTAGGTGTGGTGGTGCATGCCTTTAGTCTCAGCAGAGGCAGATGGGTCTCTGAGTTTGAGGTCAGCCAGGCCACATACTGAGACTCTTATCTTAAAAAACCAAAGAAGCCATATTTATCTATTTGTACGGCTGGGAAGGGCAAGAACACGGAGGCCAGAGGACAATTTGCTGTAATGGATCCTTTTCTTCCACCTTGTGGGTGCCAGGGACTGAACTCAAGTTATCAGGGTTGGCAACCTCCTGTTGGCTCAGCATAAGTCTTTTTATTAAAGGCAAAAAAGACTGTCAGTCTAGCTCGTAGGATACTGAGCATGTGGAATTTATTACGTTTTTTTTCTATTACTTATATATGGATCTGAAATGTGTTTCCCTCCCACAGGGTTTCTCTGTGTGGGCTTATCTGTCCTGGAACTCGCACGGAAGACCAGAGTGGCCTCAAGCTCCAAAATCCACCTGTCTCTGCCTGCAGAGTGCTGGGATTAAAGACATGAGCCAACACTGCCAGCCATGATGTTTTAAAAGGCTGTTTATACACCAGCTCCCTTCAGGGAGAAAGAGTAAGTGAGAAAAGGGGTGTGAGGAAGAGAATGCCCAGCACGCAGTTCCTCTCTGCTGACTACAGGGCTGTCTTTAAGCCATTAGTGAGGATGGCCGCCACAAGCTTCTCTACCCCGAAGTAATGGTTCTAGATCAGGGGCCCTGGATTTAGTAAAGGACCCCAAATTTCCACTGGATGCCTCCAGAAAGACCAGGCAGGCCTTTGACATAGAGGACCAGACCCACTTACAACCCGAATGCCCTACAAAGCAACCACGACACGGCAGCCAGCGACACGGCTGCCAATGGGCTGGGGAGGGAATCAGGTCAGCTGCATACCTCACAGGGAAGCCTGAGACCAGAGTCTTAAGGAAATGAGGTCAGGCCTTTAGTAATATTATTTTTGCAAGTCCAAAGGAAAATGGAAAAATAAAAATAACTGAACTCCAGTGAAGTGGCACTTCAGGCTACGGGCATTCACCGCCAGTGAATCAAGTACACACGAAAGGACTGTGACAGTTCTGCAAATCTGCGAAGCAGAGCAGCCTGGCTCCCCACTACTGTGGCCGAACAGAACCTGTGCAGTGTCCTTCAAGGCTCCCGGACAAGCCTGGGGACTGGAGGCCTCCTGCCTACTTGCACTAACTCACATATACAAAGCCCAGGGAGGATCCCACACAAAACTGAAGTCTGCAAAGCCGTTTTAATCAGTTGGGAGTTCAAAACCACCCAGTGAGGTCTCCTTACCTTCTTCTGCCAACTCCTTGGTAATGATGAGTTTTCCATGGCGGAGGTAGTTCAGGATAGGACCAAAGTAGGTGGGGTCTCTGTCAATCAGATATGCTCCAGTCTCGTCCTGCCAACCAAGCACAAGTGAGTACTGTGACCCTCTCAGAAACAGTCTCTAGATAGCATTTCCCCCTCATCTGTCAGTGCACTCAGGCAACATATTTTTTTCTTTTCTTTTCTTTTTTTGGGTTTTTCAAGACAGGGTTTCTGTGTGTAGTCCTGGAATCACAGTGTGGACCAGGCTGGCCTCGAACTCAGAGATCCACCTGCCTCTGCCTGCCAAGCTCTGGGATTAAAGGGACAGATTCTTTATTTATGTATTTACTTTAGTGACCCTGTTTTGCTACAGTTGCGTATTTTAAACTCTTGGCAAGAGGCTGGCTTTAAGATCATTTCAGGTCAGTGTCATTCTTAGACACACGGGTCATCCCCATTAGGCCCACAATCATTTAACATTCTTCTGTAGGATGCCAGCTACGGGGGACAAAGGAAACAACACAGCTGTGTGTTGACCATTTTGATTTCTTCATTGCCCCTGGACTACATTCCTAATTCTAAGAAAACCTCCGTTCTATTGGCAACTCTCCTGAGCCCTAGGCCAACATCAGTGGGAGTCCGCATTGCCAGCTGTAATCTCACACACCCTAGCTGTGCCCAGAGGAAGCGCGGTACTGCCAGGACTTGGCTCAGAGTAGCTTTAATCCTTCTCATCTTTACAGTAAAAGAAACAAGAAACTAGCTTCTGTGGCCATAAGGAAGATTTAGGGTATGTAAAAATAAGTCTCTATAAACAGGAGTTCTAGAATCTCTTCAGTTTGGAAGGATTGGATTCCCATCAGAGAACAGACGAAACTGCTAAGTGTCCATGCAAGTCTGTTAACCAGGGGAGCGCTTTATGGCATGGGGAGCAGGGTAAGCTACAGCCAGTGATGCATTTGAGAATCAAAGATGAGCCTGTAAAAGTTACAGTGCAAAATGGCAATTAATGGCATGTCTTGCCACCCCGCAACCCTTTGATTAGCGGTTTAACATCATTCCTCTGTCTACACATGCTCTGGGTTCTAACGAGTCAGCTTAGATTTTCATAGACAAATGCAATCATCTTTCCAGGGAATGCATTTACTTCCAAAAAAATGTGTCAAAAACGGTGACTATTACCGCATGCAAGGTCTGCCACCAGGATTTTAACACCGCCACAAGCAGTTCCTGTGGTGGACGCTATCGTTAAGGCCCAAGTTTACCACCACTTTGCACGGGGATGGCACAGGACCTGAGTCTTGGGAAAGTGACAAAGAAATGGTCATTCACCCTGACCCAGTTCCGAACGCATCTGACACCAGCAGCGGGGGCGGGGGGCGGCTGTACGAGAGCCAGGGATAAACTCATGCAGATCTGAGAAGGTGGGAACCTCAGGAAGGACAGAGAATGTGAGGGGAGTACGAAAGGGGCTCCGGTGGACGCAGGTGGACAGCGTCCGAAGGAGCGAAGAGGGCGGGGCGAGAAGGGAAGCTGGAGTGTGCCTGAAGATGGGGGGGGGGGGGGGGGGGGGAGAAGCTCATTCAGAGGTGGCAGGTGCTAACCCCTGGGGCGAAAGGGGACTGAAGTACGGGTTTGCCGGACCTGCTGGAGGGAAGCGCGTCCCTGACATCGGGACACTAGCCAGGAAGGGGTCCCAAAGCCCGGGGGCGCGCCCGAGGGCGGGGCGCACCTTGTCCGAGTCCAGCTCCGGGTCCTCCTGGCAGCACAGGCGGCAGAGGAAGGACTTGGGCTCCCGGCCTAGGGTCTGTCTGGTGGTCACGAAGTAGGTGCCGCCTACGTTAAGCCGGACCCAGCGGGCCGCCCCGCCGCCCCCCGCCCGCTCCGGAGGTCCGGGCCCCGGCTCCAGTGGCTGCGCGACGGCGGCGGGCTGGCGGCCGTGTCCGCGGGGTGTGGGGCCGGCCGGCCGAGGGCTGGGGGGTCCGCGGCCCGAGCCTCCGCCGTCGCCCACCGCACTCCCGCCACCCCCTCCCAGCCCCGCAATCGCCGGGTCCAGCTGCAGTTCCGCCATCTTGGGCCGCCGCTGCCCGCGCGCCGCCGGGCCGGCCCATTCCTCGGCAGGGAGAGCCGGGCCGGCCCATCGGCGGGGGTGGGGCCGGGGGAAAGGGACGGGAGCGCCCCCAACCAGCAGAGACCCCGACGGCGCAAGCGCTGTGCCCGCCCTTGAGGGCGGGACTTCCTGTTCCTGTACCCATGATCATTGGCTGATGTATAAGATAAGCCCCGCCCGTTGCGTTTTCGGATTGGCCGAAGGGAGAACTTCCGTCAATACACTTCCGTTCCTTGCTGCGGGAGACACCGCTCTGCCGGGGTCGGTGAAGGTGAGTGGGTTTCGAGGTATTGGGTCCGATTCTCGAGGGCTCTTCTGCGTTAGATTCCAGACCTCGCTTCATCGCTTGTTCCGCCTCCGTGGAGGACGTCGGGCCTCAGAGCTGCCCTGCTGGCCGAGCGCCCGAGGTCACTGCTTTGCCCTGTTCCCCCTCGCGCGGCTGGGGCCTGCCAGTGGCATGGCCGTGACTGGGCCGAACACGATTAGTTAAGATCCACAAACCATAGATCACACTGTGTGGCGACCTCAGAAGTGCAGTTTAGGGGTTGGGGAGACGTCACATAGTCATGGTGATAAGCTTTCAGAGGGGGCAGAACGCCCAGCAGGCTCCAACGCTATGTCCTCCTCTCCCAACGGAGGGTTATGCGCATTTCTAGTGGGTAATACTGTGGTTTACCGCTTGGTCGGATAACTAGTAGTCATTGCTGTGCTCTTTACCTGTTTCCATGTGAGCAGGCCGGCTAATCTGAGAAACCACCAACGCTACAGATTAACCAAGTAACAAAGTCTTGACTACTGCGTTCCCCTAGTGCACTTATCGGTGTCTTTAGTTAACCTGACAGCTGCCTTAGCCTCTTCCCATCTAGAGACATAAGCTGTTCTGGGGCGGGAAGGAAGGAAGGAAGGGGACCGGCTAATGACAACGTTGATCATTAGGAAGGTAGCTTAGAGCTTGTATAGACGGTTACCACTGGCCGTGCTTATTTTCTGTTTTTTGTCTTGTTTTGGTGTAAGGACAGCTGCAGTCACTCTTTCTTCTCACTGTCATTTGTGTAAAATGCCTCTGAACGTGCATTGGACAATATGACATGAGTTATGAAGGGTCAAGTGAGTGGCAGGGGTTAACAACCCCTGACGTCTGTGTAAAACTAGGACAAATTGATGCCTACAGTTTTCACTCTTTTTTTTTTTTTTTTTTTTTTTTTTTTTTTTTTTTTTTTGTTTTTCGAGACAGGGTTTCTCTGTGTAGCCTTGGCCGTCCTGAACTAACTTTGTAGACCAGGCTGGCCTCGAACTCACAGTGATCCGCCTGCCTCTGCCTCCCGAGTGCTGGGATTAAAGGCGTGCGCCACCACGCCCGGCTCTTTTTTTTTTTTAACAGCTCTTTCTGCCAATTTGCACATGAGGAAATTTTGTCTGCCGTTTTTGAAGCCTTATCAGATTTTCTGTGTAAAATTTCTGTATGGTGGATAGAGTCAGTGGCTAAAACACTGTGGTTATTTAGCTTTTGTGCAGTTTATGATGTCCTTCAGCAGGGTTTGCAAAGACACATACGGAGCAAAAAGTAGAAATGGGTTTCTAAAGGTAAAGGGTTGGAGTAGAGGAAGGGCAGCCTAGTAAGAAATTATATATTATATTCTGTGTTATGCAGCTTTATTTATTGACTTATTGAGGCAGACTCATGTATTCCAGGGTGGCCTTGAATTCACTGTGTAATCAAGGATGACTCTGAACATTAAATTCTGTCAGCTTATGTGGTGCTGGAGAACGCAGGGCTTTGTCCGTGCCTGGCAAGCATTCTAACAACTAAACTGCATCCCTAGCCCCGTTTCTGGCTAAGTCCCTTATCTGTTGCATACCCTACCAGATACGTAGGTGATGCTGGCTTGTCTCTTAAAGACTTGTGTTTCCCTGAGATGCTCTCCTTCGGGGATTCTCTCCAAGACGCCGTATAATATGACCTGTTTGTTTTCTAGGATCCCAAGATGGCTGGGCGTAAACTTGCTCTAAAAACCATTGACTGGGTAGCTTTTGGGGAGATCATACCCCGAAACCAAAAGGCAATTGCAAACTCCCTAAAGTCCTGGAGTGAGACCCTCCACACCAGGTCAGTGTGTTGTGAGAAGGAGTCTGTTCCCCATACTTGTCACTGCACCTGGAAGCAATGTTTTGGCATTTGTTACATTTACGTAGTATGTATGTGAGTGGGTATCTGCCACTGTGTATGGACGTCAGAGGAAAAATTGTGGGACTTGGCTTTCTGCCTTCTACCATGTGAGTTACCAGGTCTTGAACATGTCCTCAGGCTCAGCAGCAAGGGCCTTTACCCACTTAGCCTCTTGTGAGCCCTGTGTAGGGGTTTCAATAGTCTGGTAAAGAAATCGATGTGTTTTGCAAATAAAAGCATTTTTGGCATTCTTGTGGTGGCCCTTGAGGGAAAAGTGTGCTGGTATTCCAGTGTGATGAGGGACAGGGAGATTGCTGTGTGAGCAGTGTCTTGCTCACTCCAGGCCTGACTTTTACTTTCCCATATGAGCAGGTTGGCTAATCTGTCTGAGACACCCCCAGCGATCGACTGGGCTTACTACAAGGCCAATGTGGCCAAGGCGGGCTTGGTGGATGATTTTGAAAAGAAGGTGAGCCTTCACATAGTTAAAGCTCTATCTTGTAAGGGGGTGGTGGGTTGGGAGGAAAATGGGTGTGGCCAAATGCCTCATGGTGGGTTTAGTGAGCACCTGTAAAGTATCAGAGTCCAGTCACTCCACAGTGCAAGGGAGCCTTGCTCCTGGGAGCTAAAAGGCTGCTAGGACTAGCTCTCCTCCTGAATTCCCCTTTAGTCTCCTTTTTATAACCTAACATGTTTTTCTTTTTTCACTCCCCTGGCCCTTCTGTCTCCCCGCTCCTCTATTAAAAAAATAATAATTTTATGTGTACGGGTATTTTGTCTACATATATTTCTGTGCACCATTGCATGGCTGGTGCCAGAAGCAGCTGGGTGAGGAAATTAGATGCCCTGGAATTAGAGTTATAGACTTCCCCCACCCTCTGTGTAGCCCCGGCTGTCCTAGACTTGCTTTGTAGACCAGGCTGGCCTTGAACTCACAGCGATCCACCTGCCTCTGCCTTCCTGAGTGCTGGGATGAAGGGTGTGTGCCACCATGTCCGGTTGAGTTATAGACTGGTTTGAGCTGCCATGTGGGTGCTGGGAATTGAACCTGGGTCCTTTGGAACACTAGTCAGTGCTCTTAAGTGCTGAGCCATCTCATCAGCCCCATCAGTGATGTCTTCTTTCCATATCTGCACATTAAGTGCAATAATACGTCTCAGTATCCAGAGTACATTTGCTTATTCATGTGAAGATGCTTCTAGAAGGCCTGCTGTGTGTGGCTTAGCATACAGTGCCAAGGCTGTAACCCTAAATAATCTCCTAAAGGACCATTTCTACCTTTGTAACTCAAGATTCCTGCCACTAAGCCCTGGAGGGTTTTGTGTGAAAAAGAATTTCTTAGACTGCAAGATGCTTAGTGGCTGGTGTTAAGTCTGGTAATCCTTTTCAAACCCCAACTAATGTTTGCTGTGATGAAGAAACGTGGGAGGTCCTCGGGGTGAGTAGTGGCGGGCTGAGGATGCCCTCCAACTCTTCACCACAACACCAAAGAGCCCTGAAGGAACGAGTGTTTCCATGGGGTCCGGGAGGCATAGAGGCTTTCAGTCCTTCAGGCTGCTGGGTGACCTCTCTGTCCTTGCTTATAGTATAACGCCCTGAAGATCCCGGTGCCTGAGGATAAGTACACAGCCCTGGTGAACAATGAGGAAAAGGAGGATGTAAGTACTGGGTGCTTTTCCCCCCCCTCCAAATTTTCTTGGTTTTTGTTTATTTTTTTTGTAAGGCTTCACTGTGTAACCTTGCTTGACCTCAAACTCATGGTGATCTCCTGCCTCAGCCTCCCAAGTGTGTGGATTTTAGGAGTAGGCCACTATGGTCAGACCCTGAGGTTTTCTTGATGACCATTGTATATTTCTTCATAGCAAGGGCAGGTAGTGAATTAAATTGGAGATTAAAGTGTTGTAAGAGTTAAGAAGAATGGATTGCTAATAAATGCAGCAGGATGAATGAATCTAAAAATAATACTGAGTAAAAGAAGCCAGCAAGCCCAGGCTTAGTGGTGTATGCCTCAGTGTCCCAGAACTTGTAGGCAGAAGCAGGCAGATCTCTTGAGTTGAAAGCCAGCCAGAGCTACACAGTGAGGCCCTCCCTGCCTTTATAAAGCTCTAGGAAATGCAATTTATCTTTTCTTTTTTTTTTTTTTTGGTTTTTCGAGACAGGGTCTCTCTGTGTAGCCTTGGCCATCCTGGACTCACTTTGTAGACCAGGCTGGCCTCGAACTCACAGCGATCCGCCTGCCTCTGCCTCCCGAGTGCTGGGATTAAAGGCGTGCGCCACCGCGCCCGGCTGCAATTTATCTTTAGTGACAAACTAAACAGCCTGGGAGGCTGCCTGGGGACAGGTGGGGGTGAGCTGGTAACTACGCCACGGTTTGGAATATGATGACAGTGTGGCCACTGGATACACGATTTTACGGAAGCGCTGTAAATGTGGGTTTCTCGGTGTCATTTTATACCCGACAGATCTGTTAAACACAGGACAACCCTTCAGCATTCAAATACTTAATAGTTACTAAAATACACTCCAGCACTCTGGCAAGCAGAGGCAGGCCGATCTCTGTGAGTTCGAGGCCAGCCTGGTCTACAAAGTGAGTCCAGGACGGCCAAGGCTACACAGAGAAACCCTGTCTTGAAAAACAAACAACAAGGGCTGGAGAGATGGCTCAGAGGTTAAGAAGACTGTGTGTTCTTCCAAAGGTCTTGAGTTCAAGTCCCAGCAACCACATGATGGCTCACAACCACCTATAATAAGATTTGGTGTCCTCTTCTGGCCTACAGCATACCTGTGGCCAGGATCCTGTATAAATAATAAAGAAATAAATCTTAAAAAAAAAAAAAAGAAAAGAAAAACAAACAACAAGACAAAACCTATTTACTTGAAAATACCTCAGGCCAACATTGGGACCTGGCCTGGGAGCACCTACTTTATCTTGACTAGTCAGTGATCAGTCCTAGGCTGCTTTCCTGCCTGGCTGCTTTGTGGGTATTGAGAAAGCTGTAGTTTGTTCTCTACAAAAGCGGTCAAGACTAGACCAGCCCATGCTCTTCTGGGGATGACAGCAGGAAAGCAGCAGGCCTGAGCCCCTCATGCTCAGGGGTCAGGATACAGTTTGGCTTCAGGACAGTTTCTCTTTTTTCTTAAAGATGAAGAACTGTGCTGAGTTCGTGTCTGGATCCCAGGTCAGGATCCAGGGATATGAGAAACAGGTAAGGATAGACCATGGCCTCTTTCTGTCACTGCGCGGCGGTGACCTTCCTTGGCTTCTTGTTTTGATCTCGGTGGCCTTGCCCATTGCCGACAGCTAACACCTTTCTCCTCTTTGTAGCTGGAGAAAATGAAGAACATAATTCCCTTTGACCAGATGACCATTGATGACTTGAATGAAGTGTTCCCAGAAACCAAGCTGGACAAGAAGAAGTACCCATACTGGCCCCACCAGCCCATCGAGAACCTGTGAGGCAGGCCAGGACGGAGCCCCGGCCGCATTGAAATAAAACATTTACACAGTGTTGGCTCTTGTCTTTAAGTAGGTAAACACTTCTGAGGTTGCCCCACCAGAAGCATTTTCTGTGTGGACCTTAAGGGGCAGACTAGGACACCAGTTACTGTGGCCTCGGGGCTGCTAAAGCTTAACAGCAGAGCCAGCGACCACACTGCGGGGAGAACATTCTCTGCAGGTTGTCCTCTGAGCTCTATGTGTGTCCTGGCTCCTAGATCACACATACACAAAATGGAAAGATGAAAAAGTTGAAGTGGTTGGAGCCCTGAGGTCAGGGCCTGTGATCAGTGCACAGCGGCTGAATTAACTATCTTGGGATTCTACTATTCTCACAAGCACCAGGGTTGTTATGAGAATCGTGAGGTAGCCTGCAAAGTTTCTAAATATCTGAGCACCCCATCTCGCCTGCAGCTTAAATCCTGTAGGGAGAGCATGACTAGGGAGGGTCTGCATGCGCAGGCCAGAAACGACAGATTCCATGGAGCAGCAGAGGCTGGCTGAGCATCAGTTTGGTGCCCCTAGGCTGTAGGGTGGGCCCTGGGGGAAGAACCCATAGCTCCTCAGTGAGGTGCCAGTCCCATGACTTAGGGACAACTCAGTGTGGTAGTCTGCTGTTGTGGACATTAAAGGCATAGCTACATGTAAACGTCCCCGAGATCCAGGAACCAGACCTACCTACTACCTTCTGTCTACTTTTGGGGAATAATCTACCGTAGGAGACATTGGATTTGTTTTTAAGGAAACCTCCCCTCCCCTCTTGGTTTTTCGAGATAGGGTTTCTCTGTGTGGCCTTGGCTGTCCTTGAATTCACAGAGATCCGCCTGTCTCTGCTGCTCCAACTGAGATTACAGGTGTGCACCTTTTTTTTTTTAGCAGATTCTTAAAAATGTTCTTGCCTCAGACAAGTCTAGAAAGTATTGCTGTTAACCTTAAGAGTTGAGAGAGTGTAAAGGGTTGTGAGGGCTGTGTGTGGAAGCACAGTGGGTGTGCGGGGTGAGAGCTACTCCCCACTGTTCTGGGTGACATCCCAAAGCTGTATTTATTCTCTTGCACAAGGACCTCAGCAGCAGGAGAGGACGGAGTTGGGCATTTTTTCTGGTAGACCGTCTCATTCAAGAGTAAAATAGATACACATATACATACAAACATGATTTAAGCTGGAAAGTACACAAGGTGGCATATACCCACAATCCCAGCACTCAAGAGTCTAAAGTGGACGGACTGCAAGTTTGATTCTCACAAGGCCATGGATATCAAAAGTAAATCTGAAACTGGGTGTGGTGGCAACATGCCTTTAATCCCAGCACTCAGGAGGCGGAGGCAGGCGCATCTCTGAGTTTGAGGCCAGCCTGGTCTATAGAGTCCAGGACAGCCAAGGCTACACAGAAAAAAGCTGTTTTGGGAAGAAAAGGGGTGGGGTGGGGGGAGTAAATATAAAACAACAGGAAACGAACCACATAAGATGGGACTCTGAACACCAAATCTGTTGCTCAAGTTCCTTACATAATAGGACACTAGAACTTGCTGGGTGTAGGGCTCCGTAATTCACCCCTTAAAATTACCCCTTAAAATAAGGGCAGCACAGAGGACGTTTTCCAAAGCCAGAACCAAGTGGTTTTCACCGGAGTCCCACCCAGTGTCTACTAAAGTTTAAGATTGCTTTGTAAGGACAGGTGTTGGGATGAAAACATTTCGACCACGAAGGGACTCGAACCCTCAATCTTCTGATCCGAAGTCAGACGCCTTATCCATTAGGCCACGCGGTCTCGCTAGGCTTACCGCTTCACCAGAACATATTATTTGATGAAGTACAGTGGCAGTGGGTGGGGCCTGTAGCCTCTCGCTCCGAGGGACGACACCTGGACCCGCTGCAGCGCGCCGGCTAGCGCGTCTGCGTAGCTTGGCGGATAGCAGCTCATCCGACTGCCTCTGTGGTCAGCCGGTGTGCCCACGGGCTGGGTTGCGACCCTTTCTCGTCTCGCAGCGCTCCGCGAAGCACGGCGTGGCCGCCTGCCTTCTCTCCGAGTCCGCGAGATCTCCGTATGAGATCCCCAGGCTAGAGCCGAGGTGCGCAGTCACTGTTCCGGGATCTGGTTGGCCACGTCAGCGATCCGCGCTATCACGGACCACGTGAACAGGGCTTTTTATCGCGCCCCAGTGGCCTAATGGATAAGGCACTGGCCTCCTAAGCCAGGGATTGTGGGTTCGAGTCCCACCTGGGGTGGTGTGCGCCTAGTTTTGCAGACGAGAGTAGTGAGTGGACCTGTAAGTCCTCTTTCCGCTGAGCGCGCGGCCAGTTATTTATCTGAACATCCTGCAAGGCTGTACGGGCTGTGGTTGGCCTTGCGTCCCATTTGTCTAAGGTGATGATCTCAAAAAACAAAACAAAACAAAAAGCAAGCAGACAACCTCTACCCCAGGTGGGACTCGAACCCACAATCCCTGGCTTAGGAGGCCAGTGCCTTATCCATTAGGCCACTGGGGCCCGCGGCACGTGGCTAGCGCCTTTTCCCTTCTAATGGGTGCATGACTGTGCCGCTGAATGTTCCCATTTTTGGGTGATTTTTGGATGTCGCCCGGGGGAGAAGCTAGGACCTGAACCAAAAATGCCTGTGCTGGGCCAGCGCCAAGCTCCAACTGCATGGCGGGAACAGGGTACCGCCTAGGGGGCGCTTTGAGTCGCCTGCACACTAGGACGGGGAACGCGTGGAAGTTTCCGGGCCGTCAATTTTGTACCCTCCTCCAGGGCTATTTTGTCCCTTCATGCACCCCTAAAGAACTAACAGTGAATTCGGAAAGGACAAGAAGTAAATATCAGTCACAGTATTGAAACATCACTGAAAAATTTCCCGGTATTTCCAGTAACGATTGAAACATTCATACACTCCGTATGTCATTGGCAAATATGTAATGTCGCAGAGGGCGGGCGGGAGGAGAGCGAGGGGAGGGAGCTAGACAAGGAGAGAGGGAGATCCTAGTATTGTAATAAACGGTAAAAGGCACTTCAAAACCAAACCAAACCCTACGGGACCGGAGGCGCTGAGCAGCCTGGGAAGTATAGTGGCTCGATCGCAGGCGCCGGGGAAGGGCTGAGGCTTGAAAGCATAGGTATGTATGGTTTTTAACAGTGTACGTGAACACAGGAAGCATTTGTTTAGCGAATGACTTATCCGTGTGGAATAATTGGTCCCCGAAGTTAATCCTAACAGTTCCCTGGCCTGTTTCTCAATGCTGACTTCACTAAATGCGGCAACAGAGGGGAACAGAACCCAACGGGCTTAGAGCTAAAGCTTGATGACGCTGAAGTTTGAAAGCATTTGAAGTGATGTGGAGGAGAGTGAGAACAGACGGAAGTTACGGACACTGTAGGAAGCAGTGATGGGGGAGACCCTGTGGCTCAGCAGTAACCCAGGGGACCCGCAACAAGATTAATATAGGATTTTTATAAACCCTCACCGAAGCCCAGTGACAGCTCATATCAACTTGGAGGTACTAAATTTTAGGCTTGGGTTCTCCTGCATGCCAAAAACCCAGAGCAAGATAAAATGATGCCGAAGTGCAAACCAAATTCAGAGAATTGCATTGCAGCCTGGCACCATGTTTTATCTTCTGTAGATGACTGACTCCTGCCCGACACTAACGATGCTCAATTCTCTTATTTAAATAATTTATTCAGATTAATCTCGATTGTTATCCCTTCACTTGTATCTTCCCGTTCCTCCTCTCCTCTTTCGTCTTATTCCCCTCCCATAGACCTTTGACAGAAGGGGACTTCCTCCCCACAGTATGACTATCAGGTCTCATCTGGATGAGAGAAGTGCTCACACTGGTGGAGAATGAGCTGTCCATTGCCTACATCTGAACAGGGGGTCTAGGTTTACTGAATGCATTGGTCTTGGTTGGTACGGCGGTTTCTGCAGGCCCCCCTCTCTGGGTCTAGATCCGCCAGCCTTGATGTTCTTCTTGTGGACGATGCCCAATTTTCAAATTAATATGGAATCCAAATTCTGGTTTGTCTCTGGGAAATCTGTCCAGGGTAAAGCTTATATGATTTAAAAAGTTATGTTTGTGTGTATGTCTGTGGAGGGCAGAAGCCAACTCTCATGGGTCAGTTCTCTTCTTTATTCACGTGGACACCAGGGAGCAAACTCATGGCAGTCTTGGCAGCAAGGCCCTTTATCCCGGAGTCACCTCTCTGGCTTTCTTTTCCCCTCTCGAGACAGGGTTTCTCTGTGTAGCCTTGGCTGTCCTGGACTGGCTTTGTAGACCAGGTTGGCCTAGAAATCACAGCGATCCGTCTGCCTCTGCCTCCCAAGTGCTGGGATTAAAGGCGTGCACTACCACACCTGGCTCCATTTTTTTTTTTTTTAAGTGTAGGGGTGGGGAGCATAAAAACAACCCACAGGGGCTGGTGATGTTTTAGCAGTGATAGGTGCTTGTGGCCAGTCCTGATTGGTTCCTGGGAGGAAGAGAACTGACTCCCACCAACTGTCCTCTGACCATCAGACATGTACTGTTCTTCATGCATGCCTCTCCCAATAATTAATACAATCAGGGCCAGTTAGATGGCTCCTAAAGTAAAGCTCTTCGCCCTTGAGCCTGAGACTTGAGTTCCATCCTTACAGTGGAAGCGAGGTGACTGCAAGCTGCTGTCTAAGCTCTGTATGTGCCTGGGGCACAAATGCGACCCACAGCGTAGCTAAGGAGCCCCTAAGCTTCTGGGCCTAGGGCTGGACCTCGATGGACTTTGAGGTGCTTCCATGTCTACCTCCCAGGAACATCTCTCAAAAGCCTCATGTACAATCTGTCATTTGCTATTCCTGCTTCCCTGTTACCTCCTGCCACGCAGCTTCCTTCCTGCCCACTTGTGGGCCGTCTTTTTGAAGGTCCAGCTCAAAGCCTGGTCACCTATCTCTGCCCTCCTAGCTGTAGGCTCCTTGTAGATTGACCCATAATCCTCTGCTGCTCTATGTACGCAACTGTGAGGTGGATTTAGGCTGAAAGGTAGGAACCCTGTTGCAAAGCTTTAACTGAAAAGCCAGGCTCTTATTCTTAGAAGTTTATTGCAGCCAGTAATACATGAGGTGGACACCAGAGGGGACAGCCCTGGGTGACCCGTAGCTTTCCCGCCAAAGGAACGTTCTGGCAAGGCTCCAATCAATCAAGAAAGGTCTCCTGGTGTGGCAGCTCTCTGCAGAGCTGCACGAACACCCTGGTCGTTGGCAGCAGTTGGGGTGCCCTTAGTCCACGGTCACCCTCCTGCTCATCTTTATGGAAGAGTTTATTCTTTTCTGTCGTAGTCTTTCCCGATTCATGCTCTCTACCCTGAAAATAAGGACAGCAATGAGGCCCAGATGTGCAATTGGTGCTCTTCAAAGCTGGAAGCTGAGGGGGAGCAGAGCAGCCAGTCAGCGGGAGCCAGAGACGCACTGGGGCCTGGGTCAGCACCTTGCTCCTCTCAGCAGCTTCCCCACTGGCCCTTGCTGGAAGCTTCTGGACTCCCAGCCCTCTCACTCACAAACCCACTTGCTGTCAAGGCTGTTTCTGTACCTGAGTCTCTGAAGGTGAGCGTCCTCTTTGGATGGCTCCTTGGGCACCTGGCTGGCCGTGGCAATCATGTCTCGAATTTTCTGTAGGCATTCTGCCAGATTCCGGAACTGGTAGCGGCTGCTCTCCGAGGTAAGAACCAGTTCTCCTGCCTTGTTGATCTTATTTTTATGCTACCAAGGAGAAAAATGAGGAATACCACAAGCCCCATAGGCTTATCCCCACCCCAGGGGTCCACAGGGACTGAAAGCGGTGGGTACCATGAGCGCAATCTTCTGGCGCACAGGCTCGGCGATCCAGTCTGCGCTGGCCAAGTGGAACCTGACTTCAGCCTTGGAATTCACTGTGGATGGAGGAGGGAGCAGCGACGGGTCCTGAGACTCAGGAAGCCACAGTGCCCAGGTGGTCAGGGACAGTCCTGAAGCCGAGGGCAGCCGACCCCCTAACCAGGAATGTTCTAGCCTATGCTGAGTCTGGCCATGCAACAGCCTGCAGGGCTAAGGAGGCTCTCTGGTTTACAACTAGACTTCTGGTGTTCAAATTTCAAGGGCCTCTCATAACAGTTTTCCTGGACTCTGAAAAGAGCAAGGGGGGTTGGGTTTCATGAGAGCAAAGGAAACCTGTTCTCTGTGGATCCAAGCAGGCTGCCCACTCATGCTGTGAGTTTCTTTGTTTATCCTCAAAAGCCAACCCTAGTCCTAGCAAGCCACAGCTGAGAAGCAGACAATCAGCCACATTCAGGAGAATAGAAAGGATTATTATAAGCTGGAGGTGTGTGAGCCGAGCAGAAAAACCCCTTTATTCCACAGGAATGTGGCTGCAGAGCTGCAGCGCTCCCTCTCACACCCTCCCAGCTGAGACTTAAGGGAGCACCACGGAGCCTGTACCTTTGTTAACGTTCTGCCCCCCAGGACCACTGCTCCGACAGTACGATATGCTCAACCGATCTGTGAAGTGAAGAACACACACAAGGATTCCCCCTTAGCCGAACACAGAGGCTGCTCATGTAGTCAACGTGACTATTACACACACACACACACCTGTTACTCTCCTCCTGCACTCATGCATGCACCATACAGATCAGTAAAGCTGGACACCATTCACAGACGTCAAAGCTAAAATCAGGACAACTGAATGTCCCAAGGCCTCCCAGAGTGGAGGAAGAAAACTATGACCTAAGTTTAGCACATTCTGCCACACCCTTCTGCTCTGGGATTCTTGTTGTTTTCAAGTGAAGGTTCTTTCAGAGGCATAAGCTAAGGGACAGGCTTAGCGTCACACAATTCAAAGTGTGGTGGATATGGAATCCTGATGGGCCAGAAGCTAAGGAGGGCAAGACAAGGCGGGTGGGAGGGCAAACTCCTTGTAGTGCTAGCACTTGGGAGCCTGAGGCCTCCAGCTTAGACTACACAGTGAGTCAGACAGGGAGTAGAGAGTACTGTTTCTGGCTGTGTGTTCTCGGGGCCCAGTGCATGATCTGGGTTGAAATTATTTGCTGGATGGATGAGAACTTGACCTTCAGTTGGGGAGCTCTCACCCTGAAAGGCAGTGTGGCCACTATCTATATATGATCCTGGCAAAGACCCATGGCTTCTCTAACAAAGCCTTGTCTGTTTGTGTTTTCGAGACAGGGTTTCTCCGTGTAGCCCTACCTGTCCTCGAACTCACAGAGTGCTGGGACTAAAGTTGTACACCACCAAAGTCCACCTCATTTTAAAAAACTTTTTTTGTTTTAATTTAAAAAAAATTTATTTAGCTTATGTGCATTGATGTGAGGCTGTCAGGTCACCTGGAACTGGAGTTATAGATGTGAGCTGCCATGTGGGTGCTGAGAACTGATCCTGGGTCTTTTGGGAGAGCAGTGTCCTTAACCACTGAGCCATCTCTCCAGCCCTCTATCGCATTTATTTTTAAACTGGAAGATGAGGTTCCTCCTTCCATTTCTTTCTTTCTTTCTTTTTTTTTTTTTTTTGGTTTTTTGAGACAGCCTTGGCTGTCCTGGACTCCCTTTGTAGACCAGGCTGTCCTTGAACTCACAGTGATCCGCCTGCCTCTGTCTCCTGAGTGCTGGGATTAAAGGCATGTGCCACCACGCCCAGCCTCCTGCTCCCATTTCTATAACTCTTGTAAAGGCTTTGATAGTGTCTAGGTAGGGGAGACACAGAAGCAGGAAACCACAAGAAGACCAGCTGGTAAATGGTAGTTATTAGAAGTGTTGAAGTACCGTGGCACCAGGGTGGCAGGAAGCAGTGCACCATTTTGAGACCACCTCCCAAGTCTCCCTCCCTGTTCTGACTAGGTAACAAAGGCCCCTGGCACTGCAGGGACACGGCTGCACTACGGAGCCGAGCGATCTTGCATGTAACACGTGTGGGTCATGCTGGCTGCAGCGGAGCCCGTTGAAACAGAATGCTGCTCTAGAGAGCTCAGGAGGCCAGGACATGGGGTGCCTGTTTCCCCAGAGACTGTGATGAGGCACTTCCCTTGGCCTCCAGTTCTGTGGAGAAGCTTCCTGCCTCTCCCTCCACAGGCACCCCTCAGACAGCTGCAGGCTGCAGGCCTATCTCCATGCAGACCTTAGCTCTGCGGCTACTGGGTGTCCTACGCCTGTGTGGTAGTCTTTGTTTTGGTCACCCTAAACAAGGACCATGGAGAGCCAATGACTTTGGGTATCCTCCCTTTAACGGCCCATAGGAGCCATATACCATTTGATTTTTAAAAGATCAATGCTGGGTAATATGGCCAGCTTAGGTAGGAGGACTATTATAATTTTGAGATGGTCTGGGCTCTATCATGAATTCCAAGCTAGCCTGGGTTACATAGTGAGAACTTGTCTCAAAAGCAAAACAAAACAAAAAACCTAGCGGGTGTTGGGGATCAACACTTCTTTCTAGGCCACGCCTATGATGTCTGGCAGGTACAGAATTTGTTGTTTGTCCTGAGATAGGGTCTCGTATAGCTTAAGCTGTTCTTGAACTGCTATGGAGCCAACGCTGGCCTTGAACCCCTAATTCTCCTGCCTTTATCATCATCATCATTATTATTGTTGTTGTTATTTTCATTTTCATTTTTCAAGACAGGGTTTCTCTGTGTAGCCTTGGCTGACCTGTACTAGCTTTGTGGACCAGGCTGGTCTTGAACTCATAGTGATCCACCTGCCTCTGCCTCCCGAGTGCTGGGATTAAAGGCGTGTGCCATCATGTCCAGCTCCCGGTTTCCTTTTCTTCTCTTTTTTCTTTTTAGGTAGGATCTCAAACCAAAGTGAAGTTGGCACGGAACTCACCATACAGCATGGCCTCAAACTTATGGCTATCCCCGTGGCCCAGTCTCCTGGCTGTGGGGCTTTTGACATGCGCCAACCACATGCACCCAAGCATGTCTTTCCTTTTGTTCCCTGAAGCAGTCACTCTATCAAAGTTCTGTCGTGCTTTTAGATTTCACTGCTCAGCCATCCTCAGCTTTATATGTGTGTTTTATAAACTTATTTGGATACATATATAGATATTGACAAGAATATGGGAATACAGATATAGATTCGGGTATATGTGAGACACACAGTGTGGCTTGTCCACTCTTTTGTACCTTCCTTCTTCCTACATCGCTCAATCCCTGTACCATGAAGACAGTTCCAATCACAAGCACAGCAACAACTCTTCACATGTATGCCCGTGTGTGCCCACACCATCGTTATTCACTGTCCTAAGCCATGCTGCAAAGACTCTCCTTTCATACCCACTGTTGGTCTCTCTACTGTCTTTTACTGGTCTGGAGAGATCTAGAAGGAACATGTGAAAGATTTGGTAAATGGTTTTGTGTGTGTGGTGCTTGGGACTGACCCTGGGGCCTACCTCATGCGAGGCAAGCACACTACTTCTGAGTTAGACCCCTAGCCTAAAGTGTCTGATTTGTAATAAAGTACTTACCGAGAGGAATGTCACTGCTGGCTTCTTTTGCATCCTCCTGTAACATGATATACACAGCGTCAAAGAGAGAAGTCACCTGCCAGGTTACTCCTAACTGGCCCAAGACAGGAAAAATTAGTAAACCAACTCCTGTGTTGTCCCCTGTCCCGCACGTGTGTGTACACACACACACACACACACACACACACACACACACACAATATCAATGAAATAAACACTTTTAAGAAGTTATGTATTCACAGGGAGGTGGTGGCGCATGCATTTGGGAGGCAGAGGCAGGGGGATCTTTGTGAGTTCAAGGCCAGCCTGGTATACAGAGTGAGTTCCAGGACAGCCAAGGCTATGCAGAGAAACCCTGTCCTGAAAAATTTCAAAAAAAAAAAAAAAAAAAAAAAAAAAAAAAAAAAGCTATGCATTACTCTTTTCAGGCTTCGAGCAAAATCACGCTATCAAACCACACGCCACTCAGGCCCTACCTCTGAAGATGGAACTCCCGCCTCCAGCTGTCCCTGCCCTGCTTAAGCTATTTCTGGGTGCTATCAGCGGCCTAGCTCATGGGGAAACGGACAGGATGGATGACACAAGCCAAAGAACCATACATGTGGAACACTAAATGCCCTCTGGCAACCTGGTACAACAATCCTAGTGGCCACCCTGCTTCTTCTGGTACCCACAGGAAGCTGGTGCCCGAGGCAGTCTGCCTTGAACAGATGCTGGTCCACCTGCCTGGAGGTCTCATGCCAGACTGAGCTACTCATACCAAACCTTGTCCTCACCCAATCTCTTCATCCAGCAGCAATGCCCTTCAGCCTTACGTCCTCGGGACCACAAAGTCCAGCAGATACCAACCCCAGGGGTTGGTCTGGCCTCCAAGCCTGAAGTGTCCTCATCTGTACGCCCTTCGATGCCTCCTTCATCTTCTCTCTTTCTGAAGCCTACATGCCTCTTTGCTAAGACACCCTCCTCAAGTTTTCCTCTTGCCTCTTTATGCCTGTTCCTAAGAGGCCTTTCCCAGTGTTCTGTGATGGCAAAACTCTGATGTGCCACTGAAATCCTCCTCCTCCTCCTCCCTGAAACATTTCATCCTTCTAAGCTGATGAAAATGCCATCTGTGTTGGTGACTCCCAACTCTTAGGCTCAAGTAAACCACTCTGCTCAACAACAGTCCCACATACCCAGCTTGCTCTCACTTTTCTTATCCAATCTAGCAGTGAATCCTGTAGACTTTCCTCAAAATATCCAAAGGATCTGACATATGCAGGACTCCTAACTCACCTTCTAGCTCTTGCCGTTCTCCAGGCTGCCTTCTGTAACACTCAACCCTGTAAAACTAAGTTGTATCATCCCATTCCTGGCTTCTACCCACATCTGTCCTCTTTAGCGTCCCCTTATCAGACAGGCCTGCTTAGGCCCACTCACCTCGCATGTTACAACCCTGAGGTGGTTGGACCTGCTGTTCGCTCTGCTTAGGACCCTCGCCTCCCCAGTATTCTCATGTCTGCCTTGTCTATGACAAGGTCTCATATAACCGAGGCTGGCCCTGAACTTCTAAGGTTCCTGACTCTGCTGCAAGTGCTAGGAATACAGATACAGCACACAGTGCCCCATTTCTTCCAGGCTTTCCCAGACCACTTTACTTAAAACTGCAACTCTAAGCTGGGTTTGGTGCTTGTATGCCTGTGATCTCTGCTCTCTAGAGGCAGGATAACTACAAAGTGGAGATCACCTTAGGGCTTTTTTCCCCCCTACACAGAGTTTCTCTGTGTAGCCTTGGCTATCCTGGACTTGCTTTGTAGACCAGGCTGGCCTCCAACTCACAGAGATCCACGTGCCTCTGCCTCCCAAGTGCTCGAACTGCAGGTGTGCGTCACTGTGCCCAGCTCAGTCAGGGTATTTATTTATTTATTTATTTATTTTTTGGTTTTTTGAGACAGGGTATCTCTGCATAGCCTTGACTGTCCTGGACTCACTTTTGTAGACCTCCGCCTGCCTCTGCCTCCCAAGGGTTGGGATTGAAGGCGTGCGCCATCACCACCAGGCTCAGCCAGGGTTTTTAAAGAGTCTTTCTCACAACGAACACATAGGCCAGTCTAGTGACAAATGCCAGTAATCTTTACAAGTGGGAGATGAAGGTGGAAGGAGCAGCTCAAGGCCACCCTTCGCTATTTAGCAAGTTCGAGGCTAGCCTAAGTTATGTGAGCTCCTTTGTCAAAACAAACAAACCCCCAACTATATCTCTGGCTTCACCTCTTCCTTCTGGGTCTTATTTTCTCTAATGGGTCAAATTCAGTGTTCCGTGGGTTTATTCATTTATTTTTTTGTCTGTTGCCCTCCAGGATACAATAAACTCCACAGCCATAGGATTTATTTTACTACTACTCTCTGCCTCAAATTAGCACTGTGCTCACAGCATGCTCTCAAGAGAAATCTGCTGCCTGTGGTGTGGGTGAATGAATGAAAATACTTGATGCTCTTTCTATTCTACAGGTGCAGCTAAATAGGTTCCCTTTGGCCCGAGGCAGCGTGTCTTCCCGGGGCAAGCCTCGTCTCGGGCTTCCTGACGTTTCTAGGGCAAAAGACCGAGTAACGTTCCAACTTGCGGACCTCTGCTGTTATTGCCCACTTTGATGGTCCACAATGCAGATTTTCCCATGGAATGTGGGCCTCAGGACCGGGAAGCAAATGTAGGAAAGCTGATGATCTTCAAACACGCGTACGTGCCGGGTTTTCTCTCCCAGGACCTGCACCACTCGAGCCATGAGGGCTGCTATCACACCCTACGGTCCCGCCCCCTTCCCCCGCGCCCCCGGTTGCTAGGACGACAAGTTCCTCCCGAGGCAACCAAAAGGTTGTACGCCTCCCGGCTTCCACGCATCACTTAGCAGCGAGAGGAACCGCCCTTTCCGTTCCCGCCTTCCTCGGCTCACCGGGACCTTCCAGGCCGTATCCACGCCCTTGGACTCGGGGTACAGCTTATCCAGGCTGTAGATGCTCTGGAATTCGGTGCCGTCTACCTGTCTGTGCAGAGCCCGGCGAGCACAGCGCGCGGGCGGCGGGAGCAACAAGGTTCCAGCTCGGCTCAGGCCCCAGCGTAGGCCCCAGGCGGCCGCCATGTTCACTTCTCAGGACCGCTTCCGGTGTGCACCCTCCCCTACGGTCCGCAAGCTGGCGTATGCTCGCGACTTGAGTTCCGCCTGGTTTTTCGAGCTCCTGTCAGGCCACCTTGGTGATGATTGTGGTGGTGGGCACCCAGCTGGCATCTGCAGACAGAGACCACCTACGGGAGATTCTTCTTAAGAAGACTTGCTGTATCTGGCTGGCTGGGTAGTGCTCACCTGCAGTCCCAGCACTGCACTCGAGGCTAAAGCTAAGCCTAACCTAGTTACATGGTCAGCCCCTGTCATAAAAATAATAAATACGTAAAGGAACTAAAAAAGACTGGATGCCACATCCCCAGAAACACTCTTCTCTTTCTGAGTCCGTTCTCCTCACTGGGACTCCTCAACAATCTAACCAAACGCAGCAAGAAGATTTTACCTGCTTAGCTTGGATTATCTCTGCCCTCTCCTAACTCTGAGTGTGTGAACTACATTCCTAGCCTCTTTTAGATAGATGAGTGGATAGACAGACAGACACATAGATAATCAGCCAATCTTTGTGTATGTGGTTTTGAGCTTAAGGCTTGCTTTTGTGGTATTTATTTATTTAGGCAGAATCTCAATTATGTAGCCTGCCTTTCTCTCTAGAGCATCGGCTTACCCAGCCAGGTCTGGCTTTTGTTTGTGTTTTGAGACAGAAATTTTCTATGCAGCCCAGGCTGGCCTTGAATGCCTGATCCACCTGCCTCCACCTCCCAAATGCTCAGATTAGTAATCTAATTACTAATTAGATTACAACCCTGCAAGGACCCAGCCTTGTGTTCTAATGTAATTGCCTGTCTCCTAGCTAGAATTTAAGCTCCCTGCTGTATCCCAAACATACAGTGTGTGGCACAGCACAGATACACCACACATGTGGACCAAGTAAATCCATTGGCGGTTCACTTTTTTGTTGTTGGTTTGTTTGGTTGTTTTTTTTGCTTGTTTGTTTGTTTTGTTTTGTTTTTTCCTGCTGAAGACAGGGTTTCTCTGTGTAGCCCTGGCTGTCCTGGAACTTGCTCTGTAGACCAGGCTGGCCTCGAACTCACAGAGATCTTTCTAACTCTGTCTTCTTAGTGCTGGGGTCAAAGGCATGTGCCACCACAACCAGCAGCAATTCTTTTTTTGAAAGTTGAGTTTCAATCAAGTTGAATTGTAGGAGTTCAGGTTTTGGGTTTTGTTTTTGTTTCCCCACAAAAACAGGCTATAAGCCACCCACACCTGTGTGAGAATGGTAATGAATGGCTTTGCTTATATCCAGCCAGGGATGGGAGGCAGATCACTGGAGAGAAATGGTTCTAAACACAGGCCTTTTTCCTCCCTCAAGCTTTACGGAGCAGCATAGGAGGTTCTTCTAGCCACTTAAGAGAAGCTGCAGAAGGCGGCACAGAATTCAGATGGCTGCAGGCTAAGCAGGGCCATTTCATAGTGGTGTTAAGGTGAGTGATCCAGAACTTGGTGAAGTCCTAATGCTAAGGCGCCAAGTGAAATGAGCAATGTTTGAAGGTGACTAATCCTTGGCATAGTTACTTAGTTGAGGGTTCTGTGTAGATGAAAATAGACGTCAAGCCGGGCATGGAAGTGCACGCCTTTAATCCCAGCACTCAGGAGGCAGAGGCAGGTGGATCTCTGAGGGTTAGAGGCCAGCTGAGGTTCCAGGGCAGCCAAGGCTACACAGAGAAACCCTGTCTTGAGAAACCAAAAGAGAAAAAAAAATAAGTAAAGAAAAAAATAAAGGTAAAAAATGTTAGTAATTGATAGTAATGCTTGTGGTTAACTTGTAATGAAGGGTTTGATTTTTTTAGGAGAAAGTGCCATTACCTAGAAAAATATCCATGCCCCCCCCTCTCCGGATAATTTAAGTGTTCCCCTGGGACACTGGCTGATTGAAACAGGAGACTGTCATTGAAGCAAGCCTTTATGGTCTCAGCTTTACTTGGGAGATAAACCAGCCCCTCGGCACTCTGTAAACTGAAGGATTGGCAACTGACGCGTTCCTTTGGGGCTCTGGGTTGGAAGAAGTCTCTTGGGTCTCTCCCTGTCTGACTTAGTCTCAGAACCTCTGAGGGAGCAGAGACGTTTCCATAGTGACTAGAATAAACTACTCAGGGGAGCAACCTCAGACATCCACTTGGGTTATGGATTTTGAATAATACAATCAAAGTAGGCTCCACAGCATCTTTGCTCTGAGGTGCGGCTCCAACCTGCGCCTGACCCACAGTCTCTGGAAAAGGAAGCTGCACATTTTCCATAGCTCCAAATAAACACAGCCTGTTCAGGCCATCTGGTGGCCTGGATTCTGGAAGAGATGGGAGCAGAGCTGGGAATGAGACAAGTTGCCCTAGGGTGGGGAGAAGAGCAGCTGGCACTTTCTTCTCACTGGCTGCTGCCAGGGACCCATTCAGTAAGGGGGGCAGGGAGGGCGGTGCTGGGAGGAGAAGCAGGCCAGAGAGGTGACAGCTGTTCCCCTGGATAGGCGAGCACTAAGTGGGGTGTGGTGGAGCATGCTTGTAAGGGGAGGCTGAGGCAGGAGGACGACTTTGAGTTTCATGCCAGGCTAGGTTGCATAAGAAGACCTCGTGTTAGACAGTAACAATAGAAAGGCTGGCACTGAAGGTGGAAAACACTTTTTCTCTTCCCCTCATTGGTCCTCCAAAGGTTGGATGGGCTGAGATGGTGTCTCAGGAAGGGACCATTCACTCAAAATAAAGAAAGAAGAAAGGATTAAGAACCAACAAGCCTGAGCCAGGCCTAGTGGCTCACGCCTTTAATTCCAGCACCTGGGAGGCAGAGGCAGGCCGATCGATGTGAGTTTGAGGCCAGCCTGGTTTACAAAGAGTCTAGGGCAGCCAGGGCTACACAGAGAAACCCTAGCTGGGAGGGGGGCAGGGCAGTGAGAAAAGAATCAGCAAGGAGGAACTTGTAGACACAGTGCTGCTGTACAGCTTGTGAGTTGACACATGGCAACCATATGAAGGGATCCACAGGATTTCCCTTCTGAGTTCCCTAAGTCAGGTGATCCCTTAAAACTCCCCATATTGTGGCCATAGGGAGTGTTCAGTGAGGTATTGGCAGCAGCATTGGGGTTCAGTTAAAATGCGTGCGGTGGTGGTGCACGCCTTTAATCCCAGCACTCAGGAGGCAGAGGCAGGCGGATCGCTGTGAGTTCGAGGCCAGCCTGGTCTACAAAGTGAGTCCAGGACAGCCAAGAATACACAGAGACCCTGTCTCAGAAAACCAAAAAAAAAAAAAAAAATGCTAATATGCCGTGTGTGCGTGTTGCTGTGATGGACTGATGGACCATGGGAGCTTGCACATGTTAGTGAAACACTCTGCCATCAGCTACAACCCCTAGCCTGAGATGGAATAGTAGTGTGTGACCTTGAATGACTCACTTAACCTCTAAGCCTCAAAACCCTCTTCCATAAATGAGAGCTTTTGTATTAATCTCTCTCAAAGTTCCTGGTTGTGGTGGGGAGATATTAAACAGACTGCAACTCCTCGCCACAGAGCCAGCAAGTCAACACACACAAAAGCCAGGCACTGTTCAGAGAGACGCTGTGCACATAGGCCCCTTGAAGAAGATCTGATAGCTTTTCTCTGCAGCCCTAGGGTAGGAAATCCATTCTGACAAGCTCGCTAGACCCCTTTTCCTCTCCAGAGGGATAAGCAACACAGCACGTGCCCTGCTTGGTCTCCTGGGAACAGCCTCCCCCCCCCCCCTTGTGTGTGTGTGTGTTCCTTTCTCTGACTTTCTCATGCTTGCTTTACATGATACCACCAGGCTGTTGGTTCTTGTAACCAGCAGCTCTGTGCTCTGCACCCTGCACCAGAGTCCCATGGAGGCCAAGTGGAGCCTTGCTGATGACAGGCCTCCCAGATGACAAGCTCACAGTGGTGTGTGCACTGTCCTCTCCACACCGTTGGGAGGAAACAGGTCCCTGGGAACAGATGGGAGCTGTGAGAATTGTGCAGATGGAACGTAAGTTAAAGAAAACACCGGGAGAGAAATGACCCTCTTGCTTTTCCTATAACTGGCTTCTGGTCTCAAAGGGCAACTTCGCAGGGTCTGGTCGGACTCCTCTCTTCCTTCGTGGCCCTCAAGGTATCAGTCTCTTTCCCTCCGCCTATCGCTCACTCCACCTTGATGTCGCAAGCCAGGAAAACCTTTTCAAAATCAATCCAGCGTCAGAAAGACGGCTCAGCAAGTAAAGGCACTTACCGCTAAAGCCAGGGGACCTCGGCTTGGTTCTTGGAACCCACGTGGTGGAAACACAGAACCAACTCCTGAAGGTTATTCTATGGCCTCCACACTCAAGCCATGGTATGCGGGACTCCTCACACACTAAGAATAAAAAATTAGCAGGTGGGGCTGGAGAGATGGCATAGCAGTTAGGAGCATTGGCTGCTCTTCCGGAAGAGCTGGGCTCCACTCCCAGCATCCACTTGGGGGCTTAAAACTGTCCGTTAACTCCAGTGCCCATGGACCTGGTGCCTTCTTCTGGCCTTCTCAGGCACCAAGCTTCCACACGGTATACAGACATATGTAAAGAAACAGTACCTATATATGTTAAAAAAAAAAAAAAAAAAAGAGGTCCCAGGACCTTTTCTCCATAATAGGACCAAAGCAAGGAAGAACCCACCCCGTCCCAGCCTCCTGAGCTAAAGACAAAAGAAAGGGCTTTGAATGCTTAGAAGTTCATGCGGAATGGCCACCACAGCCCAGGCATCCTGGGAAGAGGGTCCTCTGGTGAAACCGGCTTGATCCCTGACCATCATCAGCTTTCCTGGCTATGGAGTCAGCCATGAAGAAGACAGAAGTGACATGTTGGTAGTCATTATGGAAGGCGGGGCTAAGTGCCAAGCTGAACAGAACTTGGAAGAAACTGTGTGTGGTTGATGTGATCAAGGTCACATCCTCTGCCTGGATGGAGACAGGGCACATGTTCAACTGGCTCCTCATCACCGTGCCTTGGATGCTACCAGCAAAACTGGGACGATCCCAACTGAGTCCTGCTGGCTAGTTCTAAATGTATATTATTTTCACCATTAAAAAAAAAATCACAAGTAAGGCCAGGTGTGGTGGCACACACCTTTAATCCCAGAATTTGGAAGGCAGAGGCAGGCAGATCACTGTGAGTTCAAGGCCAGACTAGTCTACAAAATGAGTCCAGGACAGCCAAAAGTTACACAAACCTTGTCATGAAAACCAAACCAAACCAATGTATATAGATGAAAAATATAGGTGAAATAAACAAGTTTGACATTGAAAAATAAACAATGAAAAAGAAAGGCAGAGCCAAGCGTGGCACTGCGCACCCACAATCTCCGCACTCTGGAGGCTCAGGAATTCCAACTTCAAGGCTAGCCTGGGTAAATACCAAGTTCCAGGACACTTAGTTACAAAAGTGCCTAAAGTGGTCATGGGTGCCTCCCGTCCAGTAGGATGATGCTGCGACTGGGGAGAGTAATGAGAGTTTAGGAATGTCAGGGCCAGGGATGAGGGTGGAGACCAAGGGTTCCAGGCCCCTGATGACCTCAGAAAGGTTTGGCTACCCTAGATGCAGTAAGAAGTGAAGGCCTGGTGTGGCGGGGCATGTGCCTGCAATCCACACACACACACGTGGAGGGGTAGAGGACAGCTTTGTGGAGTGGGGTCTCTCCTTCCAACTTTACATGGATTTTGGGGGTTCAAACTCATGTTGTCAGAGCTGTGGCAAGTTCCCTACCTGCTAAGCCATCTTACAGCAGGCCTCTATGACTAAGTTTTGAAAAGTTATCTTCTCATATATTGTATCTAAGATCTACACATATTAAGATAAAAAAGGGGGGGGCAGGGCAGAGTGGTGCATGCCTTTTATCCCAGCACTTGGCAGGCAGAGGTAGGCGACTCTCTGAGTTCCAGACAGGTGTGTGTGTGTGTGTGCATACACACACACACACACACACACACACACACACACACACACACACACAGTGTGCCTGCAGAAGCCAGAAGGCATTGGATCCCCTGAAACTGGAATTACAGATCACTGCAATCCTTTATGTGGGTGCTGGGAACCAAGCCCAGGTATTCTGCAATAACAAAAAGCACTCTTAACTGGTGAGCCGTCTCTTTAGCCCCAAGACCATGTCTTTAAGAAAAAAAGATAAGCCGGGCATGGTGACACACACCTTCAATACCAGCACTTGGCAGGCAGAGGCAGGCAGACTGCTGTGCGTTCGAGGCCAGCCTGGTCTACAGAGCGAGTCTAGGAGATCCAAGGATACATAGAGAAACCCTGTGTCAAAAAACTAAAAATAAATAAATAAATGGAAAAAAAAAAAAAAAAAAAGATAAGTGAAAAAGGCTGGGGCCAGGGCCCAGTGACCACATTTGTCTAACACACAGGAAGCTCTGGGTTCAGGCCCTAGCACCAAATAAACCTGATGTAGTGGCCAATGCCTGTAATCCCAGCACTTGGGAAGAGAAGGCAGAAGAACCAGCAGTTCCCACACACTGCTGGTGATGAATACCTTGTGTGAGCCGGCGCCACGTTCCTGACCCGTCAGATCACCCTGCTTTTATTTTTAGCTGCTTTGAGGGATCTTCCCAAGCCAGAGTGTACATACTAGGGCAATACAGACCTTTGTGTTTTGCTTGATAACATGCTTGGCACAGCTGGCTCTGTACACAGCTCTCTCCAAGAGCTGATCCTGGGCTGTATTAAGTATGAGAAAGTAATCAAGAAAAAGCTGAGACTTTAAGGGGCAGAGTGACCTCGAAGAAAAGCAAAGCTAAGGGGTATGGAGCTCAGATACACTCTCACCCGCAGCGGTGCAAGACAGGAGGCAAGCCCGTGAAACACAAGGACGAAACTGTGGCCCCAGGGCCACCCCTACTTTTAGAATACTGGTGCATTTTTTCTTTTATTAAAGACGAGAATAAAGCATTTGTAAATATATTTCTCTCATGTATACTTCGAAGGTGATGCTGGTCAGCTGCTACAGAACCGGGGAAGTGATCGGGCCTGAGTTCCTCCTCTATCCCCAGGTGACAGAGAGACACAGAGGGCCTGGAGGTGACCAGCCCCAAAGGACAAAAGGGTCCGAGTTGCATGAACAGAAGGATCCAGCTGCCAGCTGACATCACAGTGCCACCCGGAGCAATGTAGCCTCTCCAGGGATGTCAGACATGCTTATAAGAAAGCCTTCTTCACCCATTAGAAAGAGGTAAGGCGTGACGGTTCCTACTGGGCTCCCGGCACTGAGGCCAGAGTCACTGCCTCCCACTGGATTGTATGGCTCCTTTGATTTCTAGGGTCTTGGGAAGGGTGGCAGAAGGAACCAGAAGCCCCGAAAAAACTGCTGAGGGTGAGCTGGGGACCTGGGTATCTCTCAGATGAAGCTTGACTTTCTGAAGTCTTAGGCTTAAAATACTGAACCCTTGACCCAGGTCTCGAACTGCCCCCCATAAAGGTGGGCGGTGAAGAGCAGGTGTTCTGTAGGAAGGTGGGACGGGAGGGATTTCTTCAATTTCAGAATACTCAGCTTGCGGGCTGGGCAGTGGTGGCGGCACACGCCTTTACTCAGGAGGCAGAGGCAGGTAGATCTCTGTGAGCCCTCAGTGGGTTCAAGGCCAGCCTGGTCTACAAAGGGAATCCAGAGCAGCCAAGGCTACACAGAGAAACCTTGTCTCTAAAAAAAGTAAAAAGAAAGAAAAGAAAGAAAATGAAACAAACAAACACAACAAAACAAAACTCAACATGGAATAAGGATCCTACAGTCCCTGGTGAAGAGTAGGGATGGACACTAGGACCTGGGTTGGTGACACTTACATGGGACATTCTGAAGGCTGCAGATGTGAACTGTAGCAGGGCTGGCCTGAGGAAGTGAGGAGTGGATGAGACGTCATGGTCCCTGAGATGGGGCAGGTACAGAGAAAGGAAGGGACGCAGAGGTGGCACAGGCTTGGGGCCCTCCCCACCATCTGAGCCCCTGCAAAGCTTCATGCCCACAAGGTGTTTCCAGGAACGGGAACTTAAGGAGGTTGGCCCTGAGAGGAAAGGGACTCTACCCCATGCATGGCTGTTGAGGGGTTCCCCTCCTCTATTCGGATTGGCTACAGATCTGTGGTGAGCTGAGGGTATTTGCCAGGGCTGGAGCGGGTACACTCCTGACTAAAGCTTCCTGTTCTGCAAGGTGGGAGCTAGCTGTGTCCTGCTCAGAATTCTGGGAGAGCTACAGCTGGCGCTAAGGGAAGGACAGTCATGGCTGGCAAGAAGCAGTGTATGGTCTACGAGACCCCAGACACCAGCAACGGCTGGTTCTGAGATTCCCTTTCAAGTGTTTCCAGTTGTGGCAAGGTTGAAGGAGACCTTGCTTTACAAATCTCTCAGAAAACCAACTTTGGAGGGGTTAAAAAAAAAAAAATCACCAGTTAAGCCAGAAAGGCTTGCAGAAGATTGGCGACAATCTGAGAGTGAGGCCTGGGGTTCAGAAACAGAGGGTTGAGGAGGCTGAAGAGCCCCCCCAGGGACAGTAGTTGGGTGGAGAGGTGGGGGTGGGGTGTTTGGCTTTTAAATTAAGCTGTGCCTTCAAGCTGAAGCGAAGTGGCCAAGGGAGGCAGGACAGGTGCGCCGAGCCACCAGCAGGAAATACGCTGTGTCTGCAGATCAGAAAGGCCTCCTTGCATAGGCTCCAGCCACCTGCTATGATATATTGCTGCTTAAGGGGCTTTCTCACTTGCCAAGAGGCTGCCATCAAGGGATGAGGGACCCCTCTGGCTAGGAGGCAGAGGGAGGCTGCGGGCCTAGAGACAGATCACTTGCTGCTGTGTGTCTTGACTTTGGTGGCGTTGATGTCGGCCTTGGTCTTCTGGATCCTGGCGAAGATCTCTTTGAAGAGTGCTTTGTACTCCGGCTGGCTCTGCTCCAGCCGCTTATCCACCGCCTCCACGTGCTGGCTTAGGCTTTTCTCACCCGCCTTGCCCTCTCCCTGGCCCTCCTCGCCTCCCAGCAGGTCCCTCCATGAGCTGTCCCGGGAGATGGGCCGGGAGGTCTGCACGCCCGCGTGCCGCACCCCGGCACCATGCTGCCGGCACTTGCTCAGCAGCTCCTCGTATTTCTCCAGCAGCGCGTGGTACTGTTCATCCACCTCCCTCAGGATAGACATACCGCGCCTGCGCACACTGTTGGCATGCAACGTGAGGTTGCCAGCATGTCGGCTGGCTGGGTCTTTGGCCACTATGGCATTGAGTGCTGTGTCACTGCAGCTCTTGCGCACGGCGTGGCTCGGGGAGGCTGCAGGTGAGGAGATACCATCCTGGGCATTGGAGTCGTCTCCACTGCCTGGTTGGGGGTCGTCAGCCTCCGGGGCCTGAGTGAGAGGCGCCAGCAAAGCCTCTGCCAGGTGCTCATCCCGGGCCAGCAGGTAGGTCTTTGCCTGCTTCATCTGCTGCAGCTCCAGCAGCTCGGCCTCCAGCTCCTGCACGCGCAGGCGGCAGCCCTCCATCTCACACAGCTGTCTCTCCAGCTCCGTGTACTCCTGGAGCACCACGGTGTACTCGCGCTCTGCTCGCTCCTTGCGCTGTCGCTCCTGGCTCACCTGGGAACGCAGCACCCCCACCAAGGTCTGCAGCCGTTCGTTTTCCTGCTCCAGGGGCCGAGGGCCCAGCTCCAGTGAGGAACTGTGTAGGCGGAAGCCATCCTCACACCTGCTGGGGGGGGCAAGCAGCAGAAGTTGGTCATGGCCAAGGCCGCGGGTGTAAGTGTCACACACCGGGCGCTAACCCTTCCTTCTCCACCCTTCTATCGTTCTCTCCTGGCTGTGTGTCTGAGGCCCATGACCCATTGAGGCTCACCCAGGATTCTTCAGCCCTGGGAGGCTCAGGGAAGGTCCAAGGCAGGCACAAAGGGAGATCTCCAGGCGTGTCTTTCGCTAATTGGCGCTGGCCAGACACTCTCCATACTTTCTAGGGTGTGGTAATCTCCCTTCCTTTAGACCTTGAGGCTTAGAGATGATAGTGACCCTGTTCTGTTGCAGCCGGAACCTAGTTTCCATCACACTTCTTATTTTTCAACTTATTAAAACAAAGCAAAAAACCAGGGTCTTTTTTGGGGGGGGAGTGAGGGGGAAGGTTCGAGACAGGGTTTCTTTGTGTAGCCTTGGCTGTCCAGGACTCCCTTTGTAGACCAGGCTGGCCTCGAACTCACAGTGATCGGCTTGCCTCTGCCTCCAGAGTGCTGGGACTAAAGGCGTGCGCCAAGGCTACACAGAGAAACCCTGTCTCGAAAACAAACAAACAAAAGATTTAATGGGAATCAAACGGTACAGTACTCAACTCTTCCTAGGTTAGAAGCCAGACTATGCTGAGTACTAACCACACAACCTTGGATGAGCCATGTAACTGCCAGGCTTAGGCCTTTCTCATCTGACTAGTGGGCAAAACGGCCGTGATGGCTTATTTTAGCACAGTAACACTTAAGGCATTCCGATGGCTTGGGCCAGACACAGGCCTCCTTCCCGGCTGCTGTGCACTGTGCACTTTCATCCTTCAGTCAGAGCTCTTGAGACTGACTCTAAGACACACCAGGGCCTTTGCCTACCGAGCACTTGTACACAGCTCCTTCAGGCAGGGAAAGGTATGAATCGTTCGCCTGCGTTCCCGCTTCTCCCGGCAAACCCGAAGCTGCTCCAGGCCTCGCAGTTGCTCCACCTGGGCCTGTAGCTCCTCGACTTGAGACTGCAGGCGCTCAATGGTCTCTGTCAGCCTGGAATAGGATGGGGAAATGCATGAGGGATACATATATATATTTCTTTTTCTGGTTTTTTATTTATTTATTTTTTTTGGTGGGGGGGTAAAGATTGTTAGGGCTGGAGAAATGTGTCTCAGCCATTAGAAGCTAGGTTCATAATCAAAATGTTAAAATTGGTTTTTAGGGGCCTGTGTGTGTGTGTGTCTGTGTGCAGGTGCCTTGGGTCCCCTGGAGCTGGATGATTTCAAGCCACTTGCTATGGCACTGTGGGTGCTGGGAACTAAACTCTGGCCCAAGGGCAGTAAGCACGCATTTTTTTTGAGGTGAGGTGGGGGGTGGAAGGCCTAGAGTTAGGGTTTCTCTGTGTAGCCTTGGCTGTCCTGGACTTGCTGTATAGACCAGGCTGGCCTTGAACTCACAGAGATTTGTCTGTCTCTGCCTCTCGAGTGCTAAGAGTATAGGCATGCACCACCTCGCCTGGTGCAATCTTAACTTCTTTCTTTCTTTTTTTTTTTTTTTGGTTTTTCGAGACAGGGTTTCTCTGTGGAGCCCTGGTTGTCCTGGACTCCCTCTGTAGCCAAGGCTGGCCTTGAACTCACAGAGATCCGCCTGCCTTTGCCTCCCAAGTGCTGGGATTAAAGGCGTGCGCCACCTTGCCTGGCACACTCTACTTCGTAGCCATCTCTCAAGTCCCGCCTTGGGGAAGTCTTCAGGAGACTGGCATAGCCTCCTTTTGGCAGCCCAGGATCCTTGGACATGGAGTTAGGTGGAGAACACAGAGAACGTGGAGTTAAGGACAGACAATCTTCAGCCTGCTGTCTGGTGTTCAAGTCAGAGAAGGGTGCCATACCCGAGGACCTGCCCATTGCCTGTGCACCCCAGTCTGAGCCAGGCATTCCTCCTCAGCCACGTCTGATCCTTCTGTATCTGTGTACACGTGTACGTGTGTGTGTGTGTAGCTACGGATGGAGGCCAGAAAATGACCTTGGGCATCATGCCTCAACAAGCTTGTGTTCTTGAGACAGGCTTCCACTAGAACCCAGGGACTGCCGATTCAGCTAGGGTGGGGTCCACCCATCACCCCCTCCTTGGTTTGGAATCAACAAATGCACGCTATTGTGCCCTACATTTTACATAGGGCCTTGAACTCAGGCTCTCAAGCCCATGCAGCAAGCATTTTAGCAAACAGGCCATTTACCCAACCCAACCCCAGGTTCTTGCACACCCCTCTGTCACTACCACTGTGCACTGCAGTGACATTGGGGTTGGTATGGGGGCTACGCATTCCAATTCTAAATACTGACCCCCAAGATCTGGTGGCTGTCCAGCACATTCTCATGTGCGCCAGGTGTTGTTTGTAAACCTTGCCCCCCCCCCCCAATTTCAAGTCGGTTGGTTAATAAAAGTAGCTGACAGCCTACACAGCTGGGCTAAATGGAAGTAGGCGGAGCTTAGGTTCCTGGGCTTGGGGTCAGAAGAGGACCATGAGGACAGAGAAGAAGAGAGCCACAGCAGGAGGAGAGGAAGCCAGAGAGAAGGAAGTGGCCATGGGGCAGTAAGGACCATGAGCATGTGGCCATGAGGGCTGGCCTGAAGGAACGGAAGCAGCCCAGGCAGGAACAATTATGGCAAGTGTGTGTGTGTGTGTGTGTGTGTGTGTGTGTGTAGCTGGGAAATAGCAAAATAGCTTAGAGGGTTGGTATCTGTTCAGTTACGGTGCCTAAAAGCTTTTGTAATTCTAAAAGGTCTCTGTCTTGATTATTTGGGAACTAGCTGGGGCAGAGAAGAGCCCTCGAGCATCTAGTGTCAATTCACAACACAGAGGCACATTTACATGCCTGCCTTCCTTCCCACTGTGAGGTCCCAGAGGGCAGGTCATGGCCACTGAATCTCCAGCATCTCAAACGAAGCCTGGTGCGCAATCATAGGTGGGAGGTTGTTTCCTGGACTCTGGGTGACTTTTCATCCATCGGTTGTGGGGGGCTGGAGAGATAGCTCGGTGGGTAAGAGCACTTGTTGCTTTAGCAGAGGACCTGGGTTTGTTTCCCACCGTCCCCATGGTGGCTCAAACCATCTGTAACTCTAGTTCCAGAAGTTCCCACGCCCTCTCCTGGCCTCAGAGGGCACGGCACCCACATGTTGCACAGACATACATGCAGGCAAAACACCCACACACACAGAATAAAAATAAATCTTAGAAAGAAAAGGTCAGGTGGTGATGACGGCGGTGGCGCACACCTTTAATCCTGGCACTTGGGTGCCAGAGGCAGGCAGATCTCTGTGAGTTCGAGGCCAGCCTGGTCTACAGAGTGAGTTCCAGGATAGCCAAGACTACACAGAGAAACCCTGTTTTGAAAAACCCAGAAGAGGGGGTGGAGAGATGGCTTAGAGGTTAAGAGCACCAGCTGCTCTTCCAAAGGTCCTGAGTTCAATTCCCAGCAACTGCATGGTGGCTCACAACCATCTGTAATGAGATCTGGTGTCATCTTCTGGCCTGCAGGTGTACATGCAGGCAGAACACTGTATACATAATAATAAATAAATCTTAAAAAAAAAAAAAGAAAGAAAGAAAAGAAAGTAAGGAGGGGATGGGCACATGGCTGACAGGGATGACCTCGCTCCAGTCCCAGGCTCTTTAGAAGGGTGTGGGTCTCCCGACTAGTCCACATACCCGTGTGTACCACCCTGGGCCTCCTCACCGTCCCGGCCCTCACCCGTGGATCTTCTGCTGGGCAGTCTTACTCTCCAACACTAGCCTCTGGTTGGTCAGCTCCAGGTCTCTGGCCGCCAGGTCCAGCTGCTCGTACACTTTGGCATGCTGCTCATTCACGAGGCGCAGCGTGTCCAGCTGCTTGGTCAAGTACTAGGGGAGGAGGAGGTAAGGGTGGAACAAACCTTTACAACGACGGGGCAGGAACAAATATCGCTGTCTGACCCTCCTACCACTCCTAGGATGTGGGTGAAGACCACGCTGCAGTGGGCTGCCTGCGATTGGCGGGCAGGTAGGTGGTGAACCGTGAGGGAGAGGCTGGGATGCCTTTTGCGAGTGGTACAGAGGCACACACAAGCCTAGGCCAAAGGTCTTGAGAGGTGCCTCACCTCGATCTCCTGCACCTGCTCCTCGTTGGTGGCGTACATCTGCTGCAGGGACCCCTCCAGCTCTTTGTTCCGCTCCAGCAGGGTCTTCCCGAGCTCCGCAGCCAGGTGCAAGTCTGCAGGCAGTGGCAGAGCAAAGGACACAGTGAGGAAGGCAGGCAGCCTGCATCACGCCTCAGCATTCATCAGTGATGGGCTCTTAGTGACTGCAGCCTCGCCCTCACACAGGCTACTTAGAAGCCACAGCCTGGCAAGAGATGGAAGCCAGGGTTGAGCCTGCGCACTGGCGTCCCTCCCATTTGAAATGCCTTTCCCTACAAGCTCCAGGCTTACTCCTTTCTCTTCCTTCAAGTCTCTGGTTTGGTTTTGCTTGGTTTGGTCAGGATCTTACTGTGGAGCCCAGGCTAGCCTGGAACTCACTATCCTTCTGCCTCAGCTTCCTGAGAGCTGGGATTGTAGACGTGTGCTGCCAACCAGCTTGGTATTTCTTTATGCTTGGTATCTAAAAAATCTCAAACATATAGGGCAGAAAGGTAAAAAGCCAACGATAGAAAAATCGAGCTGGGCTGGGCATGGTGGCATACACCTTTAATCCCAGCACTCGGGAGGCAGAGGCAGGAGGATTACTGTGAGTTTGAGGCCAGCCTGGTCTACAAAGGGAGTCCACGACAGCCAAGGCTACACAGAGAAACCCTGTTTTGAAAAAAACAAACAAAAAAAACTGAGCTGGGCGTGTTGGTGCACGCCTTTAATCCCAGCAGTTGGTGGCAAAGGCGGGTAGACCGCCTCTGTGAGACTGAAGTCAGCTAGGGCTACACAGTGAAACTCCATCTCAAAAAGAGGAAAAGAACAATAATAAAAGGATGTGGAGAGGTGGCTCAGCAGTCAAGAGCTCTTTGGTGCTCTTGCAGAGAGCCTGAGTTTGATTCCCAGCAGGCAGTCACAACCATCTGTAACTCTGGTTTCAGGCACTCAGACGTCCTCCTCTAGTTTTCATTAGGCATCTGTGCAAACATGACACATACACACATGCACACGCACGCACACACATATACACACCCACACACATATACATACATATATCACACAAAATGCAACACAAACACACTGTGCAAACAGCTGTATTTTGTCTGTGCCTGCTTTTCTCCTACAACAATATGTCACAGTTGCTATGCACACTATTGGTGGGTGCAGAAAATGCGGTTGTATACAGGCTTTGAACACCTTTGTCTTGATAATCCTTATTGTTGGGTGTTCAGAGCGTTTTTTGAGCATTTTTTTTTCCTATTAAAAGTGAAACTATGGACCAAGGGGGTTTGCATATCTGTAACCCTAGAACTCAGGAAACTGAGGCAGGAGAGCCAGCAGTTTGAGGTCAGCCTAGGCTACATGAGATTTTTGTCTCAAAACAAAAACAAAAGCAGACGGGCGTGGTGGCGCAAGCCTTTAATCCCAGCACTCGGGAGGCAGAGGTAGGTAGATTACTTTGAGTTCGAGGCCAGCTTGGTCTACAGAGTGAGTCCAGGACAGCCAAGGCTACACAGAGAAACCCTGTCTCGAAAAACCAAGAAAAGAAAAGAAAACAAAAACAAAAACAAAAAAACCATCCACCCAAACAAACAAATCTAACCAACCAAACAACAACAAAAAAAACCCAACCAACCAACCCCAAACCAAACAAACCAAAGCCAGGCAAAGGAGTGAAGCTCAGGTGGCAGAGTGCTTGGTAGCATGCACAAAGCCCTGGACTCAGTGTCCAGCTCTGCATACATTGTGTGGAACTGGACACGTGCAGTCCACTACTGAGGATCAGGAGTTCAAGGTCATCCTTTGATGTACATGGTTGGTTCAAGGTCAGTCTAAATTACACGGGACCTTGATAAAAACAACAACAACAAAAGACAAACAAAACTGTGTGACTAGGCCATGGGCCCAAGATCCCAGCTACTCAGGAGGCCAAGGCAAGAGGACCACAAGTTCAAGGCCAGCTCAGGCAGCTCAGAGGCACTGTCCCAAAATGAAAAGTAAAAAGGCGGGTAAGGTTTGGGCATGGTAGCTCATATCTGTAATCTCAGCACTTGGGAGGCAGAGACAGGGGGATTGATTGCATCAACTTCCATGCCAGTCAGGACTACAGGGGGAGGAGACCCTGTATTAAACACCACTGTGCTGGTCAAGAGCTCTTGCTGCCCTTGCAGAGGACCCACTCAGCAGCTCACGACTGCTGGTGACCCTAGTCCCAGGGGACCCAACGCTCTCTTCTTGCTTCTCTGGGGACTAGGCACTCAGATGGCACACCCACATACATACATGTGGGCAGAGCACTCATACAGAAAATTTGTTAAAAGCCACTCACAACAAACAGTGAAAGAAGGCTGGGGACGTAGCTCAGTGACGGAAGTAGCTGCGAGATTGCCTAGAGTGTGTGGGGATCTGGGCTCAGTGTCTAGTTCTGAAGAATGCAAGCCAAACCAGGATTAACTTCATTGTATTAAAACCTTTTTGCAAGCCAGGCAGTGGTGGTGGGCGCACCCTTCAATCCCAGTTCTATCCCAGCACCTGGGAGGCAGAGGTAGATGGGTCTCTGAGTTCGAGGCCAGCCTGGTCTACAGAGAGAGTTCTAGGACAGCCAAGGTTACACAGAGAAACCCTGTCTCGAAAAACTAAAACCAAACCAAAACAAGCCCCCCCAAATGTTACTGCAAGTCACCACCTTTTGTGAGAACACCTTCCCAGAAGAGAGTTAGCGGGGCAATCACTGGCCTATGTGATCTGCTCGGCCCAAGCAGGAAAGCTCTGATTGATTTCTCCTATTTAATATCACAAGCCCATTTGTTACACCAGTCTTCATTCTAGGCTGATGGTGGAAATCTGGACCAAGATTTGTAAAAGCGACTCTTCTGGGGCCAATAAGATGTGGCGCTATTTGACACACAATAACAGTGTTCTGCTTTCCCTTGAAGACAGGTGAGATTTCTGCCCCCAGTTTCCCCCAACTCCCAGAAAATTTTAGATATGCGGTTGTTTCAGCTACACTCTTTACCGTGCAGCAGACAGGCCCAGGAAAGGCCTTCCTCTTGGAGCCTTATGGAGCAGGGATCCTGCACAGGTAGAGGGCAGAGCATCCTCTGTTCTTTCAGCTAAGCTGAGGACAGGACTGGTGTTTCCTTGTGAGAACCAGAGCAGCCCCATCAGCCATGGGACCTAGGCAACAGGCTAGTCTTATCAGGAACAAGCCTAAAATCGCTCCTAAGGTAAGGGTAAAGTTTTCTCCTTTCTTTCTTTTTGTTTTTGTTCCGAGACAGGGTTTTCTCTCTGCAGCCTTGGTTGTCCTGGACTCATTCTGTAGACCAGGCTGGCCTCGAACTCCCAGAGATCCGCCTGCCTCCGCCCCCTGAGTGCTGGGATTACGCCTGGCTCTTCTTTCTTTCTTTCTTAAAGACAGAGTATCTTGTGGCTTAGGCTGGCCTCAAACTCAAAATGTAGCTGAGGGTAACCTTGAACTCTCATTCTTCTGCCTGTACCTCCTAAGTAGGGATGTGCCGCAGCATCTGGTTTTCTGCAGTGTTGGGGAATCAAACCCAGGGCTTCCTGCATGCTAGGCAGGCATTTGAGGTAAGGTCTCACGTAGTCCAGGTTTCCCTTGACATGTAGCCAAGGATGGCTTTAAACTCCCGATCACATCACCTGTATCTCCCAAGTGGTAAGCTGTAGACAAGCTCAGAGGTGAGGTTCCGAAATAGCCAGAATGGGGCCCTCTGGAGCTAAATTAATCAGAGAGGGAGGCTTTGTGTCCCGATGTTGTGGGGAAGCGGACCACAGCAGCTCCCCTCTAG